>NC_067224.1:36842553-37442553 GCF_019924925.1 Ctenopharyngodon idella
TATGAGGACACAAATTTGTATAATGACATGGGTATTACACTGGTATTACAACATAAACATGTTTTATGAAGACATTTCATGAGTCCTCAAATTTAAAATAGCTTTAAAAACATACTAAACAATGTTTTATTAAAAATTTAAAAATGCAGAATGTTTTCTGTGATGGGTAGGTTTAGGGGTAGGGGTAGTGTAGGGGAATAGAATGTACAGTTTGTACAGTATAATAACCATTACACCTATGGAATGTCCTCACTAAGATAGCAAAACAAACCTCTCTCTCTGTGTGTGTGTGTGTGTGTGTGTGTGTGTGTGTGTGTGTGTGTACATGTTTTGGCTATACTTGTGAGGACCAAATGTCCTCACTTATATTGTGAAATACTTTGACAACCCACTAGTTTGGACATTTGACTGGTCCTCACTGAAAAGGCTTATAAATCAACTAAAAGACGTTTTTATTTAAATCTAGTGTTTAGCACATGTTTCTGTGATGGGTAGGTTTAGGAGTAGGGGTTGGGTTAGGTGATAGAAAATATCATTGACCTGATATAAAATCAATGGAAGTCTATGCAATGTCCTCACTAATATAGCAAAACAAGTGTGTGTGTGTACCAAATGTTCCCACAAGGATAGTAAAATCTGAGATCACCTACATTGTGGGTAGCCTACTATAGCCAGCGATCCCCGTGAGGTAAATGAATTAATAAACATACTAATTGATGCTTACTTGAAAATGTAAAAATGCAGAAAGTTTTCTGTGATGGGTAGGTTTAGGGGGATAGAATATACAGTTCGTACAGTATAACAATCAAATGTCTATTGACAAAACAGTCAATATGTCTATGGAGAGTCACCACGAAGATAGCAAATACCTAACGTGTGTGTGTGTGTGTGTGTGTGTGTGTGTGCGTAGTGGGTAGCTCAGACGTCTGTTAACACAGTGATAGTCAACTGTTTAACCAACTAAAACATTTTGGGGTGAGCTATGTTTGTCTCTGTGCTTATACATAGTGGGATGGGGTTTCACATAATAGATACCAAACAACAGGCAGTTCAAGACACATACAGAAAAATTCCAATTATGGGGATGAGATCATATTTTGTGACACATAAATTGTATGTAAATAATCTCTTGCAACAAATATATTGCATTATAATGTCACAAAGGTACTTTAAACAGAATAAGATATGTGTTTTTGACATTTGTCTCAGAAAATGACATGAGGAGTCTTTATTAAGGCTAAGGCCACATTTTGGCTGTTGAGCAGAGTATATAACTTCCTGTCTGATTTAAGAGTATATAACTCCCTCTAGTGGTTGATTTATAGAAATACTATCTATCTATCTATATATCTATCTATCTATCTGTCTGACAAACTAGACTTACAGTCGCTGACACGTTTCTCAATACTTAGGTCAGATCTCTTCACACAGTGAGCACCACATCAGTCTATGTGGGCTAAACTGTGGATCTTTTATCATTGCTTTATCACAAAATGCATTCAATGATGACATCTTCCAAATGACATGAATTCATTTCTCACTTAGATGCAAACACCAGCAAAACCCTATGTACATACAAGCCAATTTGTGCATGTTTACATACGCATTTCAAAACTGTTAAACTTAAGTTCAAAACCTAACATAATACAGAACTGAATAAGACAGCAATTTGCTATACTTCTACAGTAATGTGATACTGACATATAGTAGTCAACATTTGAAGTGGATCAAAACCTTTCATCAAAGTTGTCCTAAGAAGAAGGTTTTAGGACAATAAAACTTTCTTCTTAGGACAACTTTGATTAACTATTTTGATCCACTTCAAATGTTGACTACTGTATATTCCAAATCTAAAAAAAAAAGAAAAGAAAAAAACTATCAAAACAAGCTGAACACCTACACAGGTGCAAGTCTTTCATTACCATTTATACAAAAATGAGTAATTTTGTACTGTAATGCAAACATGTAACAGTGCAGTGAACTCTAAACAGCAGAGGGTATCATTCTTGTTTTGTAAAGAATTTTTACGAAAGAAATCACTGTGTAATGCTTCATGTTGTTAGTGTTGTTTAGGTCACTGTTTTATGAGTTTATTGGGTGAAAATCCTATCTATCTATCTATCTATCCATCCGTCTGTCTATGAATCTAACAATGAATCATGGGTCTTGTCATTTTCGTTAAAAATAATGTGTATATTTTATTAAGGAAATTATGGTTCAGTGTTGTATAGAAAATATTGAGAAAATTTCACTAATAAAACCAAAAATTAAGGAAAGAAGGCTACCTATTTATTTTAAGAGAATTAGTTCAATTATGCTGTTTTATTTAGAGACACCATTTGGTGGTGATTGTTAGTTCCCATGGAAAAGGAGAGTAAATAATAAAATTAAGTGTTGTTTTATGTGTTTTTGAGTTAAGGGAAACATTGGTTAATGTTTAATGTTCAGTTATGTTTGACATTTGAAGTTTTGATCGTTACCATTGTAGACGAGTAGAGTTAATGGTTAGGTTGTGGATAACTGCATGTACTGATACTATGAAGCATGTTGCTTTGTTCAATGAGCAATGGCTTTGCTAATGCAAGAGCAGTACCACGTTTGTTCCTACTTGTGCTGTGCCAGCAGCAAACAGTCTTTTAATTGTACAACATGACTCAAAGTCAAATACAAACAGGTCGTTTCTGTTCACTCAAAATCAGAGTCAAAATTAAGAATCAACTGAAAATAAAAAAGCACACACTAAAAAATGCTGGGTTAAAACTGACCCAAGTTGGGTTAAAAATGGACAAACCCAGCGATTGGGTTGTTTTAACTCAGCGGTTGGGTTAAATGTTTGCCTAACCTGCTGGGCAGTTTTATTTAACCCAACTATTGTTTAGAAATTACTATACGGCTGGCTTAAAATGATTCTAAAATAGGTTGGAAATTAATAATCAGACACACAATTACTAGAGGCAACAATAATAATCAAAAGGTGAACATTTATTAATAAGCAATTTAATAAATGTTGGGTTAAAACAAACCAATCACTGGGTTTGTCCATCTCAACTTGGGTTGTTTTTAACCCAGCATTTTTTAGAGTGCACATTTCACTAAAAATATTAAATTCATTGTGTCTTAGACTAAATAATTTATGAGATTTTACATGATTTATTCAGGTAGATTCCATTAAAGAAATCAAGTTCTAAAAACTCAAAAATATCAGGTGTTGTAATATTAAAATAATATTGTTGCCATAATTCTTTAAAGCAGATAGCACATCATTTTTACAATTTTTATCTATCTATCTATCTATCTATCTATCTATCTGTCTGTCTGTCTGTCTGTCATTATATCTGTCTATCTATCACACTGTGTGTCTGTCATCTCAGAAATGATCTACATTTGAATATTTTATTATTGTTCATCAAACTGTCCATTGGTCCAGCCCTGAAACTTCACAGTAGTTTTAGTTCTGGTACCTCCATCTGGTTGAGTTAGTACATTCCACGTTGGGCCAATTTCAGTTTCACTGCAGTGGTCTAGATCCTGTCATCCTTAAACAGAGAAAATGCTCATTCTCGGGTCTTTTTCATCTCTCTCTCTAATAGTAGAATGAAACATCAGCCTCAGAAACTGCTGACTGAAGACAGCGAGACCTGCAGCATGTCTCCAGGGGTTTGCTGGTGCGATCATGCTAAAGCTCGTCCTGAGGCGTGGCTCTTGCCTTTGGCCTCAACCCAAGTCTGTGTGGTGCGACAGTCTTGCACTCAAAACACAGCCTCCCACACCGCTCCCCCACAGCCAATACTGATGACTCATCATTAAAAAGTGTGATGGGATGCAGCTTCCTAAAAAATACCGACTTTAACAGCGCTCATATGCATTTTGTCAACATGTCTTCTCTAACCCATTTTAGATGCACAATATGTTTGAGATGAATGCAAATAGCCAGCTGATTTTGAGTCTGCACAGGATTCTGCATCGAGGAGGGTCATCGGGGTAAGACCTCTTGTGTCTCATTCAGTATTCAGACACTGCAGAGGCACAGCCTGACACCCGCAGTACAACACACACTGAGGTAGACACTCCCTCTCACTGCAACATGCTTCAATCCCATGCAGACATGCAGCACCTCTGCTTACACACATGATTCCATAAGGTATACAGTAACAGGAATTTTATTTCTTGTTTTATTTATTTATTTTGCATTGCCATATTAGGAATTGGTGCTTAATTTCTGTTTCCAAAAATTATTTGCAATGGTCTTAAAATTGACTTTATTTTCTTTTTTCTAATAAACACATGAATGATAAGGTAATATGCATGCAATACACTCACAAAATCAGTTTGAATGCACCACATTTGTGCTTAATGTTGCCACAGTACTTTTGTACTGAAATTAACAAAGAATATTATAAAGATCCTTATTATGACAAATAGTAAAGTAACAATTTCGGCTTCACTGCAAAAGAAACTCTAGGCAATATTTCGGTTCCTCTGAACCTTCTGGAAATCCAGAAATTAGTGCCCTTAAATTTTCCTATTGTGGAACTTCAATATATATTTCAAGTGCTTTTAAAACCTTCCTTTATGAACCAATGACTGCCTTCAAAGTTATAGCAGGAACTTTCAGGCTCAGTTTTGGCTTTTGAAAAGGTGCTCAACGATTCTCCAAAGGTCATCATCAAATGTAGCTTTTCATTTTTACATCTTTTGACCTTTATTTATCCTCAGTTCTCTGCATGATGACAATCTCCATCGCATGGAAAAGGATGAGTGGCCACAAATGCAAAGGCAGTGAATGAATGAGCTCTCTCCTGGGACACTGTCTTTTTGCTCAGGGTTGCAGGTTTCCCCCTCCACCACCGCCCCTGCGTCAGATGATGCTCGCGCTCTGTGCCTATAAAAGATGCCGGTGTGACATCCAGACTGGCACTCTCTCTCTCTCTTTCTCTGTCTACCCGCATCCACTCACTTCACTCACTCGGTCTGTGTGATCTTGAGCATTCCAGTATGAGTTATTCCGGCGACATGTACTCGAGCAGCTCATACAGGAAGATTTTTGGTGATGCGCCACGGCGCGTCCCCGTGGGCAGCAGCCCGTCCCGGGTGACGGTGAGCTACCGCTCCGTACCCCAGCAGCAGCACCACCGCACCTACGGCTCTCCATCCCCCATGATCACATCCTCAAGTTACCGGACCAAACTCGGATCCAGCCGCGGCTTCCAGCCGGACACCGTGGATCTGACGCAGACCACCGCCATCACCAACGAGCTGAAGATCATCCGCACCAACGAGAAGGAGCAGCTGCAGGGCCTGAACGACCGCTTCGTGACGTTCATCGAGAAGGTGCACAACCTCGAGCAGCACAACAAAGTTCTGGAAGCGGAGGTCGCGCTGCTGCGCCAGCGCCACAACGAGCCGTCGCGCCTGCACGACCTCTACGAGCAGGAGGTCCGCGAGCTGCGCGCTCGCGTCGAGGAGCTGACGCACGAGAAGAGCCAGATGCACCTGGACTGCGTGCAGATGAACGATGCGCTGGAGCGCGTCAAGGAGAAGCTGGATGAGGAGACCCGGCAGCGGGAGGAGGCCGAGAACAGCCTGAAGGGATACCGCAAGGACGTGGATGACGCCACCCTGTCCCGCCTGGAGCTGGAGAAGAAAGTCGAGTCCCTGCTGGATGAGATCGCGTTCCTCAGGAAAGTGCACGAGGAGGAACTGCAGGAGTTACAGGCGTCACTTCAGGCCACCCAGGTATGAAAAAGTTATGAATTATAAATCTGTTGTCTGGTTTTGGAGGGGTATGGTCAGGCTGGGATGCCAAACCTGTACTATCAGGCTGGAAGATCATCTTTAAACAGCTAAAACTAGCTTGGCCATGCTGGAGACCAGCCTGGGATGTTATTTTTTGGTGGCAAATGAGCAGTGTTAGCTGCTTCTTAGATTTACATTGCAAATACAATAGTTGCAAAGGCATATATCATATTTTTTGATCCCAGTAAGATAAAACTAATCAGTTATGCCAAATATTGCATATGCTTTAGATGGTATTGAAATCATTACACTAAAATATTTTGTGAAATATACATAAATGCGCTAGTGTAAGATTTACAGTTTATGATCTTATTTGATAAGATACAATTATGAAAGGCATACTTTGTTCTCAGAAATGTTTTGATGTTCATTATTATCTCATATCATGTCATAGTTTTGCAGTGTCATTCATGACAGTGTGATTGATGCGGTGGCATAATGATGCAGATCTATTCATCAACTTCCAGGAAAATAAAACTAACAAGTTGCGGTTAACCCAAATATTCAATATGTTTTTGGTTTGAAAATTGCTACATTATATAGCCTATACCGTAAAATGTTTTGTCAAGAACACAAACATGAATTATATTTGACTTGCATATACAACCAATTTAACATGAGTGAATTAACCTGACTACATAGCTTTTCCATCAATTAAAGGTCTTATCATGTAGAAAAACTTTAGAAGCAACTAGCAACTACATTTGAGAAGATCAGATTAAGCAGATAAAGCCTAGAAGTACTATGTATTGATTAATGCTTTGAAACACTGTGTTTATTAATAACTCATAGTGTGGGCATGCGTATCATGACTGTGCAGTGTCATTGAGGGCGGTGTGCGTCTGGGAGAATTTACAGCACTGCAGCTCTCAGACACTCGAGTCTGACGCTGCACTGCACCAGGACCTCAGTCAAAATGTGCATTTATAATGCCAGTCCCTTCTCTCATGCAACTTTACCATCTAGAAACATAATATTTAATCAGCCAAAGACAAGGAGGATCCCTGTAGAGGGAGAAATGTATTGAAAGTTAAAAGAAGATTATTGATGATGGGATGTTTAAACTTCCTTACCTCCTGGCAACAAGGAGATGATGCAGTAGCGCAGGATTTTAGGTGTGGCTGCAGAGTGCAGCGGGACCCCTCCGGCGCAGCGTCCTTGAGAGGGACTGCATCACTTTAGACTAGCTTAGAGTATTTCTACACTACAGAATATTACATTTTCATTTCATACAGTTTCATTCAAAATGGTGTTGGATAAAAGTGATAAACTGAAAACCCTGAGTATAAGCAATTACACTACTGTTAGTGTGAATGTAACTGATGTAAGCTGATGCTCTTCATGCATGGATTGCTGTTCTCTGTGTGTTGATGATGTGGTGGATGAATTGCATCTCCATGAAAGCGTTCAGGCAGCGTCATCTTTCTTTGAGCATTAAAACCCCTGAGTCTGTGCTCCATCCCGCAGCCTCAAGGGCCCAAAACTTCATTACCACAAATTACACTCAAAGACTGATTAAACATGCCATGGCCAACATTAGCACTGCATATATCAGATATATTGAATTTTCAATAACTTACTACCCGATGGACAGTGGTTTGTTGATTACGTTCACTGGAAAACTGTTTATTTATCAGTATAGGAAGCAACTTGCTATATATGTACAGAATTTCTCATATTTGTGCCAACAAATATATGCCAAATTATCTATCTATCTATCTATACTCTCCTTCAGAAATCTTTCTAATATGTTGATTTGCTGCTCAAGAAACATTTATTAATATTATCAATTTTAAATACACTTGTACTGTTTAATGTGGAAACCTGACTTTTTTTCAAGATTCTTTGATGAATATAAAGTTCAAATAACAGCGTTTATTTAAAATAGAAATCTTTTTCAATATTAGATTTATATTTGTATAATAAACTTATTAACAATTAGTTTGTCGACTGTTTTCCATGCTCAGGTGTCTGTTGAGATGGACGTCAGTAAGCCTGACCTTGCTGTGGCCCTGAAGGACATTCGTGCCCAGTACGAGTCTCTCTCTTCCCGCAACCAGCAGCAGGCAGAGGAATGGTACCGCTCCAAGTTCGTCTCCGTGACGGAGGCGGCGGCGCGTAACAACGATGCTCTGAAGCAGACCAAGGATGAGCTGTCCGAGTACCGCCGACAGCTGCAGGCCCGCACCCTGGAGATCGAGTCCCTGAAAGCCCATAACGAGTCTTTGGAGAGACAGCTGGCTGAGATGGAGGACCGCAACAACAATGAGATCGGCGAGCTGCAGGTGAGTGCATTTCAGTGAATGCTTTTTACACAGTAGAGGCCACAAATCTGAGGGCACTAGTACAACTGCTTCTATTTGCATTGCATTTTAATTTAATTTTTTTAAAATCTGTTATGAACATCAGACTTTGACTGAGTTTACATTTAAATTTACTCATTTAACAGACACTTTTATCCAAAGTAGCATACAAATTCAATTTGTAAAGAAAAAGCTGAATCACTCACGCTGACATGAACAAAACCAGATGATCATGTGATCCAGCATGGTTTTGAATGATCCAAAGAGCTTCCAAAGAACAATTGTCTGTGCAAAGGAAGGAGTCATATGATAAATGTCACAAATACGAAGTTCTGTCATGAAACTCTAGATGGCACAGGCTGATAGGTCCTTAACTCGATCTGCTTTCAAACACATCATTCTCTATAGGGCACAGCTGGTTCCTGCTGTATCAGTAGCCAATGAGCTCGCTGCTCAACCTTCAAATGTTCTCTGAACATTCTGAAACAAGCAGCAACATTTTTTTTAAAAAAGTTCCATGAGCGATGTATAAATAACATTTTGAGAACATTATTAAAGACCAGATACTGTGACTTTAAATGAACATTCCATTAACTTTACTGGAAGAAGGTTTGTTCATAACTTTGAGAGAACCTTGCCAGAATGTTAGCCAAAGTTCTGAGATCGTTCCCTGTTAGCTGGGTAAGATTTCCTGTCAGAGAAGTTTTTGAAGACATAAATGTCTTGTTTTGTGGTGACAGGACACGATTCAGCAACTGGAATCTGCTCTTCGGAGCACAAAAGGTGAGATGTCCCGCCACCTGCGCGAATACCAGGACCTGCTGAATGTCAAGATGGCACTGGACATTGAGATCGCAGCCTACAGGTCAGACTCAGAGCTATTTTCATTTGATGTCATTAGTTGATGCATTTATTAATTCTTATCCATATATGGACATTCCCAACAGGAAGCTGCTGGAAGGTGAGGAATGCCGTCTGAGCTCTGTGAGCGGAGCCATGATGCAGTCCGCCTACTCTTATCCATCAAGCCGCACTTATGCCCTAAGCTCCTACAGGAGGAGTGTAGCCAAACCTGAGACAGAGGAAGAGGAAGAGCAAGAAGAGGAGGTGGAGGAGGAAGAGAAAGAGGAGGAGAAGGAAGAAGTAGAAGAGGAGGAGGGAGGAGAGGAAGGAGAGGAGGCCGAGGAAGGAGAAGAACAGGAAGAAGGAGGCGATGAGCAGGAGGAGGAAGAGGAGGAGGTAGAACAAGAGGATAAGAAGGAAAAGGAAAAGGAGGATGAGAAGAAAGAAAAGGAAGAAAAGAAGAGTCCAAAGGAGCTGAAGGAGAGCGAGAAGGAGAAAGAGAAAGAAAAGGAGAAAGAGAAGGAGAAGAAGAGCGATAGCAAGGCAGATAGCAATAAGGCAGATAGCAAGAGTGAAAAGGGGGACAATAACAAAGACGAAAAGGCCGCTGAGGTCAAGGGCAAGTAAAGCTGCGTACCATCACCGCTTCCGCCACATCCGTCTGGACCCCTCCATGTCCTCTTTACCTCTCTGTCACTCTGCCACACACAACACCACCAAACAAACCTCATCTTCTCATCTTCACTTTCATTTCATTAGGTATGGCTGATTTCATCTGCTGATGTATCAGGATCTCTGCGGGAAAGCATCGAGTCGGTAATGAAAGCACTAAAACGGATGTTTTCTGTATAGCACTCAAGAGATTAAACAGGGTCTATGCAGAAAGTATATGGAGTAGTTCACCCAAAAATGACAATTTTCTTATCATTTACTTTCTTTCAGTAGGAGATATTAGGCAAAATGTCTGAGTTTCTGTTTTTCATACATTGGAAGTGGATGCTGAGTAAACTTCCAACCTCCAAAAGGACAAAAAATATTGTCTACCGTTATTTTGCCAAGTAGGACATGTTCATGGATCAACATATTTTGTTGGTCCTGGAACAACATTCCAGTCCTAAAATTTAGTCTTAACCCTATCCTTACCTCTAAACCTAACCCTACCCATAAGTTATCCCTAAAATCAGAGGGAAATGATAAGTGAATGACACTAATGTAGAAACACCTAACCTTAGTTGTAAGCCTAAACTTGACATAAACTGTACAACCTGTCCCTCAAATCTGATTGGTTGATTGGAATGTTGTTCCAGGATCAACAAAGATGTTGATCCAGGAACATGTTGTACATGGTGAAATCACGTTCACAGCGATTCTGTATTCCAAGTCTTCAATAGTCACATGATTTATGTGACAAATCCTGAAATTCAAATTATTACTCTGAAATCGTGAGGTCGTGTCAGGATAGGTCATGTAATGACATAGCAGAACAGTGCGCCATTTTGTTTTAACACAAGTGCAAATGAGATTTGTGACCTCATATGGACCACCTTTAGGCACCGTTCACACAGCATGTTTTTGCATTCCACTTTGCTGATTTTCTATAATTTTTCGATGTAAACATGCACTAGATAGACGTGTTGGACCATTGCGTTCGCATCTTGCATCTTATGCAGCGTTTCATGCATGAAGCAGTGCCCTAAATATGTTAAAAGAAGTTTCAATTTGACAAAACACCTCTCTAGATCTTGCTTTTTATTTATTCCCACTACCCTTCATCTAGCGTTTTTACGTGTACCTTTTTGGCAGTAAAAATCACCATCCACTTCCGTATGGAAAAGAGAAACTGTTAGTCTTAGCTACAACAACATTTAGTCTAAGCCAGGGGTGTCCAAACTCGGTCCTGGAGAGTTTTGCTCCAACTTGCCTCAACACACCTGCCTGAAAGTTTCTAGTATGCATAGTAAGACCTTGATTAGCTGGTTCAGGTGTGTTTAATTGGGGTTGGAGCTAAACTCTGCAGGACAGTGTCCTTAAATAGGATTTTTTTTGTTGTTGTGTGCATCTTCAACCAAATTGTGCTCCATACTCCAATCCAGTAGGTGGCGGAAAATGCACCTTATAGTTGGTTTGCCAACCGCCATTTAAACAACAGAAGAAGAAGACAGTGGTCTAAGACACCCCTGGTCTAAGCTATTCTTTGTGTCGCAATAAAGACAATAATACGGGGTCAGAACGACATAAGGAAGATTAACGATGACAAAATATTCATTTTCGTGTCAAGATGGCAACGTAAGTGAAGATCAGACAGCAAAGACCCCATTCACACCTGGTGTTCACGTGCCATTAGTAGTGCAGGACAGCACAAAGGAAGGTGATGCCATGCAAGGCAAAATTAACTGGTTCCAACCTCTCGGTGCTATTTGATTTTAAAAATAAGTGAGTTTGGACTTTGGAAGAGGTAATTATTCACAGAGCAACAGCATATCCATTATATAGAGCGTCACTTGAGTCCTGAATGTATGTCATGAGCCAAGCACAGGGCCAGTCCACATCTATTTTTCCAGCGATATTAGGGCATCTATACCCACATGAATGAAATTGTCCAAGCTCATTTCATTAAGTTCACTCATAGGGGAAAGAATGTTTCATTCGCATTTTCATTCAAAGCATGCATCATTTTTGAACTTTAATATATGCATCTGTCCACCCATTCACGGTTTCCTTAATTGCAATGGTCACAGCACGGCAAACGTGGCGGCATGGAGTTCAACGAGGTTGGTGAGATTAAAGATTAAACATTTATGGATTTCTTGGGGAGGGTTTCAACGTTTAGATTTTGGAGAGAAGAGTACACTGTGCATCTGTAGTGTGGGAAAATCCTTCTGCAATTTAGATTCTGACGCTTTAGAGACGATTGCTGCTAAATATCCCTCTATTCCTTCCTGTGTTCAAAAATGACCTCCTCTTGATTGATTCATTCGTGATGGAGCAGATCTCACTGTTTCTGAAGTTAATCTTCCTCTCTCTTATTCTCTCTTTCTAATCTGTGGCATGGCTTCCTTCTGAAACTAGACGAGGTTCCTGTCTTTAGCCTTTTCCTTTAGTGTTTCTGCTCACAAATGTGTGAATTTCATGAGAACTTGTCTGGGTCGCCCGTGAAATCAAAAGAAAAAAGTGTTTTGCATGATGAAAATGAAGACTACTTTGAGGACCATTAAGATTCACTGCGCCTGCTCCCAATGTCCAGCTAACAGGGAACGTTCTCAGAACTTTGGCTAATGTTCTGGCAAGGTTCTCTCAAAGTTATGAAAAAACTTTAAGTAAAGTTAGTGGAACATTCATTCGGAGTTATCAGGTCTTTAATAATGTTCTCAAAATGTTAGCACAAAAATGTTATCTATACATTGTTCATTAACAGTTTAGCTGGACAGTCATCTAATGTTTTTGAAATGTTTCAGAACATTCAGAGAACATTCAAAAGTAACGTTCCCATAATGTTTGCAAAATTGAATGTTACTTTAACGTTCGCATAACCAAAAAAAAAGAAAAAAGTTTTTAAAACATTTTAAAAACGGGATGTTTTGAATGTTAGGAGAACTTTAAGAAATTACATTTTCATAACCTAACGTTAGCAAAATGTTCTTACAACATATATTTGTTAGCTCTCATTACCATAATGCATCTGGACATTTTCCTTTTTTTATTTCTCATTACTTTTCTTATTATTCTCATTATTTTTACTGTATTATAGTAAAATTACTACTGTATTACAGTAAAAATGCTGTAATACAATGATTTTAATTCAATTAATTAATGGACCCTTTTCAAATTTCCAGGGTTCTCAGAAGTGGAAGTCATCATAGTTAGGTAAACTTCTATAGCGGTGAATGGCAGATGACAGCAAATATAATTTTTGTATTTCCATTTTCATTTTTTTAAAAGTGAAAATATGAAAAACTTTACTAGATTTGCGATTTAGTCAGTGAAAAGGGTCCATAAGCATAGGTAAATTATTGGCAGCACAACAAATTCTACCATGATGTATAAATATTTTACCATTTATATACAGATTTTTTTTTTATCACTTTATAGTAGTGTAAATTGGGAGGGATTTAATTGTCATGAAAATGCAAAAAAATCTTAATCGTCCTTTATTTTCTTTGTGCAAAATATTTTCTTTTTCTTTCTTTTGGTTTTGGGGTTAAATACGACTTGGACATGTTCTTGACACAATGGAAGACAGAAAGCATTAGCCTGTGTACATGAATTTGTTTTGTTTGTGTATATTTGTTGTGTTTTTTTCCTGTGTGTGAGTGTGTAAAAGAGCTTTCAGGCTTCAGGAAGCAGTGTAAACACTCATGTTTTCTGCGGCACTGCAGCTGGTCGTGACAGGTCCGGCTCTCTTCTCACCCTGCAGTTGACAGGCTGGCCATAGAGAGGGCAGAGGGGTCACAGACAGTTACACCTACAGCCATAGAGAAGGGCTATTAACTGCCACATTATTACTCCAGAAAACAGCCACTACAAGAGCCCATTCAGACAGCTATATGAACCATCGCCAATGACCCTTCACAATGCAGGCCTGCTTGATTGAATGTTTAAAGGACGCACATTCTGTGATATTATGATCAATTTAGATTTATTTACAGCTGTGCGAAAGTATCGAGATTGTTTCTAAAATGCGATCTGATCTTCATCTGTCACAATAAATATTCTTATGAAGCAAACAGCACTCAATACCTGACTAAATCTTTATTTAACAAATGGTTAAAAATATCAACATCATGGATGGAAAAATACCTAATGAATCCAGTATTTTGGCACATTTGGATCAAAAATCTTCTGATTAATGCATCTTAAATGGGTGTTTCGGATCACATCACACCATCTCAGTTGGTCTGACTTCACCATTATGTCTACTTGCATAAACCTTTGTGCAAATAAAGAGTTAAATGTCTGCCCACTAGCAAACTTGGGTATTTGAATCAATGTGAACAAATCTCTTGATTTTGGGAAGGCAGTACAAATCAACCCACACCTGACTGGAGATGCACCCTCATTATCCTTGATTTTAACTTTTTCCATCAATGGTCTTGATTTTTTTTTTTTTTTTTAACACTTTAAACATCAATAAATATATGGCAATTGAAAATGTTACATGTGTTGTTTGTTAAATAAGACTTGCCCGATGAGACTGGATCACATAAAAAAAAAAAAAAAAACATTCCAAAGAGTTCTCAAATGTTTTCTCTTGTATAAATTAATTCATTGGCTTCACTCTAAGAAAAGTCCATAAAAATAGAGTCCAATACTATGTTAAAGGTAGGGTAGGCAATTTCGGAGAAGCTAGCAATAACAAGCTAGCTTTGAAAGCATGAGATCCCACCCTCCCTTCGGAGCACTTTCCAAAGCCACGCCTCCTCCAAAACACATGAACGCACACAACAGTGTCTGCAAAGCGTCATAAGAGACAGTGTTAAATTACCTCACGTCTCAAAGCACATAACATTACAATAATAATCAATGTAAACAACATACAGAGCTCTTACTTGTGCCACCTGACTGCTGCAGATTCATTTCAGCGTTGATAGTGTTGACACAGAAACACATAAATCTACATGAACAGCTCCAGGTAGAACGTCAAGGGTTGGCATATCGTAATTACAGTTATGACATGGCGTGAACACAATGTTGTTTTGGTTCAGGAGGAACAGGCAGCTGCTGTTTGTTTTTGTGGTTGCACGTAGATATGGAAATATATGTTTACAGGCAGGTAGGACATCGTATCATTGCATTCGGACCGATGATACATGTACGTTTTAATATTTAGACCACTTCTATTATTGATTGCTATCAGGATGTGAAGAGAGTTTGAACCAGAATAACAAAGTGTTTATGAAAAAAATTGCCTACCCTACCTTTAATATAAAGGACTTTCTGTATTGATTTTCCACAAGTATTTTAACCAAATTTTGAATTACTCATAACATTGTATTGTTTTAGAGTTACAGGAAATGTCCGGCACTTAATGGATAATGTCCTGGTAAATTACTGGTATTTTTTTCTTACAGTGTGGAGAAAGTGTGGTGACAGTGATGTTAAAGTGAGTTTACTATTCGGACTCAATTTTGCAGCAACCTTTAGGACTTATTATAATCCAAAAGTGTAGAAGAGGAGGGAAGAGCCAAGAGCAAGATTTCCAATAAATGTAGCAATTATTCATGAAATGAATAAATCAAGAGGAGTTTCAATTTGCATGGCTTGATTCACTTGGAGCTTGACAATATGAGGGGGTGGGATAGATTTGCTTGATGTGTGTAAAAATGTACGTAAATGCCTTAATCATGAATCTAAACTGCTTAAAAGAGTCCTCACGTTTTCTGCATCTCGACACTGTTTTAGAAATGGTTCAGGAGTGCTGACACTTTAACTGTATGGCTGCTAACTGATACAGTGATGTTCCCCTAAAGCCAAATAAAGCCATTTATCAACCAAACGTACCATATGCGATCTCTTTGTCTCTGTGTTATATCAAGCAAACACACCCACTCACCAGTCAAACAGCTGTTTTACTTAAAGATTTGATTTACTGCTACATGAACATACTCTTAAAACTAGTTTCCAAAAGCATTATTTTCACAGCAATGCCATAGAAGAACCATTTTGGGTTCTACAAAGAACCTTTCAGTGAACCGTTCTTAAAAGAACAATTTTTTTCTTAGTGTGAAGAACATTTGAATAATCAAAATAACTTTTTCCCACTATAAAGAACATTTTGTGAAATGGAAAGGTTCCATGGATGTTAAAAGGTTCTTCATGGAATTATCAATGCCAATAAAGAACTTATTTTTAAAAATCATTCAGTGCCATGGTTTATACTATTTTATTACACGGCTCTGTGGAATACTTCATTCTGATTGGTCAATGGCGCCATTCAGCGGTATGTTATTCCCTGATAACAACCACTGAAAACAGATAACACAGGCTCGTTCGAGTATCTGAAGTCAGCAGCGCTATATGCTTGCTAGGAACGTTTTGTCCTCGTGGAAGTTTTACCTTTGTTGAGCTAATAAAATATTAAAAAGCAGTCAGATCAATATTTTGTGTACCGTTATTTAATAATGTCATTCGGTATCGCGGACTCGCTCTCTCGTTTCATACAAAAGCAGCTGCTGCCATTTTCTGACTATTGTTTTGTTCACTGTAATGGGTTAAGATAACAAACAGGTACGATTTTAAATTAAGTTTAATCTCATATCTATATCTCTTATCCCCATAATTATTTATGTGGCGAAATGCCGTGTAATATGTGGTATGACTGTACCGTATGTTAAATGTCTAGGTGTGTGGCGCGCCTTAAATGTTTCCATCTAGTTTAAACTTGCCGCGCTAACAACTGCTCTCTCCGCGGAAGCGGACTCAGATCAATATTTCGTGTCTAATTATTTACTTATGTGGCAAGAAGTAGCCGTGTAATAAGCGGGATAATGTACATCCAGCCGGTTGTACGCTTCGCGTCGGGGTCCTGATCGTTTATTCTGAGATAACAACCGGCTGGATTCCTACATTATCCCACAAAACATGCCATTTAGTAAAAACATAATTAGAGTTTCAAGGAGGGCAGTTACCATGTCTCAAAAAGGCTTCAGTCTGACCGAAATGCATAGTTTTATTACTACATGTCCTCTGAGGGAGACTAGACAGAGCGCATAAATTATGCATCTAGCAAATAACAATTGTGCTGACGGCACATCTCCTGTTCTTGGCTAGACGAATCCAGAACAACTCCAAAATGTAATGCTCTCAGCTCTTTGGGAATCAATCACATCTAAATCTGAGCCAGTGGGTGATTCTCATCCTTTGTTTACTCCTATATGAGATATTCCTCTCATTTACATCTGAAAGAGCTTCGAATGAATGACCTTGAAACTTGAGTGTACTGCTGCTGGGTGTAGTTTTTCTATAATGCGTACTTAACATATTGATATATACAGTATATGTGTACACACACACAGCATACACAGCATACACTAAATGTTTGGGGTCAGTAAGATATATATATTTTTTTTTTTTTGCTTTACATTAATCAAAAGTGACAGTAAAGACTTTTATAATGTTACAGATTTCTGTTTCAAATAAATGCTGTTCTTTTGAACTTTCTATTCATCAAAGAATCCTGAAAAATGTATCATGATTTTCATAAAAAGTTTCATAAAAATCTTAAGCAGCACAATGATTTCAACATTAATAATAATAAGAAATGTTTCTTGAGCGCCAAATCAGCATATTAGAATGATTTCTGAAGGATCATGTGACACTGAAGACTGGAGTAATTATACTGAAAATTCAGCTTTGCATCACAGGAATAAATTATATTTTATTTGTTATTTTGAATTGTAATATTATTAGTTTTTTTCTCTATGTTTGATCAAATAAATGCAGCCTGGTGAGAAAAAAATAAGACTTCTTTTCAAAACATTAAAAAATCTTACTGACCCTAAACATTTTAAATGGAAAAGTAAATAAGGGATGTTATACAGATGATAATTATTTTGTGATAATGATAGACAGACTGCACATTATCTGTCTTACTATATGGAAAAAATGGAAATATTGATTTGCTTAAATGATTACTTAATGCAATAAAAAACTAAAACCAATTTTAGAAATCGTTTGCCTGGCATAACTCATAAATACAGTTTAGTGGTCATTATACAAACATATTTTTACCACAGAATGATGCATTTTGCAATTTCGCAGACTCATGTAAAGTACTCTGATAAGCATATCCATTTCCTGCTAAAAAAAAAAGAGTCCTGAAATATTTCATCAGATAAATTATTAAAAGGCAGCAGTTTCTTCTCAGCAATGATTAAGCGCCAGAAATAATCTCAAAAATATGAACAGAGAACATTAATGGTTATGATTACACTGTCAGCTGTAGAGCAGAATAATGATGTAGAGATATTTATCCATGGCTAATGTAATGCCAGCACAAACCAACACCAAGGGAAAACATGAGACCTATGAGAGAATAATTTAAAAATACTATTTTATAGAGGCCTACGTTTTTTAAATTAATACATTTTTTTTTATTTTAGATATTTATATGAATTAATCAGCCACTTATTTGAAATACATCATGCATTAATCAGGGGAAGAGGTTTTAGGTTGGGGGTGCTGTGTGTGAGGGGTCTGTAGTGAGTATACTGTGCTGATTTTTCCTTTTTTCCCTCCCAGCCTCATACTCCCGTCCCATAGCGACACCCCATAAGCACCACCACACTAATGCATAGTATGCATCTGATCTAAGCTACATGTAATTGAGAGCATTCTGAAACAATGCTTATGTGTGTGTTATCAACATGTCAATTTATTATAAGCAACATAGGACTTTAACAGCCAATGACATTTACAGCTGGAGGGACTGGACTGATTTTCTACTATTTAGTGTCAATCACCATCTAACTCAGCCAGTTAAGATGTACAATTAGCCTTAGATATTATATGAATATGGTCCCTGGATCATAGGTTTTATCAGCAATATTCAATGCACATTTAAGAGTGCAAGTTGCAACTATTATTAACAATAATGGAAAGATGAGGCTTATCAGTATGTCACAATATCACCATTGGACTCTGTTTTGCACCATTTCCTGCCAGTCTGTCATCATAGTTATGCATTTTGATTCACAAGCTTGCAATTCGAGTCAATATCAGTTATTTTGGATATACTGTATATCAGGTAGGCTACAGTACATGGCAAATTTTCTCAAAAAAAAAAAAAAAACTAATGCTGTATAATGGGAATCAGTTGGTACTACATTAATATTGAAGGTTAAATGAACCAATTTGTTTACAAACTTAAATTACACCAAAGGAATTTTTTTATAATAATAAAGTTATAATAAGCCTACTAACTTTAAAATTATTTCTACTAATTCGTTTTTTTTTTTTTTGTTTTTTTTTTTTTAAATATAAACTAAATGGTGGCTGTCGACTTTATGGATTTATTCAAACATGCATAGGCTATTGAAGAACATTAAAAATTATAATTAATATGTAATATGGTGCATATATTTAGCTAAATGCTCCTTTCTAGAGTTAATTTTTCTAGCTGACTAACGAGTTTATGGTCATGATGAATATGTTTGTTCTGAGGTAAATGTGACGTTACGTTTGTTTACTAGCTTTTTTATTACCGTCTTTACGCTGTTGAACACTGAGTAAGCGATTAGACGAGACATGATATGGATTTTCGTAAGTTGTTCTGTATCTTTTAACATACCTTTAGGTGTTCATTCATGTTTATTTCGCGTTGTAACTGGTATTAAAGCGGAGGAGAGGATCAGTTCACGCACGCGTAAGGCTGCCGCTTCTCTTGAACTGAGGCTACAGCGAGCTGTCACGAGTCACCACACATCAAAGAGCGCCAAATCCGTATCCTCGCGCTTTTTTAAGCGGATATACGGAAATCCTTGACCTTTTCAAGTGGATATAAGGCATATACCTGCGTATCACGTAGACTACACCACTGGGGGGATCCCCCTAGGGAGAAATCGCGGGGGCCCTACGCAATTGCGTGCTTTGCCTGGTGGGTAAACACGCTACTGCTTTCTATGCGCACTGCAACGTCACAAAATGACGTCACACTCTGCGCATATGTTTTAAAAAACATAATTTAACATATAAATAACACGTTTTAATAGTCCACTTAAAGTGTTTATTACAAATAAATGACTAAATGCTGAAAACGAATAAATGTAAATGAACAAAAAATTGCATTGCATTTACAATCCTGTGAAAACATTAAAGGGTTAGTTCACCCAAAAATGAAAATTGTCATTTATTACTCACCCTCATGCCGTTCCACACCTGTAAGACCTTCGTTAATCTTCGGAACACAAATTAAGATATTTTTGTTGAAATCTGATGGCTCAGTGAGGCCTCCATAGCCAGCAATGACATTTCCTCTCTCAAGATCCATTAATGTACTAAAAACATATTTAAATCAGTTAATGTGAGTACAGTGGTTCAATATTAATATTATAAAGCGATGAGAATATTTTTGGTGAGCCAAAAAAAATAAATAAATAACGACTTATATACTGATGGCCGATTTCAAAACACTGCTTCATGAAGCTTCGGAGCGTTATGAATCAGCGTGTTGAATCAGCGGTTCGGAGCGCCAAAGTCACGTGATTTCAGCAGTTTGGCGGTTTGACACGCGATCCAAATCATGATTCGATACGCTGTCTCATAACGCTCCGAAGCTTCCTGAAGCAGTGTTTTGAAATCAGCATCACTATGTAAGTCGTTATTTTGTTTTTTTGGCCCACCAAAAATATTCTCGTCGCTTTATAATATTAATATTGAACCACTGTACTCACATGAACTGATTTAAATATGTTTTTAGTACATTAATGGATCTTGAGAGAGGAAATGTCATTGCTGGCTATGGAGGCCTCACTGAAGCCATCGGATTTCAACAAAAATATCTTAATTTGTGTTCCAAAGATTAATGAAGGTCTTACGGGTGTGGAACGGCATGAGGGTGAGTAATAAATGACATTATTTTCATTTTTGGGTGAACTAACCCTTTAATACCATACAAAAATATCTCTGTCAGCGCATGGCGACGTTTAGGAGTGCAATGATTCTGGACATAATTAAATGTTTAGATTTACAACAATATTTTGACTAGGCAACTAGTTAAAAAAAAAAAAACTCCAAAGAAGCACTAAAAGCCTGCAGTACTGAATTATATTTGTGGGATTGGCAACTTTTCCATTGATATTATTGTATCTTGTCCTCATCCCCCTCCCTCCATTGCTCTCTCTCTGTCTCTCTGCTATATTTAGGCTTCTGCATTGCAGATGTCCCATAACTCAAAGCCTGCAGTTGTGTGAGATCTTGTTTTAATTCCCAGGTTAAAGCTGTTCAATCTTACACACACGCGGACTGCATAATTGATACAGCATGACGCAGCAGAACAGTAAAACATGCTCGGTACAATCTGCCAAAGCAACAATAATCACCTTGCTGCAGTTGCCTAGGACATCTGAAAGGCTTTTGCATTTAGCGTGAATGTTTTTAGGTCTATGAATCTACAAAGGCTTCCTTTAGACTATTTTGATACCTAAAGGGTTAATGTGTACAAATTAAATTAGTGTTTGTGTAGCCGCCAATTCACTAGAACACGAGTCTGTCCGTAGCCTAAACATACTCAAGGCAAGGTCAAGCAGAAAACACAGGCAGACACCATTCAGAGAATTTACTGTTAAATGCGTCAGTGCATTTCTGAGATAAAATGCTTTAAACAGCTGAGTCCATAATATGGCAGACACTGTCTTTTGAAACTTACCTGCAGCACATATGAATTCTTATTCCGATGATACGCTTGTGAACTACACACGACTGTCATCAACAATGTTTGTCTGGTTGTTTTTTCTTTTTTTCTGAATGCTTATAAGTCGGAAACGGTAATGGGAATTAAACATTTTTGTCATTTTGTATTGAATCACACGACTATACCCTATGTGAATATGTGGTCTTTACCGCCACCTAATGTCCACCCTTTGCAACGACATTTCATTACCCAGATGACTGAAAATTTGTCTGAAAACGAATTAAATGTTCAACATTTTAAATTCATACCTTTTAACCCTGACATGACTAGATAATAGTTACTTGTATGAAGCAGATTTATAGCAGCCGAGACCGCATTCATTCTGTACCTATTAATGTATTCGGTTGCAAATCAGACAGCCTACAGTTGGGTATAGGAACTATTACTGGATGGATGGATGTATATATAATAAAATTAAATGAAAAAATAAAAATTAACTGTTAAATAAATTTTATTAACCAGGGAATAAATAATATGCACTGCTGTGCATCTATTACTATACTGATCACCACCCAAAATTATAATAAGCAACGCTTTACTTTAGTAGACTGATATTTAAAACACACACACACACAAATATATATATAATGCCCTTATAATACCCTTATGAAAGAAAGTGTGCTTAATTGTATGACAAGTGCACTTTGACCATATTTCAAAGACAACAGAATTATGAAATTTCATAAAAAGATGTACTCAAGTCCTGATCAAGTGGGTCAAAAAGCACTCAAGTTCAACTAATTGCATTATATATATATACACACTACCGGTCAAAATTTTGGAACCGGTAATATGTTTTTAAAAGAAGTTTTGTCTGCTCTCCCAGACAAATTGTACACAAATGTTTCTTGAGCAGCATATTAGAATGATTTCTGAAGGATCATGTGACACTGAAGACTGGAGTAATGATGCTGAAAATTCAGCTTTGCATCACAGGAATAAATTACCTTATAAAATATATTCAAACAGAAAACAGTTAATTTAAATTGTAATAATATTTCACAATATTACTGTTTTTACTGTATTTTTAATTAAATAAATGCAGCCTTTGTGAGCAGACAAAACTTCTTTTAAAAACCATTACCGATTCCAAACTTTTGTCCTGTGTGTGTGTGCGTGCATGTGTGTAATTAATTATATATATATATATATATATATATATAAAATCTCTCATGTATTTATGTATACATATACACAGCATGTATGTATACATATACACACGTATACATACACAAAATTTTTGTATTAACCCCGATTAAAACTCATTGGTATCACAAAACACAATTATGGTTTCCCTTTTGGCCCAAAAAAAGTTGAGTAATGTTTAAAAGAGTGTCAAAAGACCATAGCAGACAACGTAAAATAAGAACAAACATTTTGGTTTTGTATAAAATGTTTATCATTTCCATTTTTCAGTATAAAACAGCTCCATAGCTCTGGCCAATTCAACAAACAATTCCACAGTCACAGGAAGATAGATCAGACACTTCCTGTTTGTCTCTCTCTAAAATACCTGACTTTTGGGTTGGGGTGGAGGGTGGGGGGCTTATTTGCCATTCTAGTTTTGGCAATATAACATTAACACAAAACTCTAACAAATCACTTGTGGTTAGCTAGTATAACATTAATATTAACTTAAAAAAGAGAATGGATGAATGGATGAACACAAGCCGATCTGGTCACACATCCCAAATGCAAGTCCTTGAGTCCATGTCAGCATAGCGACCCCAACAGGAACTACGCAGTCTTCTGCTGGCCCTTCTTACCAATCAGAGACTTATGGATGTGTGGAATCACACCTGTGAGAAGACACCAAACACGTAAGTGCTTAACATCTGTTGAGATATCAGTATGTATGCAACAAAATAAACTCCAACTTACCACCACCAGCAATGGTTGCCTTGATGAGAGAGTCCAACTCCTCGTCTCCACGAATGGCTAGCTGTAGATGGCGAGGAGTAATACGCTTCACCTTCAGATCTTTTGAAGCATTTCCTGCCAACTCCAAAACCTACAACAAGAATTAAACACGATTAATAGCTTGCCACACATCAGCACATATTTGATTTGAAACATGCAAGTCAATATCCGAGTCTTACTTCAGCTGTGAGATATTCAAGGATGGCTGCGCTGTACACGGCTGCTGTTGCTCCCACACGACCATGGCTCGTAGTGCGGGTCTTCAAGTGTCTGTGGATACGACCCACTGGGAACTACAAATTTCAGATATGCATTCCTTAGAAAGTAGTATCGGACATCTTTTATTCGACTGTGACCCAACAAATTTCACATCTACATCTATTTATCTGAAGGAAATTTAACAAATGGATCATTTATTTCGTGAACAGAAAACCAGCACCATCAGCAGAGCAAATAATAAAAACAGAAGCTTACCTGAAGTCCAGCCCTTTGTGAGCGAGACACTGCTTTTGCCTTGGCCTTGCCACTGTCTTTACCAGCCTTACCTCCTGCCTACAAAAGAATATACAGACTCAGATCCAATGCATACTAACATATTCAAGCATTTTGGTGCACAAAACAAGAAATTAGCATAATCAATAACAGTAAGAAAACAATTGTGGGGGTTCAGGTCAATCATACTCCTTCAGCATACTAGCTGTGCAAAGAAAAGCATACTGAAAAATAAAATATATAATTTTTTTAAATGTAAAAATATGAATTAAATGAATACAAACCAAATAATATATGCAATATTATTATTAAATTTCATGTGCAAAACGTTACATATTTGACATACAAAATTACTACATATAAATTACATATAATTTCATACATATAAAAATGTGTCATTTTAAAAAAAATATATAGTATATTTCTTTTATATGTAAAAAATTTTTACGTGTAAAAATAAAAGTGTAAGTAATTTAATATTTAATAGTTTATACGTAAAAATTTGATTTTTTTTTTTTTACATGAAAAATTATACAATATTAATTTTATATAAAAACGATATGTAACAAGTTGTAGGCAAATATGTCAACTATTTTAAAAATCATCAAAACGTGTATTTTTAATGCATTACTCATTAAAATTAATTATTACCGGTGTACAACACTAAAAAATAAACAAACGCAGGTTTGGAGAAAATACTCCACATCTCTTGGCAAGTTGCACTGTTTCCCATCCAGAGGGTATGAGTAAAACTCTTCCTTCAAATGAATTAAAGTTTATCTAAAAACTTAAAGCAATGCCATCTGCCACTTCATTAAATGCCAACGAGTCAATTAACAGCCTGTTAAAGCATCTCCCGCTCATATGACTTACACACTAAACTGATAATATAGTTTGTCCGTGTTTCTGACATAAATATGCACATGCAAAAAAAAAAAAAAAAAAAAAAAAAAAAAAAATGCATAGCGCAATTCCTAGGACTTTGTGGTCTCTGAAGAACTACACAAAAAAAGAAGTTCATATAAACTGATCAGCACGAGCTCTCCACTGCCGCTGACGGATAGAGTTTAGCTTAGCTATACTGCTTGGAGAAATTCCACAACAGCTGCGACTTATATCAACAAAACCTTTCAAAAATATAAGATGGTTAGGTTCAAGACGTAAATCATTTACATTGGGACAACATACGTCGTGATTAATTAAATAGAAATTACAAAAAGACTATTAGCACGCGCTACTCTAGCGGGCTAACAGCGCAAAATCCAACCAGCGTTAGCTCGGTGCTAGCAGTAGAATATTTAAAAAGACGACAAATGAGCAATATTACAAACGGATGGACACTTCGAGTTGCAGAAAATAATTATACAGACCAAGACTGAAGAATTTCATACCATTTCAGCGAAGTATTACTTTGAATGGGATCCGAGGAGGTCTGGCTAAAATCTATTTCGCCTCTTGACTCGGAGGAACAATAAACCCCGTTCAGCAGAGAACGCTCGAGGCATACCGAGCGGTGCAATCAGCCAATCAGAATCTCCGTTGTTTGTTCGAATTTCGGGAAGGCCAATGAGATTTCAGCATGTATCTGATTCTACCATCCCCCATCGATGAATGATGTTTGTACGGATAACACGTAGGCGGGACTTAGAACTGCCTGAAATTTTCTCAATTTACAGAAAACATTGAACCTTATTTAGAAGTTGTAAATGATCATCTGATATTACAAAAACTTATGATTTCCTGTGAATAACAAGGCTTAAGACTAAGAGTAAGATAAATTATAAAACCACTTAAAAACAAATAACAATTCTGATCAAAATGTAACTTTTTTCTTTATCTAATTAATCTCGATCATAATTATGTCACATGAGGCGAAATCATATATTAAAACATTTTCTGTTAATAATAATAAATTGTTTAGCGTTTTTAAATATCAATTTGTATAGGCTACCGGTACTAAAATGTCAAAATAAAACTCTGACTTTGATATGCATAAAGAAAGGGAGTTCTATTTTTGATTTAACATTTTTCCTTAATACAGCTTGCTGAATTTATGGATTAATTACACTTAATAGTCAGGGGGTTTGAAACTTTTTGATGTCAAGGACCCACATTATATGACAACACTTTTTTTTTTTCCGAGGCACCCTTCCTTCTAAGAAAATATGAACGTGATTAGTATATTTGTTTGAATAAAAGCATGTATACAGCGTGAAAAAGGCAGAGTGCTAGTAATCATGAAATTATAAAAATAACATAAATAAATAAATGATTGTCTTCATACTGTAATATTAAAATAAAAATGTAAAATAACTGAAAAAAAAATATATATATTTACTTTGCGTTATGTTGGCAGTGTATCTTTTTCAGACTACTATTAATGTGTATAAACCTGAAGGTAAACATTTCCAGTTCTTTTTTCATTCGTATCAATAGTCTCCGAATTAAACGTAATTAATATTATGCCTTTGCCTAATTATTTGTATAAATGACATGCATTTTAAAATCTGTCAACGAGATACATTATAATAAAAATGTATTTTAAACTATTTGTGAAAACTTTATTTAGAAGTTCTTATTTGTTTATTTAAAGGGCTAGAAAATTGTGAATACCGCTGTAGGGGTTGACTGGGGAATGATTCTGTATGTACTGTACGAAAGACCGAGTGTTATCTGCAATAAAGTGCTTGCTTTTTGCTCGTTATCGACACCACTGTACACCAATCGCCCATGGTACTGTCAAAACAATAATGTGGGGCTTACACTTTGACAGGCAGTCGAAGTGAGCCAAAGAAAATGGGGATGCGGTATTTACTCGCACAACGGACAGGTTGCGGTCCAATTGCAGAAGCGAATATATGACTGACATGTCAAACGTCCAATCACAAGATCTTCTTATGACAGTGACGTTCCCAGAGCGATTGGCCATTCACACGACGTTCTCATGCCTCTGAACGGGTCAGAAGGCGGGACCTGACGACATACGGGTGGGAAAAAATAACGCAGCTCTGGGTGATGGTGAAGATGGCGGATGGGGATAGTGGGAGTGAGCGCGGTGGAAGCAGCGGCGGCGGTGGTGGTGGAGGCGGAGGAGGTGGTGGAAGTAGCGGTTTCCAGCCTTTCCAGAGGGATCAAGAGACCCAGGAGCTGGCGTCCAAACGCCTTGACATCCAAAACAAGCGGTTCTATCTGGACGTGAAGCAGAACTCGAAGGGCAGGTTCATCAAGATCGCCGAGGTCGGCGCTGGTGGCTCCAAAAGTCGCTTGACACTTTCTATGTCAGTCGCGGCGGAGTTTCGGGACTACCTGGGGGATTTCATTGAGCACTACGCCCAGCTCGGACCCAGCACCCCGGAGCAGATCGCCCAGTCATCTAGCGGCGAGGACGGAGGGCCTAGACGGGCCTTGAAGAGCGAGTTCCTAGTGAGGGAAAACCGCAAATACTACCTCGATTTGAAGGAGAACCAGCGGGGGAGGTTCCTCCGTATCCGTCAGACCGTCAACCGTGGGCCTGGTGGGTTTGGCGTCGGAGGAGGTGTGCCCGGGGGTGGCATGCAATCCGGGCAAACCATTGCCCTTCCTGCTCAGGGTCTCATCGAGTTCCGCGACGCTCTGGCCAAGCTGATCGACGACTACGGCGGGGATGACGATGAGCTGGTCGGCGGCGGCGGTTGCGCAGGAGGTTACGGGGAGCTTCCCGAGGGCACGTCAATCACGGTGGACTCCAAGCGGTTCTTCTTTGACGTGGGCTCCAACAAGTACGGGGTGTTTCTGCGGGTGAGCGAGGTGAAGCCCAGTTACAGAAACTCTATCACGATACCATTCAAAGCGTGGAGCAAGTTCGGCGGGGCTTTCTGCCGCTACGCTGAGGAGATGAAGGAGATCCAGGAGCGACACCGAGATAAAGTGTACGAGCGGAGAGGAGGAGAGGAGTCGGAGGGCGACGACATAGATGACGACTGACCCGGACGGGTGTTCCGTTGCTGGGGCAACCTCACAGAGCGAGAACCGCGCGCTGGAGTGGAAAGAATTACCGTGCATGAAACGAAGAACATTAATGCTCTATGGCGAATAAAGATGTTTGACTGAGAAACACTGTCATGTATATGTAAGAGAATCCTGTTTAAAGCAGTATAGACGATGTTTGGCTAGATAAATGGATATTTCTGCTGGCTGCTCTATAGGTCTTGTCATTTTGAAAGTTCTCCCTTTTACAAAAGACACCCCCTCACCCAGAGACTGAGTTAACAAAAGAGTCAACCGAGGCGTTTAGTGTTAGTGTATCCAGATATGATAAAAAAAAAAAAATCTCTACTATAGGTGTTTTCGGTGTTGTACCATATGATGGAGAGCAAACCAGCATCATCTGAATGACGTGGTGTGAATCTCATAGTTAGCTCATTCGGGAAGTGTTCTCTGCAAGTGTGTGTGTGTGTGTGTGTGTGTGTATATATAAATATATATATAAGGCTCAGATCAAACAGTGTAAAATTTGGAGACCGTTAAAGAGTTCAACTTGTGGGCACACAATACAGTTCAAGCAACAATGTACAAACAGTTAAAATGGTGCTATAAAACTAAAACCATGCTCCGCCACCCCGCTCTGACTGTTGAGGTTCATGCGGGCTGGCGAGTTTTATTTTGTTTTCCTCCTGTTTCTTTTCAGGGTAGAGCAAATCACTCTGATTGTACTAAATTGGGAAGTGCATTAGTGCGGATGCCACTAAATTTATCATTGATACTGGGTTTGATTTGGCTCTTTTAAAGGGAATGATACTGTAAGCCTGGTAGGCTTTACATCAGGTCATGACAAATTAGAAGTTTTTGAATTGAATATCTGGAGAGCTTTGGTGACAAAACTGGAAAGGAAATCAAATGTAGAACAACACCCATCTGGGTTTAAATAGATTTATTTTTAAAAAAAACAATATACAGATATATATATATATGTATGTATATATATATATATATATATATACACAGAAATATATTTATACATAGACGTATAGAATCAATTATAAATGCTTCCTGAACAGGCTATTTAAACAAATAAAACTCGGATGCAATTATATATAGGGGAATATTTCTTACTGCTTTTCCATACATTTCCTATAGTCCTTATATGGTTGGAAGAGCATTAAAAATGACAAAATTGTATACAAACTAGACTTGACAATGTTCTCCGTTTAGTTTTTATTCCTTTTTTCAACAACCCAAATGACAAAACAACACTCTTCTTTTATTTTTTCTCAAACAGTCTCTTTTTCTGCATATTAAGTTTTTAGGTGTTACATTTCTGAGTCTTACTGCAACTTCTCAGCTTCTCTTCTCCTAGATCTGTCAAAATGTGTGTGCCTGTTTGCGACTTCTCTCTGTTATCATCCTTTTTTTCTTACTACTGTGTGTGGGTGTTATACATTTTTAATTTGATGAGACAAAAAGGAGTGATGTCCCTTTCCTGACCGTTTCGATTTTCAGGCCTTCTTTAACCACATGAATTAGCCATACACACCATCTGGGAGCCATAGTAATTTTTAAGGAACATTTTTTACTAATTTCAATATCCATATAAGTTTTGACCTCATTCTTGTCTGTACTGTGTTATGTGATAAAGGCAGCTGTTCAGTCAAGTGTGTACTGCTGTAATTCTCCACAAACTTCCTTTGAACAATAAAATTATCTTTGCTGAGAACATGAGTGTTTGTGTATTTATGTTTTCCTCTGATTTAATGTTTCATTCTTTCACAATCCTCGAAAGCGGAATTTTGCTAACAAGAAAGTGTTTTTTTTCTGCATCATAAACAACATTTGCAAAAATAAGGTTTGTTTTTAAAGCTGTCCCAGTTTACTTCTGCTATAAATAATCATCCAGGCATCTGCAAACTCCCAAAACAATTATATTTATACTTTACAAAAAGTAAGTCTTTCGTAATGTTTAGTCTGTAACCTAGTATTGCTTATATTCATGCATTTCAGCTGAACTACAGTAGTCTTGCTATTTCACATTATAATTTCTCGTGATGAATGCATTGATGAGAAGGTGCCCTAGAAAGCCAAAATGAACTACATCTGAATTCATGCATACCGAGGTCTGGTTTTAATAGGACTGTTCTTTCACAGAGTCTCTTATCTGTGTGAAACAGAATCTTACAAACTCTCCGTTTGTTCCACTTCACAGATTCAGTTTGGCCTCAAGGACAATGCAAGTGATTTCTGCAGAGAGGTTTTTGCTTAGGATGGTGCAGCTGATGACAACACTGAAACAGCCTTCATTAGTGGTGTTGGCTAAGGCAAGCATCACTGATACTATTTCTCATAGGGATTTGAACATCCTGCACTGTTTTTCCTATGGAAATCAATGTTACTTTAAATTATGTGGTTGTTGAGGAGAGCTGTGCTATGGTGACAATAAAATGGGCAACTTTTTGACTTAAAGGGTAGACAGTCCACTCAAAAATGAAGATTCTGTCATAATTTGACCACCCTCATGTTGTTCCAAACCTGTATGACTTACTTTCTTCTGCTGAACATAAAATACGATATTTTGAAGAATGTTGGTAACCAAACAGTTTCGGTTCCCATTGACTTCCATTGTATTTTTTGTCCACATAACGGAAGTCAACAGAAACTGTTTGGTTACCAACATATATTTTAAGTTCCACAGTCATACAGGTTTGGAACAACATGAGGGTAAGTAAATGTTTGAATATCCACCTAGCAATGTCCTAGCAATCACTCAGTTACCCTATAGCAGGGGTGGGGGAACTTCAGTCCTGGAGAGCCATGGTCCTGCAGAGTTCAGATCCAACCTTGATAAAACTCACCTACCTGTATCTTTCTAGTAACCCTTAGACCTTGATTAGCTTGTTCAGGTGTGTTTGATTAGGACTGGAGCTAAACTCTGCAGGACTGTGGCTCTCCAGGACCGATGTTCGCCACCCCTGTCCTATGAAAATGTGCTGAAAAACATTGAGAACACTTTAGCAACAATATATCAATGCTGGGTGAGTTTTGAGTATAAGCATTATTTACAATTACGGAAAATGCATACATTTTGTTTTCTTTTTGCTCTACATTTAGATATGTGTTCTTGACACTTTCAGAAGTGTTTAGATCATGCATGTCGAGATTACCAGAACAGTTAGTACCATGAAGAAAACCAAAGAGCAAATTTCAGAGATGCTGCCTCTGTGGATTTCAGTGCCCGTGGGAATGGATTGATTCTGGAAAGCGAGTTGAATGTTGCAACAGGCTGTGCAAGCTGAGAAATATTACTTACTTTGGAATTCATTAGCAGTTTTTTTTATGTGAAATCTGGTCATTTTGTCTTCAAAGTAGAATGCATTCTTGTCTGTTTTTGAATGCATTATTCAAGAAAGAAGTTGCATTTTAACAATATAAATTTAAAATGGTAAATAGCCCAGTCATGTGACCAAGGCTGGATTGCTCAGAATGGCACAGAATATTTAAAAAATTGATGAAGAATTTCATAACTTTTTATATACATATTATCAATGCTTCATAGTCAACAGGCAATATATTTAACATCTCATGCTTTTAGGAACGAGACATTTAGCCCCTAATGGGCCACAGTCCTGCAAAGTCCTGCTCAAAAACACCTGCCATGTAGTTTTAAGTAATCCTGAAGGCCTTCATTAGCTGGTTGGTTCATGTGCATGTGTTTAGTTCAAGTTGGAGCTAAACTCTGTGAAACTGAGTTTGACACTTCTCAGATTTTTCTTCAAATACCCCATTAATCTCACAAGCAATTGTTAAATAGAGGCTGTAATAAAGACAAAATACACAGTGTAGAGTTTAAAGGTGAAGATAAACTCTTGAATTAGTACAAAAAACGTACTCCTTGACTTTCTATGGAATGGATTAGAATGTGACTGAATACATCCTTTCTGGTGTCATTCATCATAATTTTACAAATTTTACAAAATTTTACAAAACTATCACAATTGATAGTTTTCATTTAAATAATTATGTTTATTCTTAGTTCAATCATGACAACTCTCTGAATAGTTTTAGCATGTTATTGAATATGGCAATGTATTTGGTCTTGGTGGACTAGATCTGCTATGCTGCTGCTGCAGAGCAAATATGGACTTGCTACTGCCAATAGATACACATGCTGTGAGCATGTAAGATATCCTGTAGCAGATCTAGGCAGGTGGAGCTGGGGAAGGTGGAGGGTTTCAGAGGAACTCTGATAGCACACTGTAGGACTAGCCTACAGCAAACAATGAACCAGATTATTTAAATGTTGAGCAAGCAACCTCATTGGCTGCAGTATCAGCAGAGGTCAATCAGCTTGTGCCATGTGGTAATGATGTGATTGCTTGCAGATGGCATGTAAAGGACCTATTGGCCTCTGTCCTCTAGATTTAACTATGACTGAACTAGATATTTGTACTGATATATATTAGGGTTTTAATGTAAATTAATGGTGTACATTAGAGTTTTATGTTACAATTTAGATGAATTAAGTCTTAAGTAATTACCGACCTATATTGAAATTACATTTTTTATCGAAAATTTTTGAGAAGGTTATTTTACCACGACTTGTTCTGTACTTAGATGCAAATGCTGTTATAGATATATTCCATTCAGGTTTTCGGTCCCTCCATAGTACATAATCTGTCCTCCTTAAGGTTTTTGATGATAATTTATTAGTAGTTGATTCTGGAAAGGTAGTTATCCTTATTCTACTCAGTCTCACAGCTGCCTTTGATACCAGTGATTATTGCATTTTGATGTTGGTATTGTGGGTACACTGTAAAAAAAAAAAAAAAAAAAATCCTGTAGAAATTACAGTAACTTACTGGCAGCAGTTCGCCAGTAAATTACTGTAAATTGAACTTACAGTAAAAATACTGTATTAATATTTACAATACCATTTAACTTGCTGTAAATGTATTTACAGTATAGTATTTTTTTTTTATTTTTTTTTTACTGTAAAACATACAATAATTTTATGGTCTTTACTCCAGCAATATATTTTAATACAATCAAAAATATATAACTTTGCACTGTAAAAATTTCCTGTAATTCGTTGACCACTTTTTCTATTTACTGTAAAGCTGTACAAATTGTAAATCACTGTATCAACAGGTCTCAGTAAATAATAAAAAGAAGCAATGACAACTGTGTAACTTTTTAATTGTTTTTAATTGTTTAAATGTAACACTTGAAATAACATTTTAATATTCTTACAGATTGAACTTTCAGTTCTCTTCCCAAACTTTGATTTTCCCAAACCCGCGGTAACATTTATACATAAAAGTTTCATATTACAGCATTTTAAAACAATTCATGAACAAATTCAGTCATAAGAACAATCTTAAAAACTTACAAATTCAAAAAACTCTCCACAGCAGAATGTATTTGTTCTTAGTATAGCTTAAAGGGTTAGTTCAGCCAAAAGTGAAAATTCTCTCATCATTTACTCCCCCTTATGTTGTTCCAAACCCGTGAGAGCTTTGTTCATCTACAGAACCTACTGGCTTAGACAGGTTTAAATCATAGATGAAGGATAGATCATTTTCAGTTTGCATTGGAAATTTGTGCTCTACATCAGCTAAATTACATAGTGGTGTGCCACAGGGTTCTATACTTGGCACTATTTTATTTTTGTTGTACATGTGCCCTTTAGGCTCAATTTTTTGTAAATACAATATTATGTATCATCTATACGCAGACGACACTCAGTTATATATTCCAATAGATCCGAAAGACTCAATTTTTTGGTGCACTTGTACAGCGCTTAGGCGAGATTAAATACTGGTTGGCGAGCTTTTTTCTTTATAAAACTAAGTGTGTTGTCTTTGGACCCTCTTCTGCCTCTAAGGAAATTATAAGTAGGTTGGCCTCTATGTCGATAAGTGTTTCAGATCATGTCAAGAATTTGGCTGTTATCATGGATTCGGCTTTGGTTTTAGATAAACAGGTAACTAGTTAAGGCGGGATTTTATCAACTCAGAATTATTTCTAAACTGAAACCAGTTCTCTCCTTTAAGGACCTGGAGTCTGTTACTCTTTTTTTTTTTTTTTTTATCATCACACATTGACTACTGTAATTCTTTAAATATATAGTAGGTATCTCACAGGGTCAGTTATCTCGCCTTCAATTAGTACAAAATGCTGCGGCCAGACTTTTGACTCGTACAAAGAAGAACCTCAGTTTTGGTTTTTTACACTGGTTGCATGCAAAATTCAGATTTGATTTTATGGTTCTGTGGATGGTTTTTAAAGTGTTGCATGGTATATACAAAATATATTGTTGACCTTTTGATACCTTATCAAAATACAAGAAATATGAGATCTTCTAGTCAGATGATTCTTCATATTCCTAAAACTAGATTAAAATGAAAGGGTGATTAGGCCTTCTCTGTGGCTGCTCCACGCTTATGAAACCCTCTTCCAATGCACATTAAATCTTCCCCATCTGTGGATGCTTTTAAGTCTAGTATGAAGTTGTATCTTTTTAGTATGGCTTTTAGATCCGATTAGAGTGAACAGGATTTCATTTTGTTTGTGTGACTGTATATAATTGCTTTTGTTGTATTAATTATGCTGGAAAGCACTTTGGTCAATGGCAGTTGTTTTAAATGTGCTATAGAAATAAAATTAGTATTGTATTGTATCTTATATTGGTAAATGAATGTTTATTGCATTATTTTAGTGTCATGTGTTTTGTATTTGTGTGCATGACACAGTGTGCACCTTCTATATATTAGTATTTACCTCAGCTTGTGGAAAAGCTGCTTGTGATGAGCTTTGATTCTACATATGACTTTATCATTACCGCCTGTGTTTTATGGTTATTGTCCTTATATTATAAAAGTACAAAACAGATTTTTAATACTTCAGTAAGTTGGTGTATTAACATTATATCAGTTAATGAAATATATGTTACTTACTGTTAATTTAAGTTCAATACATAAAATATAAATGATGCTACCTAACCACAGCTGCCCTTTTTTTATTATTATTATTGTCTTTTTTTTTCTTTTTTTTTTAACAGTGTGCACAATTGTTTGCATGTATGTGGACCTCCAGCATGTCCCCCTTTTAAAGTGAGCAAATCACTTATTATAAGCTTTTTAGAAAAGAAAAAAGGTTCTAAGTTGTATGGAATAGGATATCTGTTACCACATTGGAGCAACTCCTGCATTTTACGAACAAATCTGTAAACTGATACAACGTCTGCGTGGGCATCTAATGACGAACAGCTATCCCTACTCAATCCCATAACGTCCTGCTGCATCAATACTGAGATAAACCTAGTGATCCTCATCTGACGTGATTTCATAACTCACAGACACACACACACACACACACACACACATGCTAAGCTTCACTGATGACAGTTCAAGGGTATGCAATGGCATGCCTGGCAGAGTGTCCGTGATTTAGGAGATTATTTCACATCCTCTGCCATCCTGAGATGGATGAGGATAAGATGCAAACAGCTGTCAGGCAGACTGTCGTTCATTCAGATTGTGCTGAGAGCTTCATGAACAGTCACTCTCAATCCACTAATCCTGACATACATCCATTCACCTTGCAGTGCTTATATGCCAGGCAGATCAGACATGGTTACTACTAGTTCCACTTCCTTGTCTACATCTTAGTTTTACCACTGAATAATACCATGTTCTCTAAAATATGTGCTCACTTAAAAAGTAGACACAATGTGTTGAGAATTATTGTCTCGATTAATACAATAAATAATATTAATACATTTTAATGTTTGATTTTACATTTTATATTTAGCAGATGCATTTACTTAATGCAACTTACAAATAATATACATAGAAATACATACTTATGTATACACATTTTTATATTTATACAAGTGCATATACAGCACATAATGTGCACATCTGTAACTAAGACTTTGTTTTAAATTCTTTTATTTTAAATTCTTAATCCTTATTTCTGTTTATTTTTGTGTTAAATATGTATGCCAGAGCCAGTATTATTTTGAATTAGAATTTATTTTTATATATTTAAAATTTTTATATTTAATTTTAATTAAAGTTTTAGTAATTTTGTTGTGTGTTTTTGTCATTTTTATTAGTTTATGTAAGCAATAAGGTACAAGAGGCTGTGCTGTATCATGAATAAGTCACGGCTGAAGGGCGTTGTTAGGCACGACACGAAGCGGACCCCTGCAACCCCTTCAACCATGACTTATTCACGATACCACACTAGCCTTGAGTACCTTATTGCTTTTATAAAACGGTTACCACACAATACAAATATTAAAGCCAAAAATATGTATCAATGCAACTTTCATGAAGTAAAATCACTAAAAGCCTTCCTTCCGCCGGAAAAAATTGTCCCTGACCATGAACAGCAACAGAAGTTACATTTTCACGCCATTAGATGGCAGCAAAGACTGTCTTTATGAGTGTGTCAGTCAGTAGCGAAGACTTTTACATTGAAAAGACTGAATGTTGTGAACACGGAACAAGACGCAACTGACAAATGCTTTGACTAGCGCTGTTAGTCACGGGAAAACCCCTTAACTGTTAAAAGGACAAGATAATACATCGGACATTTAAACAGATTTTTTATTATGAACATAGGACTGACCTAAAGGAAAATTCTAAATCTGAATGCAGGTAATAAACTCGCTCAATCGATCTCTTTCTCACAACACTCTTCTACATAATACAGTAAGCTTCAATGAACAATATGAATGAGAACAAACATATGTTTACGTTGCTAAGAGTGGTTGCTAAGGGTGTTGTGGAGTGATACACAGAACCTTGGGTGAAGCGGTCATAGCCGTGTTTTATCGTGAATAAAACACAGCTATTGACCAATCAGAATCAAGGACAGGAACTAGCCGTTTCATAAATAAATAAATAAATAAATAAATAAATTTTGTTGGTTATTTTAGTACTTGAACTTAAAATTAAAATGAGAAATGTTGCCTTGGCAGCTAGCTGAAATAAAAAAGGTTTAAGTGTATAATGTATAATGAAAATGTTTTTTTTTTATGGTTTTAGTTTTAGTTAATGATAAGAGCTCCTCAAAACAACAAATTCCTTGTGTTTGTGCACACTATTCTATTCTATTCTCCATTTATCCATTATCCAAACTGCTTTATCCTTATTAGGGTCGCAGGGGGCTGGAACCTAACTTAGCGCCTTAGGCCACAGGCAGGGAAACACCCTGAATGGAAGGCCAGTCTATTCTATTCTATTCTATTCTATAATAATCACAAGCAATTTATCATATAAGAGCTAACAATACTCACAGTACCGCCATGTTTCAAGGACATTTTAAGGACATTTTTGTAAAAAACAGCACATTTGTTACTGTGTTCTGTCACTTCTTGATTTATCAACATTTCTTTAACTGTAAGTCCTTGTAATGTTTACTAGTTATGTAGAATAAATGTGTCTTTAAAAATTACCACCTACACATAAGTCAGAATAATGAGCAGGGATTGAGATTTGGAGGAAAGTGATACACCACTATGTAGAAATTGAAGAGTGTGATGAGGAGGAGCTTAAACAGGAGGGCATCAGAGAGATGTGACTCATGACAGAGAAGCTCTTCTGTGTACTGCAGGGTTTCCAGGGCTATATTTAGCTTTCGAGTTGCCATGTATGTTCTGATATATGTGGAAACAAGCTAAAATGCATATCCTTGTCCCTAAATTCACTCAAATACTGCCATATCATTTGTCACGTTTTTTGAGATTTGTGTAAGGGCAGATGATAGGCTTTTTCACTTTCTCAATGTCATTCATACAAAACAAAGACACTTGAAAATATATGTTTATTTGGTAGTAAAACAGCACATTAACAGATTGCAATATCAGTTGAACACTATCCAGGATGATGTGCTTAATTTTAAACTATGCATTTTTAATACAGAAGATAATACTGTATTTAGCTGTATTTCACTTAGAAACATTTCAACAAGATCATCAGTCAGTTCATTTGTGGTTGTTTTTTGTTTTGTCTTGTTTTGTTTGTTTTTTTGCCTTATGGAAGTTCATCAATATAAAAACATAATCTCTCTATCTCGAGAATACTGAAAATGTGAATTTAAAAGTAAGGTAAAGGTAAGCTTGCATAGCGAGCTGATTACAGTTAAAGTTATTTCACATTTATCATGCTTTCACATTACATGGTTAATAAATACAAGAATATACATGTGCAGATCACTACTAGAAAAACGACGCATATCAGATGTAACAGGCTATATACCAACTCTAGTACAAAGCACATTAGTGATAAAAGTCATCCTCATATGCTGATCTTACACACGCTCATCTTCTATGCCTCATAGTTGAGCAGAATTGAACAAATGACATTACATGTCATCTGAGTCTGCAGTTCAACCACTTCACCACAAGTGGTCGCTCTTGACTGAGTTTTTACTGACTCTCCACTTTCCGTCCCAAATGACATACTATATAGACTACTCACTGTTACTACTATATGCACTATATCATGTATTTTACGGTATAATGTGTGACTGTTATAAGGTTATTTTGTCATCCAGCAGTCCCTCCCTTGCCACTACATAAGGAAAGCTGCAACTAATAAGTGCATGAAGTAAATGCATTATATGGGTAATGGCTATTCTATGTTATTTTATAGTATCAATAGTATGAATAGTTTGTACACAGAAAATTCTAACAAGAAATGTAGTTCTTGATAGTCATGTAATTCTGAGCAGTATCTTTTCTAGTTTGATCCCTACTGGATCCAATTGTGGACCTTAACCTCATGTCAGCCTTACGCAATAATACGAAGCATAGTGTGCTCAGAAGTCTAAGGTCTGAACAGGCAAATATTTCAGGAAATGAATCGACTACCAGTAAGAAATGCATTTGATTTTATCAATGCAGGAAATGATGTTAAAAGGTTAGGTTCCTATATGCATTGTCTTTTAATGGCTTATTAAAACAGATCATTTTGATAAGCCATGTAATTATGATCAAGTATAACTGACAATAATAATGTGCCAAACTACACAGAGCCTGTTGCGTTTTTATAGTAAGAACTGATTTTACACCTAAAAACGGCATGTCAGTAATATTTCTAGGTCACGACAAAAAGGCAAACATGCAAAGAAATGGACAAAAATGCCCCTCCATTTGCTCTCAGATTCAGCTCTTCACTGACATCTTAATCTTCTTTGGTTTTCCTGAAAAACAGTGAGAGAGATTCCCTTTAGTTCATTCTTTAAATTCTGTATCATATTTGATACGCAAATTTCAAAGGCCTCTAAATTGTCAACATTATCATCTTCTACATGCCTTCTGTCATCTGATTTATATTTTATACTTTTTTAGAAAGTAAAAGGCCTTTTAGTAGCCTATAATTCTAAATATTCACCTTCAGGTTGTAGTACATGTGTTTTTGCTATGAAATCTTTACTGATTTTTATAAAATAAATGTAATATACTTTTTTATCGTTAGTAATATTTCAAGATGAACAGTTGCTGGACTGAACCAACATTTGGTAATCACAAAAAGGAAAAAGTTGGCTACATTAATAGAAAAAATATTTATTTCATGTTCTCAACAAGTGCATGTTGGTGAGAACATGCAAAAAAAATAAAAATAAATAAATAAATATATATGTATATATATATATATATACACACACACATTTGTGATTGTGCAGATGATTGGAAAAACAGCACTCTTGCTAAAGTGATAATCCTATATCATTGGCTTATGTTATATAAAAACAGGAACTTATTTATATTGAAGAGACCTTTTTAAAGGATATTGGTTACTTATTCCTCAAGACTTGAGTGTTTGTAGAGGCTGTTGTTTCGACCCTGATTTATTGCAATTTTGAGGTGTTATATTGATTTTAGAAAATAAACATGTAATTGCTCTCTCACAAATCAACTGTTTCTTGTTGTTCGCTAGCATTTATCTTAGGTGTTGAGGATTAATGCATCTTACAGTTTACTACTGTTAAAATCTGTTAAAAAGATACTCTAAGACTTTACTAAAGTCATATTTAGGGCCCGAGCACCGATGGTGTGAGGACCCTATTGTAATTGCTCGGCCAATTATTCTTCTTATCCGAAATGAATCACATTTTTGAGGGCCTAAACATGCTCAAAAACTCATGAAACTTTGCACACACGTCAGAAGTGGTGAAAATTTACATCTGATATGGGTTTCAGAATTAGGTGTGGCAAAATGGCTCGATAGCGGCACTTACAAAATTGCCACCTACAAAATTTCAATTAAGCGCCCTTAATGCTACATTTGACGTACAGGTATGAAATTTGGTAGACACATTTAACAGCCCAATACCTACAAAAAAGCCACTGGGTGCAAAATCTGTAAACTCAACAGGAAGTGAGATATTTTGAATTTTGTCATTTTTGCCATTTCCACATGTTGTACTTTAATGAACTCCTCCTAGAGCTGTAATCAGATCAACATCATATTTGGTCAGTCTAATCTAAAGGCCTTTGCGACGTTAAATTGAGAAGATCTTGAGTTTTCACTGAAGGGCGTGTCTGTGGCGGCCTGACAATTTTCGATGTTTCGCCATGAAACAGGAAGTTGTTGTAACTCAGGTATACAATGTCAGATCTGCCACAAACTTCAAGTTTTATTAGAGTCCTGGCCCGAAGACATCTACATGGCAAAATTCAATTACAGTCATAGCGCCACCTGTAGGTAACAGGAAATGACATGTTTTACATTATGATTAAATCCTCATAGAGATTCAAACAGAACCACATCATATATGGTCAGTCTAATCTTAAGGCCTTAGTGATGTTTATTCGAAAAGATCTTAAATTTTCGCTGAAGGGCGTGTCTGTGGCAGTCTGACAAAGTCTGATGTTTCCCCATGAAAGAGGAAGTTGTTGTAACTCAGGCATACAATGTCTGATCTGCCCCAAACTTTACATGTTTGATAAGAGTCCTGTCCTAAAGACATCTACATGCCAATATTCAGTTAGCCATAGCGCCACCTGCTGGCAACAGGAAACGACATGCTTTGCACTGTAATTCACTCCCAGAAACATATTTTAATATGCCACGAAGTACCAAACATAATAGAAACACATTAAATCATGCAACACTTGGCTAAGTACTAATGTTTGCGATTAACGCCACGAAACAGGAAGTTGTTGTAACTGAGGCATACAATGTCCGATCTGCTCCAAACTTCACATGTTTGATAATAGTTCTGGCCTGAAGACATCTACTTGGCAATATTCAGTAATAGTCAAAGCGCCACCTGTTGGCAGCAGGAAGTGTGGCACTTTGAAATGACTTTGCCATGATTCTCCTGTATTTATTCGCTTACATTCATGTCACCCACTGTTCACTGTTTTCCTAAGGCCACCGGGTGGAATTGGTGACTTGTTGTAACATGTAATGGAGTTATTTTCACTGTGAGGTATCTGTACTTTTACTCAAGTATGGTTTTCAGGTACTCTTTACAACTCTGATCTGGATATCTGAAACTATATATAGTGATAAAGTGAAAAAAGTCCCCTATTATATTACTGCTCTGTATAAAATACATACACATATAAGATAGGTACCTTTTGAGTCGTGCCGATGATTGATTTAGTGTCGAGTCTCTGGATCGAGTCCTGACTGACCCAGGAGACCTGTTGTATGGAGTTCTCGCGTACTTGGGTCCCCTTCGATTCCCAGACCTCAGAAAATCTACCACAGATTAGAAAATCAATGGATGGATGATTAATCTCAAGTTACTGTCATTACCATTAGTCACTACAGCCTACAGTTTGCTAGCTAGCTATGCCTTCGTCACACAAATGCATATTACCTGGTTGCGATAATATTCAAAACAGCTCGCTCTACTTATTTAAATTTCCTAAAAACGATGATATGAAGAAGAGGTGGATTAATTTTGTGAAGAGCCATCATGATGGAGAGCTGACAATCACCACCAACACCTGCCTTTGCAGTGATAATTTAACACCGGATAGTTTTACAAACTTTCATCAGAGACAACTGGGATTCACTGATAATCGAGATGGTCCTCACTGCAGAACACGAGATCCAGGGGGCGAACTCCTCCCACTTTACATATCCCTAAACCTACCCACCTCCGCCCCCTGGATTTAAACCTACCCATCTCCACCCCCTGGATCTGGATCCAACTCCTCCCACTTTTACATATCCCTAATCCTGCCCATCTCCACCCCCTGGATCTCATGTTCTGCAGTGAAGAGCAACTGGAACCGATGATATGGGGCCGAACAGAGTCTCTCCCATCCCAGCCTTCATCCTCCCGTCTCGCGGCACTGACATCTGGTGCCACAGTTGGCAGTACGTGCCCACCAATGAGTGAAAGTTGCCTTGTGTGCTTGTTATAATTAATAGGTATTCCACGGTAACTCTACTAAATTTTGTAACCCTCTAAGGTGATTTTTTTTTATATGCATCAGTATGTTTGACTCATTAGACAAGTAAGTTGAGAAAGACAGCATCTTTCTCGCAAGTGGGCGTGGTTTCAGCGCCAACAGCAGACAAGCCCCCAGTGTTTGAGAGCAGAGAATACAGCTTATTTTTTCAAGATTTTCATAACTTATTTTATTTACTTGGCAATTTTTATTATCATTCAAATTCGACTGTGTGGTAAATAACACATTTTTCTGTGGTATGACAAACTCAAAACACATATTATATATTAAGCCATACACATATAAGATAGGTACCTGTTGAGTTGGCACGTTGATTTAGTAGAGTCAAGTCACGGGATCGAGTCTTGACTGACACAGAAGGCGTGTCGTATTGAGTTCCCGTGTTCTTGGATTCTACTACAGATTAGAAAATCAATGGATGGATGATTACCTTGCTATGTAGATTTTACAATATATTGTGCTAAACATGCTAGAATGCAGAACATCCCTCCAGTTTAACATACTATTATATATAGTACTTACAATCAATTGACAAAATACCTTTGTCTTCAATGATTCTAAAATTTGGCTTCCCAACTGGATTAATGGTCACTTTTTCTTTGTCTTTTTCTGTTACTTTTTCAACAAACAGGTACATGTTGGGTTCAGCCACTGATTTCAAGCTCCGCCAGTCATTAGTTCCACTGTCTACCCATTGAAATAAGAACGTTTCGTTAAAGATATCTTCCTTGAAGTCCTGTTTTGGTAATACCTGTGCATGTGAGAGCCAGCAGACCTTGTTAAACATTTCAGATTTTATAAAATCAGAAATTAGAAAATAAAAGCACAAGATACTAATTGACACCATGTCTAACAATATTCTAAAAAGAACTCAGTGTCTGAGACCTTACCTTAAGTTTTACCTCTGTACCATCAGTTACAGGGAAAATGGAGTATTCTCCATGCTCAAAACAAAACGCCATGAATTTGTTGGCTCCATTACGAAAATAATACACCTTGACTGAAGAAGAAAAGACAAATTATATTTCTAGCATTGTATTAAGTCACTATGGAAACATTTTTATTAATAGGCTAATTAGTAATTTTCACTGAAAACATCAACAAAATTATGCTTTACATGCTTTGGGGGCTCGAGCCCCTGCCCTTTTTTGAAATTAATGCCACTCTCAGACAAATAGCAATGATGATATTGTGGTCAATAATTCAAATGCATTTGAATTATAATTAACATGACAATGTGTACAATACTAACTAATCGCTCAAAAGTCTGGAAATTTCTGTTTATTTTTACGTCTATTTTTACAGTCTGATGCTGCATTCACACCCAATGCGTGTCGGCGTTAACGTTTCTTGTTTACTTTCCATCGCGTCAAAGAACTTATACTAACAAGTGAAGCTCAATAGAACGTTCCATTGCAGCACCGGCGCCCAGCAGCAGCCCTACGCAGTCCACTAGTTTCTATGGCAATATCAGCTGCTTTGTTAAAAAAAACGTACATTAAAGCTAAAATCCAACCTGAATGATGACAACACAGAAAAAAATACTATCACTAGTGATCATCAAAGCCTTTTAACAGTTTATTTTACAGACTTTGTGTTTAAGTCGATTCACAAAACCTTTGCTCTCTAGAAACCCAGTCAGTTTGGGTTAAAATTCTTTGAAGTTCAAGTATTAGCATTATGAACACTGAAATAATAGCCTACCAACATATGAAATTAAATTAAGGACATACGTCAAAAAAATGGGAATGTTAATAAATAATAATAGAATAATAAATAGACAATAAATATATAACAGAATATAACAGCTTGACAGCAAACTGTTTTTGCAGTGTTGTCTTATATTAATGTCCATTAAAGCAAGACTATGTTTAAAAAAAAACAAAAAACAGCCACTGTGTCCAAAAGTGGGAATTATGGGATAACAGACACAGCAATGCATCATGTTCTATAAGGTCATTATGTTTGTAGCGTGATCCATGGGATACTATTTCTTCACAAGGTCTGAAATATATCATCTCTTCACTGGTTACCTATTAAGTTCCGTATCGATTATAAAGTACTGCTAATGACCTATAAGGCTCTAAATGGTTTAGCTCCTGTGTACTTAACCGACCTTTTATCGCCCTACAATCCTTCACGCTCTTTAAGATCACAAAACTCTGGACTTCTGGTTGTACCTAGGATAGCTAAGTCCTCTAAAGGAGGGAGAGCGTTTTCACATTTGGCTCCTAAACTCTGGAATAGCCTTCCTGATAATGTTCGGGGCTCAGACTCGCTCACCCAGTTTAAATCTAGATTAAAGACACATCTCTTCAGCCAAGCATTCACATAATCCATCTCATATCAGATCAATTGCACATGACTATCTTTGCTTAATGTTATGAACAGCAGCTATGCTAATTATTCTCCATTTGCTTTTCTGTTTTACCTCGGGACGCCCGTCCCGAGGTGACTAGAGAGTACATCAGTTTCAGTTTGGATCCAGCCTCTTAAGAAGACCTCAGATGACTAAAACTTTGGAAGAGACGGCGCCAACTCCTGCGAGGACTTCAGAAGATGCAACATCTGGATCAACACGCACATTCACATTCTATAAATCCTAATTATTGTTAATATGTAATTCATTTTTCCAGGAGCTCTTTGCTTCTACCTCCAATTACATTGCTAACAGTGATTGTATGTTAATCGCCTAAATTATTACATTATTAGCTAACTGCAGTCTCCAAATTGTAATGTTGATATGCTTTCTCTGTAAAGCTGCTTTGAAACGATATGTATCGTGAAAAGCGCTATACAAATAAATGTGAATTGAATTGAATTGAAATATATTGTACGTTTTAATCCCCTGGATCACGCTACAAACATGATGATCTCAACTTTATTAATTATTAATTTACTAATTGTTCACCCAAAAATGAAAATTCTTTCATCATTTACACACTTTTAGGTTGTTTTAAACCTATATAATTTTTTCTGTCATCATTTACTCACCCTCAAGTTGTTCTAAACCTGTAAAAATGTGTTTGTTCTATTGAACACAAAGGAAGATATTTTGAAGAAAGTTTGTAACCAGGCCGCTTTGGGGCACCATTGACTTCCATAGTAGTAAAAAAAAATTACTATGGAAGTCAATGATGCCCCAGAACTGTTCAGTTTCCCACATTCTTTAAAATATCTTCCTTTGTGTTCAACATAACAAAAAAAATTATATAGGTATGAAACAACCTAAGAGTGTGTAAATGATGAAAGAATTTTCATTTTTGGGTGAACTATCCCTTTAATAGTAAATATGTAAAGTTGCATAAAATGGAAATACTCAATACCTCAGATGTGTACGTTAATGGTTGGATTCCACAACTGATAACATAAAATATATATAGGCTAAGAAAATACATTTAATGTAGGTGTCATAAAATTTACTGAATTTGAGAAATTTTCTATTGCGTTTCTGATTTGGCTGTGAGATTCGCCGATTTTGGGTGCGTAAGGTGATGGATTCTATCCAATTGGCAATTTCACCCCATAATGGCTGCCACGCTACCAAAGCGCCACCTAGTGGCTGTTACCCAAAAAGCATCAGAGTTTCGCCTCTTGGGCGATTATATAGATAGACCTAGTGGAGTAATATAGTAATGGTAAATTACTCCACTAGGGCTGAAATATGTTTTAATCCACTGGATCACGCTACAAACATAATTACTAACATAATAATCATTAATGATCTTACAGAACATGATGCATTGCTGTGTCTGTTATCCCATAATTGCCACTTTTGGACACAGTGGCTGTGTTTTTTTGCTTACATAGTCTTGCTTTAACAGACATTAATATAAGACAACGCTGCAAAAGCAGTTTGCTGTCAAGCTGTTATATTCTGTTATATATTTATTGTCCAACATTCCCAATTTTTCTGATGCATGTCCTTAATTTAATTTCATATGTTGGTACTAATTCAGTATTTATAATGGTAATACTTGAACTTCAAAGAATTTTAACCCAAACTGACTGGGTTTCTAGAGAGCAAAGGTTTTGTAAAAAAAGTGGAAGACTTAAACACAAAGTCTGTAAAATAAACTGTTAAAAGGATTTGATGATCACTAGTGATAGTATTTTATTCTGTGTTGTCATCATTCAGGTTGGATTTTAGCTTTAATTTACGTTTTGTTTTGTTTTTTTAACAAAGCAGCTGATATTGCCATAGAAACTAGTGGACTGCCGAGTTGCTTTCACCCCAAAATGGCGGAAACGCAGGGCTGCTGCTGGGCGCCGGTGTTGCAATGGAATGTTCTATTGAGTTTGGCTTCTTGTCAGTGTGTATTCTTTGGCTGCGTTCAGCCCTGACGAAACGTTTCAAAATGTTTTTAAACGGAAACGGAGGTGGGTTGAACACCGTGTTCTGATGTCGCATAGCTGAGAAGGCCATTCTTTGTTCTTTTTGAAGAATTGTCGGAGCCTGATGAAGTCGCCGTTAGGCGTTCTCCAATGGTAAGAGATACAGACCCTCTTATCTCCCTATAATAATACGATCTCTGGTTGCACACCCTTTCCAGGAAACATGTCGTTCAACCCGGAAACCGTAGCAAAACGTTGCGCACCGGTTTGAGCTTGAACGTGCCCCTATAGGCTCTTGAGCCATATATGGTTCTTTCACTGAGTGCCTATGGCTCGACGGAAGAAAACAAAACAAAACAAAAACATTTTTTAAACTTAAAAAAAAAAAAAAAAATTAACAATAATCTAAGCTAGTGTGTCGATTTAATTAAAAATCTATATATTATATAGGCTATTTTAAATATAACATAATTCATCAATGCCCGTTTGTCACGTAGCCTAGCCTATATTACACCAACCAATCGTGATCTGGCACAACAAGTTCAAATTTCATTGGACAATGTGAAGTGGAGCGGTAATTTTCCGTTCTAATTCATAAATCGGTTGAAAATTACATGGACAGGAACTTACATTTGTGGAGTGATTTCTGCGGTTTGTCTTGTTTTATAAATCAAATTGCATCGCTGACGCTGATTGTAACTGACAACAAAGCACTGCACAAAACCATGCAGCACCAAAAGTCACATTAATGGTAAGTAGTGTTCAAATCATTTAGTGTATTTATGTATGTTGATACACCGTTTACTATTTGATGAAACTATCATAGTTAATGAAGCCCAAGTGCCACCTACAGGCTTATTATGTGAAGTGTAGGCTGGCGAAATGGTGACTTGAAAGGACTTTATTATATTACCATTTTTGATAATTAACAGTCTAAGTCTTTTATGGTCATCAAGACTGCATTCATTTGATCAAAAACAACAATACTGTGAAATATTATTACAATTTAAAATAATTTTTTTCTATTTTAATATACTTCAAAATTTAATTTATTCCTGTGATCAAAGCTGAATTTTCAGCATCATTCCTCTAGTCTTCAGAAATCATTCCAATATGCTGATTTATTATCAATTTTGGAAACAGTTGCGCTGCTTAATATTGTTTTTGCTGTGACCTACTTTTTTCAGGATTCTTTGATTAATATAAAAATTTAAAAATAACAGCATTTTTTTTTCAAAATAGAAATCTTTTCTAACAATATAAATTTTTACTATTACTTTTTATCAATTTAACACATCCCTGCTGAATAAAATTATTTCTTTCAAAAAAGAAAGAAAAAATACTGACCTCAAACTTTTGAATGGTAATGTATATTGTTACAAGACTTATTGCAAAAACATAAAATTGTAATGTATCCAAACTTTTGACACACACACACACACACACACACACACACACACACACACATATATATCTTCTTTTTTTTTTTTGCCCCTTTTTTACATTTGAGCCCCTGCCCCTGAGGAACTCTCTGCACGTCCCTTTCTCAAGTTATGAACGAACGTTCTTCAAGTAGCTTAACATTAGTTGAATGTTCATTTAAAGTTATCTGGTCTTTAATAATAATTATTTTTACATCAATCACGATACATTATATTTTTTTTAGATTTTAGTTGGACGCACACTTGCAAAATTATAAAATAAGATGTTCACGTTCCTTTAACGTTTGCATAATCAAGAAATAACGTTTTTAAAGCATGACGTTTTGAGCGTTCCGAGAACATTCAGAAATAGGCTAACGTTTTCATAACTTAATGGGAACGCTAGAAAAACATTTAGAAGTTATTTTGGTTAGCAAGATACACACTGCTTTTCCAAAAATCACCGGTCACCAAAAATCTTCAAGAGTTATCACTGAGATCAGTCCTGGATAAGCAAAGAATTATACGAAGCATTCAGTGGGAACAGCACACACACAGTACCTTTTTCCGTTCGATGATCCAAGACCAGCTGATGGGATGGAGAGGACTTTCGCTTTCTCTCAATGCACACACACTTTCCATTATCCACTGTCAGTACCGCTGGTCTAACGTCGTCGATTTTCATTTTGGAAAGGTTCTTTCACTGATAAAGAAATATATTCATATAGACAAACCGGTAATATAGACTGTAACAGCTGAAGACCAAAAAGTAAAATTAAAAAATTTGTGATGATGTGATCTGCGAAAACCCATCACATGGTGAAATTTTACCTATCACATGTTTCAATACCATATGAAAGCTGGAGCCCTTTCCTACTTCTTTCATAGCTTGTCTGTACCAAAAGTTATGGTTATCTGAAGTCGGCTGATCGGTTGCCAAGCAACGTTTTGTGTTCTTTGCGAGCGAACGCAACGTTTCTTGAGGAAACGCGAAACATTTGTAAGAAAACGACAAATAATTTCTCCTCCCTTCTTATTTCCAATTCACCATGGCTCCGTAGTAGCCTACTACATAGGTCGCATTATCAACACATCAAAGAGCAATAGAAGGTAATACTGACTGAAGGGTGTTTGACCGTCATTTAACACAGCCTATATAAAACAAATCTATTTACGACAACCTTCTTGTATCTATTTTGCAGCACTCTTTAAGAATAGAATTTGCAAACGATAAAAAAAAAGCATGAATATAGCCTACCTCAGCTGGTTTTCGGATAATTTCTCGTCCTCGCGGTTCTGGACCAAACGAGCGTCTGCAGAGAACAGTGATGTTGTGAGCAGTTATAAGGCAGAACTGCTCTTAAAATCCAGCATGCCCACGTTTACCGGATCACGCCCCCTCACCGGAATCATTACTGCAGGCTGTGCTCCGATCTGTCTCCGTAGCCTATTTCCAAAGTTTTGGGAAGAAAGTTGAGAATGCAGCGCCCCCTACAACACTGCAACAAAGACGATTGAATAAAGGGAATTTGATTATACCTCCCACAGTATTAACAAACTACAACTTGTCTCAATTGCAGCACCATTTATGAAACGTTTTTTTTAATATACAAATGTACAAAGTGGAATTAATCAAGATCTATGTAGCCTATAAGCATGCAGAACAATTACATTTATCTAATGCATTGAGTTGACTTAGGTGTTCAGATACTTCAGACTGATTTCCAACCTTGGTTGCATGGAATATTATGTTATTTAGTGCAAGTGCTTAGGGTTGTTGTAATTTGTAACAATACATAAGAGAGGAGACACCATTATACATTTTGCATTGTGTAACTTGCATTGCAATTTGTTTATTGCAACTTTAACGTGCAAAGAGGACGTTTTTCTTCCTAAAGGGACTAAAAAGAGACTTATGCTCACACAGGGGCGATTCTAGGGTCAGAGCTTTAGGGGTGCTGAGCACCCAATGAGCCCCACTGCCACCACCCACCCTCTTTTCACACAAAAACAAAAAATATGTCTATTGAAAAATAACTTTAGCATTTTAACATTGATTCAACTAACTCCAAAATCCAGATTTCTTTTTTTCTTTTTTCTGAGACCTTTTCAGAACAACAGCTTAATTGTGAGAGTTCACACAGACAGCCCCCTGTAACAAACACAAAACCTTCTTCACTCAGCTGGTTTTCCTGACTGTTAACTCCATGTGCCTCCTTTTGTATCAATAGTCATCAGATTGGTTAGATTAGATTCAACTTTATTGTCATTGAACAAAGTAACAGGTACTTGGAAAACAAAATGTAATTCATCTTCTGTAAATTATTTACCAATGGCCATCTCTAACATATCTGGTTGCACGCCTGTCTGAACTTTCATAAACCAATATAAGTCATCAATAAATAATAATAAAACAAGCTTCACATCAAGAGCAAAAAAAAAGAAAAAAAAGAAGGTAAAACCAAAAAGTCCAAAATATCCAGATTATTTACAGAGGTCTTGAAAATACTTAGAAAGATATAAAAAAAGAAAGAGAGGGAAATCTTTGAAGTACTTCCCCTGAATCCCCATTTGGCTCTACTTTGGGAGAGTTAATCTATGTCGCCGCACTTTGAGGGTGGCAAACCTGTCAATGACCCTTTGGTGTTCAATTTTTTCAAGCAACTCCTTCTCAATAGACATCACAGCTAGGTGCTGGAGTCTGCTTTGGCCTGTGGTCCTCCTGAGCCATGTATGGAGCCGACGCAAGGCACTAAAAGACCGCTCACATATTGTCAAGGCAACCTGCATAACAGCTTTCAGTGAAGGGAACATTTCCGAATCTAGGAGTTTGTACACTGCTAGCATGTCCTGAACTGTACCAGCCTCACACTTGCGCTTCAGAAAGTTTTTTGCAACTATCACTTCCTCTGACTTAAGTTCAATATGGTAATGCAGAGCCAGTGCTGTCAGATGAGGCTCAGACGAGAAATGACCTGAGGTTGGACTGCATGCCTGAATTCCATTGAGCACATCCTCATTCACACCAGAAAAACACCTCTCAAGTTCACAGATCATTCGGTCCAGACAAGGAAACAAAATTTTCCTCTTGAGATCTCCATTGTAGGTTTGAAATAAATAATTAAAAAATAAAAGCAGGGGACCATTGCCTAGATAAGTAATTTGATACAACAACAGCTGGTTTGCATTATCTGTTACTTAAGCTTGCTTAACACTTTTCAGAAGAACAAAAAAAAAAAAAAAACAAGACAGAGGTCATTATGGACTGTCCCTAGCCTCTCACCGGAATCTGTCTTTTTTCTTTTAAAGAACTGTTGTATGTCCATTGCTCACTGGCAGGCCACACACACACACACACACACAGAGAGAGAGAGAGTAATGCTAGGAGTTGAGGAGTTAAGCCTGGTTCAGGTTAAATCCTCTGTGTGTGAGGAATGAATAAATACAGCAAAAGAAAAACATTAAACTTTCTTTTATTGTCTAGTTTGATAGTCAGCCACAACTGAAAAATAACAGATATAAATCTAGGAATGAATAACAATTCATTTAAAAAGCCACAGTGAGTGTTTTCACACATACTGGTGGTATACAGTGAAATGTCGTTTGTTTTCACTCTGGTCCAAACGCCAGGGCTTCATGTTTCCATGACGACTGACCAGAAAAGACGCACGTGACGTCATGTTCACATGACTCCCGATTGTTAAAATGAGTATCAAATTAACGATAAACTTTAACAACAGAGACACACGTACGCACTACACAGGTACGCAGTTTATTTGTCGTGCTGCTGTTTTTGTTTCACGCTCTAGCAGTTAATAACCAGAACTGCATGAGTCTTGCGGAAGAACATTGTAACCGGCGCTACTTCTCTCCGTTTATGACTATGGACGAGTCACTCAGGTCCTGTGCTACTCCACAGCGACGGCGACCCGCTGGACTAAAATAGTCCGAAAATAAACACTTATTATAGGTGTACCATGGTGATTCAGGATAGTGACTCCAGTACTCACCGATATGGTTTCGGAATCGGAACAACTCTAGGTAAAAGGAATGAAGTGTGAGACACAGCTTTGGAGCAACTTAGTTGATTCACAACACTACATAACGGGTTCTCACTCTGCGTGTGTTGCGCGCTGGATGACGGTCGTGCTGAGCGGTGCAGGTACAGAGGAGAAGTAGAAGAAGAGAAGAGGATGACACCATTTGCTAAGGGGGATGTTTTCATTTTCATCCTTAACACATACATTTTAAACCACAAACTACGGAGTATGTTTTGGACATTATTTAACCTTGTAAAAGACAAACAAAAATTTTAGAATAACAACATTTCTGCTGAAGCACCCCTAAAATGGGGCTAGCCTCGCACATGTGCTCACATTTAAAACTTTGCACTTTGGGTTAAAATACAACTAGTTTACAAAAAGGGCAATAGAGGTCAGTGGGAGGTTGATGTATAATAAGTATTTGTATTGGAAGGGTTCCACTTTCAGCTGTAAAGCTGTAAAGTTTTACTGTATCTGATCAAATTGACAAAGGTGCCTTAACAAACACTAGCCTACTGATACTGTTAGATTTAATCTGCAAATTCGTAACATTTGTGCTGAATGTTTTTTCTTTTCTAATACGTTTTGACCTACTGAATTTTTTTCTTTTCTTTTTTTTTTTTAAGAATTCAGTTTGGTTTTCAAGTATTATAAAGAGCTCAGATTACACATTATTTAGCCTTTATTTTAGAATCAAATCCAAGGCAAACAGATTCCAAACAGTATGCAAACTTGTTTCTGCCACAAAATAAAAATAAAAAAGGTAATTGTGACTTTCTCGAAATTCTGACTTTTTTCTCAGAATTCTGTCTGCCTAATGTGCTCTAATCCGTGCTCACATACTGCATTTTAATATATTATAATATAATATATAATATCATATAATATATAGTATAGCCAGATGTCCAATAAAGCTGTTCTCATTTCCTATATATATATATATTTTTTGTCAGACAACAGAACGAGTATGATATGAATTGAAGTGAATTACTATATTTTTATAGGCTAGGCTATGTGTGTAAATAGGTTGTTTGCAATCACGTGGTTCTGGTGACGTGCGAAATTCAGGTGAAAGGCAAACAGTGATGGAGAAAAGTCCATACTGTGCTGGCATATCACCACATATGTTGGACGTGATCCTTATGTTATGAAGAGGAGCGATTTTTCTACTGAATTGAAAGACTGGCCTGCCATTGAGGCGGTAGATATAGAGAATGTGAAGCTGCCGTCACGCCGTGTTCAGTCAAAGTCCCTTTAAGACAAGTAATTTCACTTGGCGGCCATCTTTGAAACACTTCTCGGGCATTCAAGTGCAGCTCCTATCTCTTTGAATGGGGAAACATCAAATTCTCCAAAGCTGTTTGCCAAGCTTTCGATTAAATTTAATATTTGAAATCTTACAATAACTGTGTTATAAATTTTGTTTCTAAATGCTCGAATCATGACAAAAAAAACGGTATTATTTAGGCTGGATCAAGCTAATGCGCATGCGCAGTCCTAAATGTGCGTCTCTTGTGCCACATTTCAGAGGCGCGCGTCTGACCGGAGCTTCTAACGGCTGCTGCAGTGACGCGATGACTTTACCAATCGGCGACTGGCTCTTATTGGGACTTATTCCACTATATTGCGCGTTGTACTTTCTCCCATTCAAAAAACAATATGAGTGTTTTGTGTTATTCTATAGTCTTTGGTTCAGTTCTTGTCTGGTTTGTTTATATCGTGCTGCTCTTCTGCTAGTGAGTTTAGGGCAGTATTTAGATTTTCTGTCGTGATTGTGAAAAATGTTGCCATTGTAGGTCATTTATGCTGAATCGAGAATTACAACAGGAGCTCACATCATCGTACAGGGGGAAAAAACTGGATGGTGTAATACAATTTTCGCCTTTTCTACGTGTAAAAACACACTAAGGGAAGGGAAGCAGGTTGAGGAGGTGATGGGAAGACGCCGTATAGCAAATCTAATAATGTCACTGCTTATCACTAAATAAAATAATCACATAGCTGATTTTTGTATTTTGTTTTGGTTTAATAATTAACACTACATTTGCAAGTATGACACTCACTCGACTGTGAATGATTACCTTGCATGCAGCCACTTCAGAACTTTTCACAAGCTTCTATGGGTTTGATTTTGGTTGTCATTTGTTTAAATAAATACAAAAAAATACAGTGTGTCGGTGTCTGTTCGCTGACTGTGACCCTCCGATTCTCCTCCGTGGCCATATGGGAAAGTGAATATTTACAAAGACAACATACTTACATTTACACCCTTAACAAAACCGATGCAAAACATAGGAATTTTGAGTTTGTGATAGGACACCACTCCCTGCCCTCCAGCCGCATTCCCCGCTGCAGCAATGACGTCATGTGCGAACAACCTTTTATCTGAAGCCAGAGAGTTCGGATAACTAGATAAACTAAAGCTCTGTGATAGTGAGTAATATAAGTGATAATCACAAGAGAAGAATGGAAATCAAAACGGTCAAACTAAATTCTTTAAATATAAAACAAAGGAGAAGCAGATAAGTGATGAGTCCGTGCGGCAACACTGTGTGCTCAGGTGTAGCTTGCTCATTCACAACTGCCAGTTTCCGGTGTTGTGTAATATCAGACTATAGAAGAATAACATTAAGTCTTAAAGGGACTTAGATAATATTCATTTCCTGTGAAAAACTGTTCCAATGGGCGGGGCTTACGTACATATTCATGAATATTCGCTCCGCTGTGGACAAACGAATGAAACGCCTAGAAGTTATTGTTTTATCTTCGGATCACAACATGTTTGATAGATTATTTCGATAAGGTAATACAGCCGAATAGACACGTGCCCCATTTACATGTTCAACTGTTCATAATCTTTACATAGGCTAAAATGATCGGCTTTGCACGTGCTTTTATTAGAAAGCTTTTATCATGGTTTTATGTCATTGTTTTTGCTGTGTAGCAAAAGCACATATTTCTGTTTTTCCTCGTTGTTTGTCGCATCTTTTGAAGTTGTAAAATGTGTCTCTGTAATTGTTTCTTTTGCAGCATCATGACTTTCACAAGAATGACTAAAATAAAATTCAGTTTTAATAAAGATTTTTAAATGTTCTCTGACGTTGTTTTGTGTTCACTATTGTCAGTTTTCAACCACTTAGGTCATGCTGAAAACACATTTAGGCTACTGTGTGCATTAGGTTATCTAAATTATTTGACTAATATTTACTTATATTGTAAATATTGTTTTTTTTAAATCATTTTTATAATTAAGACAGGATTTATTTTATGAATGTAGTGCTGTATAAGTAAGGAACATATTTAACAAATACAAGTTGAATACATTGTTCTGAGCAGCCTAGTGATTTTCTTTACAGGTATTTTCCTGTGTTAAAATGCAAATCAAGAGAGACCAGAAAATAGTACCAGTACCTTAAACAGACATTTATATATATCTTTTTTTAAATCCCTCATTTTATTCATTGGATAAACCGAAACAATGCATTTCACACTATAAGCTTTATCAGAGTGCGTGTTCTCTGAGGATGGACATGCAAGACATAAATCAACAACAACAAAGCTTAAAAAAAAAAAAATTAAGGGCCTTGGATCCATGAAAAACAAAATATTATTTTATATTGGATCTGTTAACACATTCATAGTGATACCATTTCAGCAGTCACACTGAATCTCAAAGAGACAGTGACATTACAACATGTTTTAAAGCAAGTGAAAATTCAAAGCACAATTTGTTGATTAACAGACCACAGAGTCCTCTGTGTGAGGATATTTGTCCCCACATGCTAAGCATAGGTCAGAGAGGTCCTCTGTGGAAATAAAGGTATCAGCACATAGCCTATATATATGTACATAGGCGTAATTTGCGGGTGGGACATGTCCCCACCAGGGTATTGTCCCCACCACTTTTTGAAACATCTCGCGGCACAGATGTATAGAAAAGAAACATCTCTAGTTGATTAGCAATTCGTTCGTTTGTGTTAAATAATAGACGATCTTGCGCTGGGATGTGTTGTTTTTGAAATCATGTTGAGTGCTCGTTGCCGCTGTTATCAGTGGCGCAACAGTTTTCTCTTTGCGCTAGTGCACAGTGCGCAGTCTTTACACGGACGAGCGCTTCAATCTATCGCTGTTGCGGCCGCAGACTCTATTCCTTCCGGTAAAATCACAAACAAAATGCACATAAACGTGTCTCTGCTCTTGATAAACAATCACTGATGAACATCTTTGGTTTTAATGAGAAAAAAATAAAATAAATAACACGAGGGTGGATTGACCCAGAGCCTCTGGCATGCTGAACAAGAATTTTACCTCTAGTGCATCAGGACAATCTAATACAAAACGCGGATTTACGTAGGCTATTTACTGACTAATGTTAGTACTTTAGAGACTAACTGTATATTGTATTATAGTAGATTTAAGGACGAAACTATCATATTAAACATGAGGTCTATGTCAATAAGTTTTGTGCATTTATTATTATAGCCTAATGATACACACACATTCCCGACACACATTCCTGTCCCACCCACTTTTTAAAACCATGTTACGCCACTGTGTAGCAGGCACAGGCCTATGTCTTGGCGAATCTATGTCTTCAAACATCAAAATACCCCCTGTTAGGACAGCTTCTGCAAACTACATAATGAAGTCATGAAAAAGGGCATAAATTCACATTTTAAATATTAGTCAGTGTGCATAATGACATAAATAATTAAAACACATTACAATTAAAAAAAAAAAAAAAAAAAAAACATTTTAGTAGTCCAAGACACATTTATTTTTGTAATGCTTTATATAATACAGATTGTTTCAAATCAGCTTTCCAGTGATCATTAGGAAAATAACGATTCAATGATGCAAAAAGAGATCAATTCTGCTGTAAAGCAGCTCTAAAAAGACAGTAGTGTTGTTCAGCTGAAGTCAGTTCAGTGATGATGCAGTTCCATTGTTAAATGAGTTCAGTTTGACTATATAGCAGCTCTCCAGAAAACAGTTTTTCATCATCCAGCTTAGTTCAGTTCTCATCAGTGTCAGTGCAGTCCACAAAAAAAACATAAATAATAATAAAAATAATAATAATAAAAAAAAGCTTTTAGTGTAAATATTAGTCAAATCATTAGCCTAATGCTCAAAGTAGCCTAAGTGTGTTGTCAGCATGACCCAAGTGGTTGAAAACTAACAAGAGTGAACACAAAACAACGTCAGAGAACATAAAAACCTTTATTAAAACTTGCAGTGAGCAAAATCTTAATTTTATTGTCATTCTTGTGAAAGTCACAATGCTGCAAAATAAACAATTATAGGGACACAGTTTACAACTTCAAAAGATTCGACAAATTTTATTTTTTTTGTATAGCCCTTACGTTACATAGGCTACACAGCAAAAACGATGACAAAACTATGATAAAAACTTTCTAATAAAAACACGTGCAAAGCCGATCATTTCCACCTATTATGTAAAGATTATGAACAGTTGAACATGTAAATGGGGCCCAAAATACCTTATCGAAATAATCTATCAAACATGTTGTGATCTGAAGATAAAACAACTTCTGTTTCATTCGTTTGTTCGTATTTCAATAAAGCCGCGCCCGCAGCGGAGCGAATATTCATGAATATGCACGTATGCTCCGCCCATTGGAACAGTTTTTCACAGGAAATGAATATTACACAACACCGTGCGTTCAACGGAATGCTCTCAGCCATTCACTGAGCTATGAGGCGCAGGACTGGACAAAAGCGAGGCGAACGCCGCGAGCGAGCGACACTGCGCAAGAGAGACCGAATGTGCGCGCGAGAGAGATCGAGTTGTCCGAGAGCGAGCGACACTGCGTGAGAAAGACTGACTGCGTCCGAGCATTAGTAAATTAGTACATTAGTAGACATTGATCAGATTATATGCAGTCATTAAAACAATTCTAATGTAGGAGTGGAATTTGGGGACCAATATTACAGTTTAAAAACTGGGATAAAAGTTTAATAGAAAGAACACCAGTCATTTACTGTAATTCTACCATTTCAATACCGTTTTACATTTGCAGCAATGGTTACAGCTATAATCCTACAATATAAAAATTAATACATTACATAAACGATACATAATTAACATCTCTAGTAGCATATGCATATAATGTATACAGACATATCAAACTATTTTTCAGTAGATGGAGAAAAAATAAATAAAGAAGAAAATAGATTATGGTACATAATTTGCTATTTATTAAAGCACAGACAAAAAAAAAAAAAAAAAAAAAATAGGCATTGACAAATTGGCTGAAACTGACCCAAACTGCATCCCAGCATAAATAGCATATAAACAGGAAGTTAAAAAAAAGGAAAATAGCACTTGCTTTAACATGAATCCTTAAAAAAACGTTCATTTGTTCAATTAAATTCTCATTATTCATTTACCCTGATGCACAACTGCCTTTCTTCAGCAGAACACAGACATTTTTAGAAAGAAATTTGAAATCTGTAGATGCATACCATGAAAATAAAAGACTGCAATCATTTGAAAAGTCCAAAAGTAATGCATGCACAACTTGATCAATTAATGTCTTATAGCAAAACAATAAGTGTATTTAAAAAAAAAAAAAAAAAAAATTCAATTCATTATGTAGCTGTGTAACAAATATGTTACCATGTTCATGTGAAAAGAAAGTAATAATTGAATAGAATTTGAATAGAAGAATGAACTTCACATGAGAGTTCAGGCATTTCAAACAGTATCAGAGCCCTGCTCAGAAGCACTAGTTTAAAGGTGAGAATGTTTTACTTATTGATTTGTTTCTTGCATAATTCACAATGGTGGAACCCATTTTCTTGCATTATATATGCATACAGAGCTTGAATTTCCTTCAGATTAAAAAAAAAAAAAATGCATTTGTGTTCTGATAAAGAAAGTCATGTACACCTGAATGGCATCAGGGTAAGTAAACAATGAGAATCTTCATTTTTGAAACTATACTGCTTTATATTTTAATCATTATTATAACAGTTTTAAGAGGAAAAAACAATGTTAAAGAGAAAAGTGTAAATTGCACAGTCCAATGAGAAGAACTAGTGTCAATAAACCTTAAGAAGAGACCACTAAAAATGTTACACCAACTTTGAATAGAGCAAGAGGTCTCTGATGAAACATGCCCAGGTCTGAGAAGAAAACGTTTTTTTGTTTGTTTTTTTGTTTTTTATGTTAGTAAATATAGCACATGACAAAAGAGTTATCATTAACACTGCACATGGCTGTTGTGTTCTTTCTATTAATATTTCTGTAATATTGGTCCCCAAATTCCACTCCTACATTAGAATTGTTTTAATGACTGCATATAATCTGATCAATGTTTACTAATGTATTAATTTACTAATGTTCGGACACACTCGGTCTCTCTCGCGCAGTGCCGCTCGCTCTCGGACACACTCGGTCTCTCTCGCGCAGTGTCGCTCGCTCTCGGACACACTCGGTCTCTCTCGCGCAGTGAAAAAAAAAAAGTCGCTAAAGGGGTCTGAAAAATTGCTAAATCTAGCGACAAAGTAGGTTAGGTAGGTTTAGGGTTCATTGTTGGGTGTAGACAATCAGTACTGTGATTGACATGACCAATAAAAATCTTAAGAATCGGCTACAGGGCGGCATGGGCGTGGCTTCTGACGTCACACTTGGATGTGGGCCGGCCCGGGTTGGATGTCCACAACAAGCTGCAGCGAGATGCTTCTCAGCTAAAGAGTCACGAGCACACACAGCTTTTGCGTAGCGATCGTCTGCAAGCTATTGATGGTCAGCCAACAAAACAGACATTTGATTTAGTTTTACTTACCGCCTGTGGTTCCGACTCATGACCAGGATCTTTTATCGCTAGAACCACTCCATCTTTCATTTTCAAATGATCTGTAAATTCAGCATTGAACTGGGCCTTATAAAATCATAAGCGCCGATCCTGAGGGCTCGAGCAGCCACGGAAAAACAAGATATTCTCCATTCATTTTAACCAATAAAAATGTATACATTTATTCTTATACGAACCCTGAAGCAGTTTATTTGGCACACAAATACTCTGTCATACGTCCAACTCGTTTTGTGAAACTTTGGCCATGTTTAGCAAGAGAATCTCTCTCTCTCTCTCTCTCTCTCTCTCACTCAAACACATACAGTTCAGAGAAGTACACAATAGTATTTCAGTGAATTTCAAAGACTTGATTCTGATTAAAAAATATTTTGTAGTTCAAATTTATTATAACAATTAACCAAAACATAATTGTTACTTGAAAATGTTTTTTTTTTCTTTTACTAGTCTTTGTCTTTATACAGTTCATTTAACTTAGTGAAGACCCTGTCTGTGCACAAATAGAATAAAAAAAAAAAAAAAAATTGCAAAATGATGTTAAAGAATGATAAGAATGATATCTATAATAAGAATATCTCGCAATTCTGACTTTTTTTCCTCAGAATTGCATGTCCATAACTTGCAATTCTGACTTTATAACACGCAATAGTGAGTTTATATCTCACAGTTCTGACTTTATTAATCACTATTTTGAGTTTATATTTCACAATTCTGACTTTATAACTTGCAAGTGCAAGTTTATATTTCGCAATTCTGAGAAAAAAAAAAAAGTCAGAATTATGATATGTAATAAAAATAAATTCCCCGTAATTAAAACAGCTGCATCTGAGGCAGGATGTGTATCATATTACGTTGGGTTATAAAGTTTATTGTAGAGTTTCCCTGTAGATACAAGGGTTTTTGGCTCTACCATTGGAAAAAGCATAACAGCTAACTTGGATCACGTGTACCTTGAAAACATATAGACCAGGGGTTCCCAACCAACACTGCATGTTTACACTGTGCAGTCTTCATACGGACGAGTGCTTCAATCTATCGCTTAACGCTGTTGCGGAGATTCTATTCGTTCCGGTGAAATCACAAAACAAAATACACATGAACATTTTTGGTTTTAATAAGAAAAAAATAAAATACATTATATGAGGCAGATTAGAACCCAGAACCTCTGGCATGCTGAACAAAAATTTTGCCCCTAGTCCATCAAGACAATCTGATGTTTAATGCGGATCCACCTTTTTATTGACTAATGTAAATATTCTCGAGTCTAACATATTTTATTGTTTAGATGTAAGGATGAAACTATCATATTAAACATGAGGTCTGTCAATAAATTTTGTGCATTTATTATTGTGTTCATACCATAGACTGTAAAAAATTATGGACGTAGTGTCCGTGACATCACCCTTCTTTCTAAAGAGCATTTTTGAAGCGAAAATGAGGCCGCTGCCATCTTGGCAGCACGTCACCGCACATCACTCCCGGATAACTGAAAATGGGCAAAGAGGCGAAACGTGGTTGGAGCTGATGTGACTGGTTGCTGAAACCACGCCCGCCTAGCTCGACGTGATCATGTTAGCAGGCAAAGGAGCTATCTATCTATCTTATATACTATCTAAACTATTAATGAAGATAAGTTATATCATTAGAAAGTTCTCAAGGTTTACTGTCAATCTACAGTGTTTTTTTGTTTTTGTTTGTTTTTTTAAGATATAGATGCTCCAACACCAGTTATAAATTTGTGTGGGGTGTGCAAATAACACGAAAAAAATCAAACGGGACTTCATACCGATCGTGTATTTCTCTCAAACAAATGAGCACGTGTCCAAAGTATAATTTTTCAAAATAGTGCAGCAGTTTTAGTTATAATATCCAAGCAGTGCTGTCAGAGGTTTAAATCCTCCTGCTATTGTCATTGTAGTAAATCTCAGGAACAAAACTTTTAGCCAATGCCAAGACGATCCAACAACGTTTCACGAGTTCACATATCCATATAATTAAATAGAGTAAAGTTATGCGTATTTGGCGTGCTGTCCGGGGAGAGGGCTCTGAGCTCAGAATTTTGGCCCGAACCCAGAGTACTCCCCTCGGTGTGGAAAAAGTAGATAGAACTAGAAGTGAGGAGATGGGGTGGAGGAGGGATGCTGATAAACTCTCAGATGAACAGAGGTAAGTCTGCTGAATTTATACCTCTTGACATTGGTTGAGTTGATTAACTGAATGCTCTCCACCTGTGCTAATTAGGTTAATTATCTGAACTTGCTCCTCCCGAATTTTGTTAATAAAACATCATGTGTTCTGTTTATCTTCCGCATGCGTCTTTGGTAGTCCATCGTCATCCGATGATGACTTCTATAATTTGTGGGTTCTTTGATGACTGTATAATCCGATGCGGGAAGCACACTGTCTTTCACAGACAGGGCATATAAAAATTTCTCCTGATTGTCTTTGGGGGGGGCAGGAACAAGCATGGCCTGCTTTCTCTGATGTCTTTTAGACAGGCGATGTTCAGTTCTCCTGTCTTCATAGCTTCGTACTCCACTCTGACAAAGTTGCTGCCAGAGTGTGCGATTCATTGCACTAGTCTCCAGAGATGTGGGCTTTATCCCACATTTCTTAAGAAAGCCTTTTAGTTGGTCTTTCAGCCTCTTTTTTTGGCCTCCTGCAGAACGGGAGGCAAGATGTAATTGACCGTACAGTACCTTACGTGGGAGGCAACTTGTTGGCATTCTCACAACACGCCCAAGCCATCTAAGTTGGTGGAGCATTAAGGTTGCTTCTATACTCCAACAGTTAGTTTTTTGCAGGATCTCAATATGTGGCACTCGATCTTGCCATGTCACTTTGAGGATACGCTGCAGGCATCTTATGTGAAAAGATTCCAACATTTTCAGATGTCGAGCATAGATAGTCCATGTTTCACAACCATACAGGAGAGTGGTGAGGCAGATTGCCCGATAAACAGCAATCTTTGTGTGTAGATGCAAATTAGTGTTGCTGAACACTCTTTTCCTCCGTCTCCCGAATGCTGATGCAGCCTGCTTAATCCTATATTGAATATCTTGATCCATGCTACAGTCACTAGATAAATAACTGCAAAGATATTTGAAATGTGGCACTATGGTAAGTGGGGAATCATGAATAGTGAATACTGGAGGTTTTTGTGGGAGATCCGATGACCATTGACAAAAGACTTCTGTTTTCTTGATATTCACAGCTAGGCCCATCCTGCTGTATGCCCTAACAGCAGCTTTAAGAGTGGACTGCAGATCTTCAAGTGTCACTTTAGCGGTCATCCCATCATGAAACTGTCGTAAGATTGTGGTAAACATTACAGAGCATCCAAAATGCAGAAGCACTTTCCATAAGAGGTCACGATGTACAGTATCAAAGGCCTTTGAAAGATCCACAAAAGCAATGAACAAGTTCTTGTGTTGTTCGCGACATTTCTCCTGCAACTGGCGTGTGGTAAATATCATGTCCACTGTGCTTTGACCTGCTCTAAATCCACTTTGGGATTCTGGGAGTAGATTTTCAGAAATAGTATTGACAAGTCGATGAAGCATGACCTTTGCCAGAATTTTGCCTGCAGTTGAAAGAAGTGAGATCCCCCTACTATTTTCACAGATGGACCCGTCACCCTTGTTTTTATATATTGTGACAATGTTTGTGTCCTTCCATTGTTGGGGAATAATTTCTTGCTGCCACACTAGGGTGATGAACTGATGAATTGCCCTTGTGCAGAGGTACCCTCCTTCCTTCAGGAGCTCAGCAGGAATGCAATCAGGTCCTGGGGCCTTGCTGTTTTTTAATTCCTTAATTACAGCATACACTTCAGAAAAAGAAGGTGGAGCATCAAGACTCTGTATGCTTGGTAAAGTTGGTAGTTCCTCCAGCACTGTAATATCAACTGATGCCTTTTGATTTAATAAGGCTTGAAAATGTTCCCCCATCTTTGAACAATACTTATTTGGTCTTTAATGAGGGTCTGTTCATCAACTGATCTCAAGAGGCAGACAGAGTAAGATCTTGGGCCGTAAATGCCCTTCACTGCATTGTAAAAATTATACAAATCATGCTTGTCTGCCAAAGATTGAATCTGCGGAGCCTTAGACATCCACCATTGATTCTGTAGTTGCCGCAGAGTCCATTGTGTTGCTTTTCTCTGTTCGTGCCAGACCTTCTTAAGGGTTGGAAAAAGATGGAAAAGGGATTAGGCTCCATTTGCAATCAATTGCCTCTTCATTCCTGAGAAAAAGCTCAACATCCTGTAGCTTCTTAGCAACAGAGCATCGATAGTTGTTTTGCACTTCAGTGTTTTGGAGCCTTGCACAGTTCAGCTTCCCCGTCACTGCCTTTCTAAGATGTACTGCCCGCCAAATCCTCATGTTGAGCTTGGCAACAATCATCCCAACAACAATCAGTCCAACACTCAGCTCCTCTCTTAGTCCCTCATATCATTTTGCCTGACAATGACATAGATGCCAACTGGAGTCTCAGTGAGGTTTGGGAGGATGCTATTTTTAATGGCCAAACCAACATCATGCAGATGTTGTCCTCCTGCAGATTACCCTCTCCAGAAAAATGTATAACACTCACCTTCCTCTTTTAGTGATCCTTCACCCAGAAGTCTGGTTTCACTTAGTGCAGCTATATCGATGTTGTAACGCTTAAGCTCAGCAGCTACCAATTTTGTCCTTCGACTAGGCCGATTAGTGGCGTAGCTTGAATCCAGGAGAGTTCTAATGTTCCATGTTGCTATGCCTAACGAAATATGTTTCTTTTGAATTTTGCGACAGCTGAAACGGAATGACCCGATAGGTGCGGCTTCCTATCCAGGTTTGGTCTGAGTGGGCAATGTTTAGATCACCTTTTCTAGATCCTTCCCCAATTGGGGTGAGCAGTGCGATTCCTCAATATGACTGCTCAGACACACAGGGGTCTGCCGGGAGCAGCGGCCACTCATTCCAGTGGCTGATGACCATATACCCTATGCTGCCACTGTGCAGAGTCTGAGCTAGAGGCTCCCAGATCATTCAGTCCTGCTCCCGTTGCCAAGCGCTCCATCGCCAGTGGACTTGAAGCAGAGGATCTTGAAGATATACCACAAGATAAAAGCAGACACCTGCACACAGAAGTGATTTAAGTGATGAAGGAGATGCGCCTACTCCAACACCACTACTTTGCTGTAGGGGGATATAATCCGATGGCAAGGAAAGAATCCAGGATGGAGGTAAGTAATCTAATGCCTTCGTTCCCAGAAGTGCCAACAATGGCTTGTGGACCGTCTCTATAGTGAAATGAAGGCCAAACAGGTATGAGCTGAGTCTTTCACAAGCCCATGCCACTGCCAATACCTCTTTTTCCACCTGGGTATATCTCTGTTCTGTCTCAGACAGAGATTGTGAAATAAAAGCCACAGGACGCCATTCCTTGTCATTCTGCATTTGGGTAAGGACTGCTCCTAATCCAAATGAGGATGCATCAGCAGACACTCTTGTTTAACTAACCACAAATTAACCATGGTTTTGCTACACTATAATTTATGGTATTTGTAGTAAAACTATTGTTATACAAATAGTATTAATCTGACAAAAAAAAAAAAAAAAAAAAAACAGTTAACACTTTTACTATAATAAAACCATGGTTAATTTACATAAGTGTTCAGGATAGTTTGCAATGCAAGCTAGTTGCAATGTGTTATTTAGCTAACTTTTTATACATGCAAATAAAACTAGCAAATAAAACAAATTTACAAAACAATTCGATATGTTTTATGCAACTTACTTAGAAAAACAGTGCAGTGCATGTGACATCACATTGAGGCGGGGCAATTCACTTCCTTCTAAGTCCGTTTCACCTGATGCCTTTATGTCTGATGCCTTTCGGTCCGAGTCTGTTTCGTCTGATGCCTTTAGTCTGAGGCGGTTTCGGCCGATGTCTAATTGTACAAGACCTGACACCTGATGTCATTTTTATCTGAGACCTGAATTCTGAGGCGCAATGCCGTTTTGTCTGATTCCTGAAGCCTTTAAGTCTGAGGCATGACACCTTTTCATTGTATGACTGAGGTGTGAGGATGTTCTAATATGTACACCAGTGGTGTGCGGTGGTGTTTTAAAATGAGAAGGCAACGTCATCATTTATGTCCCTGTTTTCCTGGTTAAGTTAACATTACATAAAAAGAGAGACCAAATACAATTCTATTTTGTATTTTTACACTATGTAATGTTCTATTTATTAAAACCAAGTATACATTTCATCAAGTTACTGTTTTTACGCATTTTTACATTTATTCCAAAATAATAACTAAAGGCAGCAACAATTTAAACAATATATATTATTTATAAACATTCAGCTTTTCTTTTTAAAAGTCAATTTATTTTCAGCAGTCATCAAGCTTGTACACACTGGTCACTCACTCACAGACACAAAGATGTACCTTTAATTTCACCACGATGAATGCTCACTAAAAACCCCCGCAGTCATCATGTTTTCAGGCCATTTTGAGTTTGATTTTGACATGAAATAAAGCTGTGATATCTAATTGACAGTTGTTTACTTACTTTTTAATTAGTCTTCCCATTAACGCCATCACTGTCTTCATTCAGGCCGATTCGACAAGAACGCGCACGAAAACAAGAGGCGGGATTTAATCGCACAAACCAATCTTGTCCAATCATAGCGCGATGGAGGCACTGCCCCCTCTCACGTGACTTTCCTCCACTTATTCTCAATTACCCCCCACTAAACCCACCGCATGCTTAGGGTGCTCTGCTTTGTTTCTATGAGCTGAAGGGAGGCAGAGAGATGCGGACTCCCCGCGGGTGTCACTGTTTGACAGTGTTTCTTTAGAAAAACGAGGTTTTTTTTTGAGGAGGCACTGCCTCCCTTGCCTCCTCGGAGGAAACGCCCCTGATGTAGGCTACACCGTACTGGAAACGTTTGATCCATCTTGGCCAATCTTTGCCATCAGCACAATCGAATTTGTCCGGAGCTCTGACATGAAAACTCTCTGTATGCGTGCAAGCTGGCGCTTCGTTCTCAGACATGGGCTGCATCTGAAAACCTAGGAAGCTGACTTGTTGCCTCGCTGCCCTATCAGGCAATGGACTTGTAAGGCAGCGTTTGTGCATGAAGGTACCTCACGAAACTGATTTCGGACAGACTTCTGAGGCAGCGTAACAGTTTAATGATCTACCGCAAAATAGCACGAGCTTTGGTGAGAACTAAACAAATATTTAATTACTACAGTAGTAATTTCTCGCTAGAAATGACATCAAAAGTGGAAAAAACATACATTTACACAAAAACTGACCAGCAAACTCAACTTTTGGACACCATCTTTAATTTTCTAGCTCCACTGTCACAGAAATAGACGCACAGGATTGTGGGATATCAAAGGCAGTGAAGGATACATCCAAAGAATACACACTGACAAGAAGCCAAACTCAATAGAACGTTCCATTGCAACACCGCGCCCAGCAGCAGCCCTGCGTTTCCGCCATTTTGGGGTGAAAGCGACTCGGCAGTCCACTAGTTTCTATGGCAATATCAGCTGCTTTGTTTAAAAAACAAAAAACAACAACAAAAAAAAAAACACACGTACAATAAATCTAAAATCCAACCTGAATGATGACAACACAGAATAAAATACTATCACTAGTGATCATCAAATCCTTTTAACAGTTTATTTTACAGACTTTGTGTTTAAGTCGATTCCACTTTTTTCACAAAACCTTTGCTCTCTAGAAACCCAATCAGTTTGGGTTAAAATTCTTTGAAGTTCAAGTATTAGCATTATAAACACTGAATTAATAACAACATTAAATTCAGGACATGCATCAGAAAAATTGGGAATGTTGGACAATAAATATATAACAGAATATAACAGCTTGACAGTAAACTGTTTTTGCAGTGTTGTCTTATATTAATGTCTGTTAAAGCAAGACTATGTAAACAAAAAAAAAAAAAAAACACAGCCACTGTGTCCAAAAGTGGCAATTATGGGATAACAGACACAGCAATGCATCATGTTCTATAAGATCATTATGTTTAGCGTGATCCAGGGGATTAAAACGTATTTCAGACCTAGTGGAGTAATTTACTATTAGCCTACTATATTACTTCACTAGGTCTGCTTATATACATTTTAATACCCTGGATCACACTACAAACATGATGATCTTAACTTTATTATTTAATTTATTAAATTACTATTAATAGTAAATATGTAAAGTTGCATAAAATGGAAATACTCAAAGTAGGCTAACTACGTTACCTCAGATGTGTGGTTGGATTCCACAACTGATAAAACCAAGCGGCAACCTCCCCCAGTTTCTCTTGAAGCCAATACAGAAGTGACTTAAACTGCAATTCATCGACTGGCCGCTAGGGACAGGCTCCAAAAGAGAGAATCTCATTGACCCCTCATGTTAAAATGGCTAACTTTACAGCAGAAAAAAAACATGTTTACAGCTTGGTACAAATTGTGGTTTTGGTCTATACTGCTAATTTTGCCCTTCATGACAACTCTGAGGGGGGTGAATTTTTTTATAACTCATCCGTTTAAATTATATTAAGCCTTAAAGTTCTGCATAATTAAGGGCGTGTTCACTTGAGTGACAGGTGAATTGCGCTGATCGAGACTCGAGACAGATGTGCATCTGTGTAGATGTGCACGCATGCGGTAGATAAACAGAACACACATTGTTGGATCGTCTTGGCATTGGCTAAAATTTTAAGATTTACTATGACAATGGCTGGAGAATATGCCTCTCAAGACACCACAAACTCCGACAGCACTGCTTGGATATTATAACTACAACTGCTGCATTTTGAAAAATTATACTTTGGACGCGGGCTCATTTGTTTGTGAGATATATACGATCATATACAGTTTTACAACAAACGCTGCTCAGGTTGCATAATTTCTTGAACGATGATGGAGAGCAGATCGTTCAGAAGAAACAAATGGTTTGGGAAATTGTGCCAAATGAATCAGTGTGTTAGCAATCGAGAAAAACTGTAATAACACGCAATTGCGAGTTATAAAGTCAGCATTGTGAGATATAATCTCGCAATTCTGAGAAAGATTCCGTTTTTTTTCCTCAGAATTGAACTTTATAACTTGCAATTGCGAGTTTATGGCCACGTTCACACAGCAGCAGAATAGGGTTGTCAGTCCTGTATTTGAGTCCTTAATACGATTACATTCACACACAGTACGGTTATTTACGGGAGTGACAACCGCATTCTATAACCGAACTCACACCCAAAAATTTTCAGGACTCACAACCAGATTCTCAGAATATTCGCACTGTGTGAACAGAACCGGACTGGACAACTAGTTGTCTGTCACGTCACGTCACACAGTGCGAGAGAGCCAGTGTTTTGTGTGTGGTTTTGCTTTCGGTAACTTACAGTGACAGAGATATGAGGTGTGCGTCATCTTAAGGTGTTAGAGCCGGTCACTGTTCTCCACCGGAGCGGCTCCCGTCAGTTTTGTGTTTCTTTTCCAATGTTTACATGCTGCTGTTGGCAGGGATGGGCAGTATTTATGATACATGTATTTCAAATACAAAATAGTATTTTGTAATTTGTATTTGATAGGATTGATGAAAATGGCTTTGTATTTTGTATCAAAATACTTTAGTGTTTTGTATTTTTGTAGTTTTAAAATACTGTAAAATACTTTGTAAGAAGTCTACATGATGACGTCATAAAAATGCGGCCTCTGATTGGTGCGTACTCAGTAGTTTGCCCAGACTTGTTGAGTTCAGAACAGATGTTAAGTTTTGGTGTTCGTTTTAGTAGCCTATAGGCTAAAGAGTTTACCAATTTACATAATGTTCTTGAAAATTATTATACCGAGCAGCAGCCCCTTATATTTATGATTAACAACCAATTGATTAATTAGTTAGAAACTAGTTGCTATGAATACAGGTGCCATCAGTTGTCTTATGCATGACTTGTTTGTCATTGAGTCAGTGTTGCTGATGCAAAGTAGGCCCTTCATTACCAAACACCAAATAACTAAATTAGGATACAATTATGAGTCATTCGCAAACTGTTAAACATTAAATCATGTTCATGGATGAGATTATTAACGTTACCGAGTGATGTTGGAGCTGAACAAGACCGCTGGAGAGAATGTTATGGGAGACGAGCACGACACATGCCTCGAGAGCAGCGGAACTTTTATTATGCCACAGTCTCCGCTTCTGCTTTTTTCGGTCTAGCATATGTGGGGCAGTAAAGATACATTTGTGTGTTTAAAGTTGTTATAATGCTACTCTGCGTTCGCTTGGCGGCTGCTATGAGACTCTTGTTGCACACTGCAGTAAACTAGATTGATATTAGTCATGGTAAAACATGGTACTCACTGTAAATCAAGAAAATGAGAGTTAAACAAGAAGCTATATATAACATGATTGGATTCATTCATCGACAAACTAAACAGTTCCTCATCTGTCTAATAAAACATGCCTTTAACTGGTTGCATATGTCAGATTTATTGCATGACTCGGGCAGAGAAAAGCTGCTGCTATCAAACATTGTCACAAAACAAAACACAAAACATAGCACATCTTAATCAGCTGAGTCAGTGTCATGGTGAAGGGATAGATCAAATAGGCCAATTGATGGAAGGTTTGCGAAGAAATTTCATGCTCCCTTGTAAAGTATTTTTTAGTATTTTTAAAATACAAAAATACAGTAGTTTATTTTGATACATGGTGTAGCTGCTGTATTTTGTAGTTTATTTTAATACACTTAAAATTAAGGTATTTGGTATTTTAAATTACATTTTGATGTATTTTTGCCCAACCCTGGCTGTTGGTTAATGAAGTTTTGATGGATGAACTCGTGGTTCAATTAGTCTCGTCATGTCAAAAGTGATAAGACTTTTCAGTTTTATGGACGTCGCCATCTTTATTATTAAGTTGGTCACTGTTGCTATGGTTACTAGTAAGAGAATACTCGTTGCACGTTCATACAGACAGTGTTCCAAATGCTACTGTAAGTCGCTGTGTGAACGGGACATTGAGACTCACACCTTTAAGTAAATGCGGTTGTCAATCCCCAAAACGCACAGTGTGAACGTGGCCTAAATCTCACAATTCTAAGAAAAGAAGTCAAAATTTTGAGATATAGGCAACGTTCACACAGTCAATTTTTGGGATTGACAACCGCATTTACTTACAGGTGTGAGTCTCGAAATGTCTTGTTCACACAGCAGCTTAAGCCGAGCTCACACTACAAGAGTTTTTAAATCCTAACCGAATATGAAATCTGGTTGCAGCACACACATAAGGAGAATCATGTTATTCTCGCAAATCTCAAACATGCACACACTACAAGATTTAAAATTTGTAGCGCAGCACACACTACAGGATATAATTAAGATTATAATAACTAATAACGAAAAAATAAACACTGCAAAATTCCATTAAAAAATGAGAACTATCAGTTGAAAGCACTTAAATATTTAATGAATATGGCTTTAAAGACATTCAAATGCGATAGCTTTTTCTACCTGACAAGCACAAACACGTAAATCTTTCCTCACCAAAAGAATATTTGATACCCGTGGACAGCAACACATGCATCAGTAGTTTAGAATTACAGCTTTGTAATTCTGTCAACTATCGCCATAGGCAGTTTTCAACTGCATTGATGCAATTGTCAGAAACAGAAATGTGCTCTTCTGACAGTAAAATAGTTCAGTTTAACTGAATTAAATAATATTTTTGTGTATTTTAACACAAACCATGTGTGTTAGTTAAGCCAACAGCAGAAATCTCAAACATTCTGTTCATTACCCAAATTTCTCCCAACTCACCCACGGTCAACATTAACAGTAATCAAAGTAATATTCAACTAACAAAATGTATTTTTTTTCTTGTTCCAAGTGAACAGAGGAAAATACTGTTTCCATCACTTCTTTTTAATTGGAAAAATTTTCTGGATTTTTAAAGTGAAGGATAGGCACAAAATGAAGAAAGACTGTTGTGCAATATACAACAGGGATTTGCATTTAGTTTTTCTCTCCTGTAATAAACAGATCTTTATCAGTGTAGGTGTATCTTTGCTACAAACAGAATGGTTGGTCTAAGATTGCAACAGTTTATCTAAGCACACACAGAACATTTATTCTAATTGCATATAATAATGTCACAAACCCTTATACTTAGTGTATTATTCTCGGTTCATTACAAGTTAAGCTTAACAAACAGGACTTGTTGTGGCATGTACCAAGTGGTGCGGGTGTGGGAACTTAACTGACGCTAGATCTGTATTTCGGATCATACGGCATACATTCACTATACAAGCCGATCTGAGATCTGCTAGAATAACAGACACGTTGGTATAATTCAGGCAGGCATTACTAGTTGCTTGCAGATGCATGGTACAGTATGACTGGATTAGGCTCCTTTTCCCAGGATATTTGATTTCTAATGTCGTCATATAGTCCTTAGGTCCAACAAGTTATCCATGGTTAAAAATAAAATAAATTTTATGTTCTTTTTTTATCTTTATAGTGCCATTGAAAAGGCTTAGGATATGCTCACATCAGGTCCTCCCTCAGAATTAAATATTTTGTTACGTGGCATGTCGATAATTATATTTTTTGTTTTGTTTGCAGTAAAAATGCCAGGTAGACCAACTCTTCGGCAGTTCACCGAACTGTGCGTTGTTGGGTTATGAAGTTTAATGTAGCTTGTAGCTATCGCAGTTTTTTTTTTCCCAAATACAAGGGTTCGAGGCTCTACCATTGGAAAAAGCATAACGGCTATCTTGGATCATGTGTGCCTTGATAACCATTCACATTACAGCCTTGACGTCACTGAATTTCATTTAAGAGTTATGCGACAGTCAATCACTGTACACATGAATGAGAAGTGAATCACAGCCTACCTGTTGCGCAATTGTCTGTGACTTCTCTTATGAAACAGCATTTTTTTTCGGTGTAAACTCTAAAATAGATCAATCCAAAACAAATGTTTAAGAGCAAACATACTGAAGATAAGCTAATGGGCTGTGGATTCATTAAATGCTATTTTCTCACAAAAACAGTTTATTCAGCAGTGAAGCCTCTCCTCCATTGGGATCCAATCAAATAATAATAATAATAATAATAATAATAATAATAATAATAATAATAATAATTAAAGCTCCAAGCAGCATTTATCGGGGTTCAAGCATTTAAGGCCTTACATGTGTGTAAAAATATATATTTTTTTCATTTGCACTATTGTTATTTGTGGTGATAGTATCTGTAGTAATGATCTAAAAGAACAAATAAAGAAATAAAATGATAAACTATATTCTATGAAGATATGAGTTGCAATAACATGACTTGCAATAATAATAATAATAATAATAATAATAATATTATCAATAACATATGCACAATACACACAGATTAGACTGTCAGGTCTGTGTCTTAACATATGTAACTGTGCGTGTGTGTGTTGTAATTAGCAGAGCTATGCAACTCTGCTGATTACATGGCTCCGCCCCACAATGTGCACAACGCGAATGACAACAGCCAATGGTGAGTTTCCCCAATATAAGCTGAATTTAACTAACATATTTTTAAACTCTGTTACATACACCCCCCTTAAATTCTGCTAAATTGGGCTAGAACCAGCATATGCAACAAATAGAATACACAGTAAAGACTGCAGGAAAAAAAATAAAACATGTGAGTTCAAGAGCTTTACAATACAGTATGTCAGAAAATCATTCTCTTCCTAGGAAGTGCGTAAGAATGGAATGGTACCAGATCCCATACTTAACACAGACTATAGGAGGTGCAGTCTACACACTCCAAGAGGCTACAATTGTATCTCTGCTCTTCGATTTTCAGTGCAACAAAGCAAGAAACTTTTCAGGAAAACTCACTTCAAAGTCAAACTCTTAACATTACAATTGACTCTTAGATATGAATCATCATTCACAGACATATTAAACAAAAATGTTCCTTATCAACTCAACAACAAAGCTAGTTCCTTGAAAAATAACTTGTGCATCACTGTGTGAATCACTTCTGACAATTTGTTGATTATCAATTTCACAAATAAGTCTATTAGGGGGCCTAACTGATCTCCCTAATCGTGTAGTGATGTGGCTTGTTATTGTGCTTGTGGGCTGTTCGCAAATGACAGAAACAGGTCTGTTATCAGGTTCAGGCACACAGCTGGAGGACTCATTTGGCTTAGCTACAGGTAAACTCTCTGTACTTCCAACAGGTTCAGGAATGTGCTCAGGTTCTAGACTGTGTTAATCATAGTTCAAACACTCTGAAGGAGTCAGAGCGTCAAACCCTGAGGTAGACAATTGTACTCATGGAGACTGAAAGGAGAGGAAAAAGTGGTGTACTTCTTATGCTCTTCAAACAAGGGAACATTATAAAAGCCAGAAGTTAAGTCCATGGTTGAAAAGAAAACGTTGCCTCCCAGGGCTGCGAGTGCATCTGCTTGGTGTGGGATTGGGTGGGTGTCCTTTACTGTCTGCGCATTCAGCCATCTAAAATCTGTACAAATACGAAGGTCACCATTCTTTTTCCACACCAAAACTAATGGAGATGCATATTCACTCGGAGATTTCCTTATAATGCCTTTCATTTCCATCTCATTCAAGACAGTGCGCAGCTTATCATAGTGACGGGGGCTACACGTCAATAAGGGAGTCGAAATGAAATGAGTCGGCGGCTTCCCCACAGTCCGTTTTTCCACGAGAAAAGGTTGACTCATACTTCTCAATGAGATTCAGAAGTCTATCCTTCCATTCATCTGACACTTCACAAGCATTCAAATCCAGATCCTGCAGTCCTAACTTATCCAGCACATTTGCCCTCTCATTACTGGTCCGCACATGACTCGCTGGACTCACAGCACACTGAACATTGTTTTTCAGGGACTCAGGTGTAGACAACTCTTCAATAGCTATAACAGTGAAAACATCCACGATTTTTGTGTTCTTCTTAAGAACGATTACTTTGTCTGTAGGGTTCATTATTTTGAAAGGCACCCATCTACTGCCCCACATAGATGTGATGACTCTCCCTATAATCACATTTCTTGGACGGCATTTACACAGGGTCGGCTCAACAATGACTGTGCTCCCCACAGAAACAGCTGTTGACTCAGGAAGCTGAGCCCAAGCAAGATGCTCATGGTGTTGTTCTAGAGTTATATTTTCTCCTTAGATTTAACTTAGCTGTGCCCACCTTGTCAGGCATGTCTTCTCCCTTCCATCGTTCCACATTTGAAAGAAGAGACAGGAATTGGTGACATTCAATATCATCAGAGTTAGCTGGGCTTGACACAAGTCTCCAGTTTCCGTCGCTTTCCTTCATTTTTGAATCAGCCACTTGATAGCGTTGCTACCCAGAATCAAATCATCGGTCTGACCTGGAACGACTAAAACTGGAACAACCATCTTACAGGCATAAACTGAGAGTTCAAGTTCATACATCACTTTTGGGGTAACACGTTGTCCACCACAGCCAATTATGACAACATCGTTGGCAGGGAGCTTTTGTAAATCGGGCTTGTGCTGCAATAAGCGACGTTCAGCAGCTTAACTTAACGTGTGCATGTTCTGAAAAGACAGTTTTTCCTGCAGGCTCAACAGAATTAGAAAGACTATAAACTGAGGTAGGATCATTCATACAACACTGGTTGGGAGGAATATTCTCATGATCTACACTGTCCTCCCTTGAGTATAGATCTTCTAGTTTCCCAGCCCTTGAGAAGACGGAGATTTCACTCTCTCAGGACAAACAAAACGTGAGTGGTCAGGAGAGTGACACTGGAAGCACAACTTTTTGTCACGACAATGCGTGAGGCCAGAATGAACAGGGCTTGAACAGAACAGTGCATGGCAGGTCATTGGCTCCTTTTATTTGAGGTAGACTTACATTGGGCTTTGAGCGTCGACTTGGCTCCTTGCTGGTGGACTCCTTTAATTGGACTTTTTCCAACAGACTCATGACTCGCTCTAATGCAGAAGTTTCCAAAGACTTTGACTGCTGGACATCAGAAGCAGACGAAAGTGCTGCTGTCGATAGTTCCACTTCAGTTCTGTTCACAGGAATTTTTGTGGGCGCTGCATGTCTCACTACAGATACAAGACTGGTCTCTGAGTGATATTCATTCAAAATATCTTGAACTTCCCGCACAGACCATGCATCAATTGTTTTAGATCGAAAAGTGATGGCAAGCTCTTTACAAGGGCAGTGTCTGATGAACATGCGGGTTACCTCTGTACCTGGACAATCCAACACTTTACCCTGTTCTTTCAAGCGCTCTGCAGCGACGTCAACTGCACGGTTTAGCCTGAGCCAGTACTCGTAGGCATCCTCATCTGGTCTGGGTAAGGTGGTATAGAAGTCAGCCAGCAGGAGAGGAGAGCAGGGAGCAGCCTCAAAGTGTTTCCTGAGAATACTAAAGATAGCATCCGGGTCACGGCACCAATGTGACTGTGTGTGTGTGTTGGATGGAATAATTCAGGCTGAGATTAGGTGGATGATCACTCAAAGTTGCTTTACTGGGCCTGAGACAAGACTGGGACAAACAGCACCAAAAGGCTGATCAGAATACAGTGCATTGATGTTGCATGAGAAGTCAGCAGGACGAGCTATGTGACTCTGCTGATTACATTCTCAAAGTGATCGTGAACATATAGTGGACAAAATTCTAAAAGCATACATTAAAGAATAATAATAAAACACTAATACAGAGAAACTATAAACTTAAGTAACCATTTTGTATAAATGAAATGTAGAAAGAGAAGAACGCAGTCCTAAAATGGCGCAGTTACACAGGACAGCACGTGCGAGCATACAGCATGTGTGCTAATAGCTAACACTTAAATTTGGTTAATATCATTTTAACACAGAACATGACAATACCGAATAAAACACATACCTGGGACAAACAGCACCAAAAGGCTGATCAGCATACAGTGCATCGATGTTGCATGAGAAGTCTTAAATGAAATAAACAGAAGTTCGGAGTTCACAAGCAGGCCAATTAACACACTCACCTTATCGTCACAAATAACACATATTTGACTCGACTAACACAACTAGGAGCTGACAGACAAAATAAGTAAACTTTTGTGTAGTTTACAGTTCAGACTTGGGCTTGAAAACAATCCAAGTGTAGTTATTAAGACAGAGCAATCATTGATGCGACTTACCAGCAGGACGAGCTATGCAAATCTGCTGATTACATAATATTTATCCTCCCGCAATATGTGCACAACGCGAGTGACACAACAGCCAATGGTGAGTTTCCCCAATTTAAGCTGAATTTAACTAACATCTTTTTAAACTCCGTTACACATAGATATTATAGTCAATGCAAAGATACTGTAAAGCAACGAAACGAACATAAAACACACACACCTGGCCCAGAATAATACTTCAGTGGCTAATGCTAATTAGCGCATTTCTAGCGGCAAATTACGACGATCAAATTTTTAGAACTCACCAAAGTAAACAATAAGCATCACCAATATATACCAGATGAATATAGACACATATGTGGACTTACATCGATACATAAACGCATTCTGTCTTCCTGTGTACAACGCTGAAATGAGAACGTATGGAAAACAACTTTGGTTCCTATGACAGTCTTTCCGACAACAGAGAATAACTTACCTGTATAATGAACTGTTTAAATGTGCATTCCCCCTAACAATATTCAGTATTTAGGTGGTATAAACAATCCTTGTTTTTGTAAAGCACTTGAAGCATGTATTCATTTATCATTTTAACCGATGTAAAAGAAGAGAATGCACATGAAAGATTTATCCTGTGGCCCCCTCTATTGGACATCATTAGTATTACAGCCAATGTCAGTCTATGGGATTTATAAACATTGACAACATATAATTTGAAATGTTATTTTAATGATTTTGCATTGCCTACATATGAATTTAAAAGCAAAACTATTGCCCAGTGTCACGTAATATGTCACATGTGCTTACTTGAAGGTCTGAGTATTTCTTGAGTAGTTATTAGCTATACACAAACACACACACACACACACGTGTTTTACATCTAAATATTTTAAATAAATTATTGGTAACAATTTTTATTTCTAGTCTCCTAGTCATTTTCACACACATTTTGTTGTGTGTATATATATATATATTATATATATATATATATATATGATGGGTGACAAAATGTTTACTGCATAATATTCATCCTTCAGGTTTCACATTCCCCAATGTCATAATGTGACACAATTGTCAATACTAATACTTCAATAGATATTAAGTGATGAATTTTGACAAAATGAGCTTGTAAATGTTATAATAGTGATTTTATAATGTCTAAATATGAATTACAGAACAATATTAGTGAGTAGTACAACAAAATGACTATTTTGACGAGTAATTTTTGTGAAAATATCTCATTTTATTTTGAAGTTATAGACAAATATATATGAGAGCATAAAAAATGACTCATGAGAGACTTTGATTGTATTTTTTTTGCCACTTCCTATCAAAATTTTGACATTTGGGCTTTAACATTTAGTAAACCAGCTTAGGTTCCGTGTTTCCTACGCTGGTTTCATTGCGATCGGATTAACGGTTTCGAAGATATTCGCAAAAGTTTTTTAAGCGCTAAATCACAACGTAGCACAACCATAAGCCGAAACCTGGCATGTCTGGTATTGTTGGACTCAGCAAGGTTTCAGGAGTCTAAGGACATTACTCCCGTGAAAATAAGTCAATCACACCCAAAGTTATACACATTTTCATCCAAAACCATTAAAAACATGTTTTTTAAAGGTTTTTAACAGTTATAGCGCCACCTATGGTCTGATCTCCATAAAAATTGGCATGCTTCTTTAGAGTCATATGCTGCATGTGCTCACCTTTTTTTGTGAAGTTCTGAGTTTTCATTTAGGCTTTATAGGCTTTTGGGTATATTTAGCCATGCCCATTTTCTAAATAACCTCTGTTATAGCGACCCAAAGGGTAAGGAGGAGATCTATCAAATGATATGCATATTGTGTGGATCTGTGAAACACCATGTGATTACTGAGGTGTAAAACTCGTTAGTGCCAAATAGTAGCCGATTTCTTTCAAAATTCACATTTCAATTCAATTCAATTCAATTCACATTTATTTGTACAGTGCTTTTCACAATACATATCGTTTCAAAGCAGCTTTACAGAGAATGCATGTCAACATTACAATTTGGAGAATGCAGTTAGCTAATAATGTAATAATTTAGGCAATTAATATACAATCACTGTTAGCAATTTAATTGAAGGTAGAAGCAAAGAGCTCCTGGAAAAATGAATTACATATTAACAATAATTAGGATATATAGAAATTTGCGAATGTGCGCGTTGATCCAGATGTTGCATCTTCTGAAGTCCTCGCAGGAGTTGGCGCCGTCTCTTCCAAAGTTTTAGTCATCTGAGGTCTTCTTAAGAGGCTGGATCCAAACTGAAACTGAAACTGAAACTGAAATTCTTACAGACCTCTAGGACCATGAGTTGAACATGCCCACCGAGTTTCGTTCCGATCGGCCTCCGTTAACCTTGTCTAATAGGTGCTCAAAATTCATTGGCCGATGGCGGCCATGTTTTTTGAGATACGCCAATGTCCTCATAGACTATCATGCCCCCTTGGACCAAGACACTGCATGCCAAATTTCAAGTCGATCCGACTAACGGTTGCGTAGTTACAGCTGTTTTTATGTGAACCAAAATTGTTTTGATAATTATTGATATACAGACTCCAGAGAACATTTCTGCACTGGTTTGGTTCCGATCGGGTCAAAAACCTAGGACTGGTTCGCAAAAGTAGGTTTTTCAAAAAACCCAAAAATTTTGCCAAGGTGACGAGCGAATCCCAGACATGCACCTTGTCTGCCTTGAGCCAAGGATTCCAACGGTATAAGACACTTGAGTCTGGGCCTAGTGGTTCAGGAGTTATGAGCCATTTCGTACTTTTGACTGCTGTAGCGCCCCCATCAGGCCGATTGGGGCAAACCTTGGTGACGTTGTAGGCAGTATGAGTACTACCAGCCCTCAAAGTTTCAAGTGAATGAATATGGCTTTTTATAACATTTGAATGCGATAGCTTTTTCTACCTGACAAGCACAAACACGTAAATCTTTCCTCACCAAAATAATATTTGATACCCGTGGACAGCAACACATGCATCAGTAATTTAGAATTACAGCTTTGTAATTCTGTCAACTATCGCCATAGGCAGTTTTCAACTGCATTGATGCAATTGTCAGAAACAGAAATGTGCTCTTCCAACAGTAAAATAGTTCAGTTTAACTGAATTATTAAATAATATTTTAGTGTATTTTAACACAAACCATGTGTGTTAGTTCAGCAAACAGCACAAATCACAAACATTCTGTTCATTACCCAAATTTCTCCCAACTCACCCACGGTCAACAAAAACAGTAATATTCAACTAACAAAATGTATTTTTTTTCTTGTTCCAAGTGAACATCAGTGGAAAATACTGTTTCCATCACTTCTTTTTAATTGGAAAAATTTTCTGGATTTTTAAAGTGAAGGATAGGCACAAAATGAAGAAAGACTGTTGTGCAATATACAACAGGGATTTGCATTTAGTTTTTCTCTCCTGTAATAAACAGATCTTTATCAGTGTAGGTGTATCTTTGCTACAAACAGAATGGTTGGTCTAAGATTGCAACAGTTTATCTAAGCACAATATTTAATCTAACTGCACATAATAATGTCACAAACCCTTATACTTGGTGTAATATTCTGGGTTCAATACAAGTTAAGCTTAACAAACAGGACTTGTTGTGGCATAATGTTAATTTTGACAAAAATTAAAGGTGCACTGTAAAAAAAAAAAAAAAAAAAATCCTAATTTTATGGAAAATATTTTTTTACAGCAGTTTTCTGTTATTTTAAATTAAAACTATGTAAAATTACAAACAATATCTGTAAATTAACAACTTGACTATCATTTTAAGGATTATATCATTAATGACAAATTACAGTGTAGGGGAATTTTACAGTTAAAAACCCAAAAGACCCGGAGTCAGAGTTAATAAAAAAAAAAAATTGAAGAATTTTACTAAAGAATAGTTTGCAGTTTCATCAGCAGAAGCCAACTTCAAGTCTCACAAGGAGTATGTAGGCTGCTCTGCGTACATTCACATTTTCATAGCAATTATACTCTAACACAGTGGTTCTTAAACTAGAGGTTAGCATACCCCTAAGGGTACGTGAGGTGACAAGAGGGGGTACGCAAACAAAATGCTGAGTTTTGCCATTCATTTAATTCTACCCCACCTTAAAATACCATTAAAACCGAGCACATATTTCTAACAGGCGAAATGTTGTAAATACATGACATCCAATCTTTTTTGCGGTCAAAACTGACTGCATCTATAGCAGCGTGCAAATATGTTGCGTGCAGAGTATGCTGTCTTAGCAAATTGCGCTACATTACTGCCATTATCGACAATGTACCTTTGTAAAAGTGGGGATTTAGCGCTTACTAGCATGAAGAACAAATAGCCTATAAACACAGGCTATGCATAGAGATCGATTTAAGACTCAAACTCTCTTCGATACAAAAACCCTGTGAGTTCTTGTTTTTAATGTTGATAATATATTATATGAGCAAGAATGCAATTTTTTTCCCCAAAATATCCACACGATTGCAAATGTGACATTGATTTTATATAACAGTTCAACAAAAATTGCGTAATAATGAATCTCTGAACGAATCGTAAGAGTAAATGATTCAGTGACCCATACATAGGCCCTGTCCCAAATGGCACACTTCTATGCACTTTCGGTCTTGAGGACTTACAATGGCTGCCGTGTGCGCGTGTCCGTTAAGTCCACCAGACCGTAGGGTGTCCCATTTGTCAATGTTAGGCTTCAGAAGGGTGCTTGCGAGCGCCCCCTTTGCGGCCAATATGCGCCCTCGATGCGCACTTTTGCTGAGCTCGCACTGGTGCAAGCTCCGCAGCAGACTTTTTCCCGACAGTCAAAGCAACGTTATGTCACGAAAGTGCGGACTCATAGGAAGGCCGTAAGTGTTTAGGGTGCCATTTAGGACAGGGCCAAATGCAGCCACTCGCTTCATTACTGAATGAATGAATGATTCGATGACTCACTCACTAAGACAGTGACTTACTGCCACCTACTGGTGGTTTTAGTTTAATATTTAAAAGTATCACTTCGTTTTTACCATCATTGCATATTTCTCTATTGAACCTTTTTTATTTAAAACTTTATTTTAAAAAGGTATTTATAAAGGTAAAAAAAAATACACTGGAAAATCAATTTAAGGGGGCAATGGAATAAGTGTGTCTAAGTGGAAGAGAGGGGGTACGCAGAAAGATGTTAAATGCTTCAGGGGGTACTCCACTTTAAAAAGTTTGAGAACCACTGCTCTAACAGAGTCCACTAACTAAGTCATTACTTAGGTTAAAAGAAATATAGACAAAATTAGTAATCTTACACACATGGACAAATAGTCAGACGTGTATCTCCATCCATCATGATGCTGAAGCTGAAACCCTGGATTGAGGTACAGGATGTCCTTCTAGATCATGACAAGGCATCTGCAGGTCTCAAGCAGAGTACCAGTTGTCCACCAGTACCCATAAAGGACCTGCATAGAACACTAGCGCACATACAAAGATACACATGATTCACAGCTTCTTCGAGGTTGAAGTTGGCCCAGGCTTTAACTATGAACAGGAAAGACTCCCAAAACATACTGATAAGTTGTTCTTTACAGACAAAATTCATCATTATTCTCTAGTGTTAGAAAGAAAAATAAATGCTTAACATAAGATGAATAAGTCATTCAAATAATTTAATATTTAGAAAGATAACTGTTGATTAATAACTTAATTATAAATCACTCAAAAGATTATATATATATATATATATATATATATATATATGTATATATATATATGTATATATATATATATATATAATATTGAAGCGCCAGTGGATTCCAGAATCCAACCCTTCAACAGTAATTCTAATTTTTTAATATTAATAGTATTAAATATTATTATATATTAGTATTTAATATTATTTATACAGTATTTTTTTATACAGCACATACAAATTCATGTAAAATTACAGACAATATCTGTAAATTAACAACTTGACTATTATTTTAAGTGTTATATCATTAATGACAAATTACAGTAATTCTTTTTTTTGTACTGGAAAATTACTGTATTATTTTCATAGTATTTTTTCTGTTTTCTTAAATTACATACAAATTCATGTAAAATTACATGAATAATCATAATCTTTAATTAAACATGTAGCTCATTATATTAAAGGGTGATATCTGTCACGAATGTGGCTCCTTCGGCCCTTCCTCCGGACCACCGGAGGGAGCCATCACCGGAATACTGATCAGTTCTCATTCGGACTACGTTTCCCATGGGCCCTCATTCCTGGGACTGATTGCACACACACCTGCACCGCATCACACTCACACTATATAAGACACACTCACACACACACATCGCGAAGTCTTGATTTGCCGTGGTGATCATTTCTGAGCGTTTTTCTGTGGACTGTTTACCTGTTACCGATTGGACTGTTTATTCCCTGCGACCCTTTGCTGCCTACCCTGATCTTTGCCTGTTTCCTGGACTGTGATTGTTTGCTGCCTGCCCTGATCCTTGCCTGTACCCTGTTTCTGTTCGTCTGCCGCCTGCCTCGATCATTGCCTGTTACTGTTTATGCCTCTGCCTTTGCCCTGTCTACTCTAAGTCCTTTTAATAAACTAGCTGCAAATGGATCCACATTCTGTCGACCCATCATTACAATATCCAAAGTAACAATTTAACATTCTTCTTTGTAATTTTAGAGTAAATCTTACTGGTTTTGTATTTAGCTGTATTAAGACTCTATAATTCTGGATACAAAGCAAACTATGTATATCAAACAATGCATAGTTTGCTTTTTAAAGTGTACAATGCTCTGCTCTCCAGGTTTAAACTTTCAGGCTTCTGCCCACACACCAGCTGATCCAAATTGTGAATAGAGATGAGAAAAGCATGCATATTCTTTACAAGATCAAACTCCCCAAAAACCAAACCATCAACTTTCACAAACACACTCATGGCATACTGCCATTTTAAAGTATTGGTTAATACGTTATCTGATCAGAATATGCATTTGTTATTTGGAGTGTGTGAGAGAGTGTGTGAAAGCAGAACATGGAGAAAATTATCTGAAAGTACTGGAATGCATCCCAACATGCAATGTGTGGAAAACACACATTCAATGGAAAATTTATAACCCTCAATTTGTCAGATGTGCTCGTCTGTATTGTGGAAACACCTTGCTGTGAGGTGACAGTATTAACCACTGACTCATCATGCTGCAAGCACTACAGTGTTGAAATGAATGACAAAACGTTCATTATTGAAGTTCTCAGTTATTGTGGAATTAGTTAGACAGCATTTCAACATTTTCAGTTCACATGGTCCCACAAATATCACAGTGGAATAACCCTATACCAACAGGTTGTGTAGCACTGTGCAATGTAAAGGGGCAAATACAGAAAATGTCACAGCTGTGCACAGCTGCATTTAGGCATAAGAGTGGTTCTAAAGCAAGTATAGACAAACATGTATACACACTCTTCCCCTAACCCTAACTTCATAGGAAAATGATAGGTGAATAGTGAAAAACACAGAAGCACCTAACCCTAATTGTGAGCATATGTGAAAACACCATTTGACCAATAAATTAAATGTAACAGCCTACAAATAAAAAATAAATATACACATTTGCAATCTTTTTTTCTTTTCTTTCTTCTATATTGCAGCACAGTTTGCTGTCTCTCCGTGTTGTTTTGAGAGTGATTGGTTAATCTGAACGTCATCAAGGAATCTGGCCAATGACAACTGTGTGCGCCTTCTACCGATCAAGTTTGAATATACATCTGTTCCGTTGGAGTGTTAGTTAGTTTTAAGATCAAACTATAAAAAGTAAAGGAACCACTCTGGTTCAAACGTACCTTCTTGAGTTTAAAGGGTTAGTTCACCCAAAAATGAAAATTCTGTCATTAATTACTCACCCTCATCTTGTTCCAAACCCGTAAGATTTTCATTCATCTTCAGAACACAAATGAAGATCTTATTGATGAAACGCGAGAGCTTTCTGTCCCTCCATAGACAGCAAAGCAACTGACACTTTGACGCTTCAAAAAGTTCATAAAGAGATTGTAAAACTAATCCATATAAATTAACGGTGGAACAGTTCAGATTACTCACGGTTCGTTTTTTTAGGGTCACGGTTTCGGTACGGATCGGAGATTTGGAGGAGGAGCTCTTTATGTGTCTGTCACTTCTGGTGCAGAATCATGGACCTCTTGTTGTATGTTTTTGATTTTACTTATTACACTTGTATAGCTATATAATTCTGAATTAAAAGACAATGTAATGTTTGACCACATGTATTATCAGAGCTAAATGGAGGCCACAGGGGTCAGTCAAATATTGAGGAAAACAATATAAGACTGATTTGGAAAACACTAGCTAAAATACAAAGCTAACAGTAAACAGCACAATTTGTTCCTTTCTCCATCTGTTTTAAAAGTAAAATCATTATCTCAACATGATAGTTACGCTAACTTATAAGACAGAAATGCAATTTTTATTTTTTCAATTCCTCCTGGGGGCTCTAAAGAACTGTTTGTGAAGAATTTGTTTCTTATCTGAATAATGAAACTGTGTATCAATAGTGGTGTGAAACACTGACAATCTTGTAGATGTATCAGTTTTGTATGTCTTCAGTTGGAAGTTGAGAATATTTAATTAAACTTTTGATTAAACTGTTCTACTGTTAACTGATACAGCATTTTAAATGTTAAATGTATTTCATTTAAAATTTGTATTTCTTCAAAAACTGAATTATAAAATTTTCTGTTTTATACAGTATTTGTACAGTTGTATTTTGTCTTCCAAAATAAAACTGTTCATTTAGAATCTTGAGCATGCTTTAACACTTTATTTCAGTTTTTTTATTGTAATAATCTGTAAAATAACGGTGTTTCTCTGCAGAACTTTTAGTATGGTCACTCTATTGAAGGTGTTTGATCGTAATAATCTAGGAAAAAAATCAGTGAAATAACAGTTTTACACTGTAAAAAAAATCATTAAAAAAAAACGGTCAAATGACTGGCAGCAGCGGCTGCCAAACAAAAACCATAAAATTAAAGTGAAATATCTTAAACAGGGAAAAATCTAAAATAACATTGTTTTTCTCTAAAACTTTTAATGAAAATTTCTGTAAAATTGTTTTTGCATTTTATTTGAATTAAGATATTTTACTTTAATTTTGTGGTTTTTGTTTGGCAGCTGTACCTGCCAGTCATTTGACTGTTTTTTTTTTTTTTTTTTTACAGTGAGCTCTTTATGTGTCTGTCACTTCTGGTGCAGAATCATGGACCTTTTGTTGTATGTTTTTGATTTTACTTATTACACTTGTATAGCTATAGAATTCTGAATTAAAAGACAATGTAATTGGCATGTTTCTGGGTACAAAAATTGGTTTACCTTGCTATGATACATCTAGAAAAATGTATCCATTGTTGTGAATAGCTGCTAATATAGCCACAATATCAATGTCAATATAACTTGTCCCTCTAGCGGTTAAATAACAAAACTGCATGCATTTTGCAGAAGAGCATTGTTTTGGTTGTGCTTTGGTTTTTGGCTCTGCATGACTGTGCGGATGAATACTGTTATCCTACTGCTCATAAAACATTCACTACTAGGCTTAAAAGATACAACCAGTTTAGATGGAAAGGATCTCAAACTGACTAGCTGAAGATGTTACTGTAGCTTTACCCATTAAAAGACACAGTCCTTCCTTGAAAATAAATTCCAGCACGGCGCTACAACAACCCATAATGAAATGACCCTTCACAATAGATGATGCTTTACAATGAACTCTGTTAGAGAGCTATATGAGTTTTCTGTTCAATCAAATGCCTAACTCAATGGGTGATTGCATCTTTTTAACTCTGCTGCTCTGAACTGCAAATGTTCTTTATGTCATTCTTTATGTCTAATACTTTTATTTAGCATGGACACAAATTGAACAAAAGTGACAGTAGAGACATTTATGTTACAGAAAAAAATCTATTTAAAACGAACACTGTTCCGTTGAAATTTCTATTCATCAAAGGATCATAAAAAAAAAAAGTCAGCTTCCACAAAAATATTAAGCAGCACAACTGTTCTACATTGACAATAATAAGAAATTGAGCAGCAAATCAGCATTTTATTAGAATAATTTCTGAAGGATCATGTGACACTAAAGACTGGAGTAATGATGCTGAAAATTCATCTTTGCCATCACAGGAACAAATTACATTTTAAATATATTAAATTAGGAGACAGTTTACTTAAATTGTAATAATATTGCTGTTTTTATTGTATTTTGATCAAATAAATGCAGCCCTGGCGATCCTAAAAGACTTCATTCAAAAACATAAAAGAAAATTGTGTCATGTTTTGCACTGTGGCACCTGAAAATACTGTATTTCATCTTCTTGCGACAAGACGTTAAAGCTGAAATTTCCATCACAACACAAAAGCTGATGTTTTAAAGAATGTGTTAGCTGCTTTTGTCCATACAACGAAAGTCAACGGAGTCCAAAACAACACAGGACAAAAAAATAAGACCGACATTTGAGCCATTTTCCAAAATTTTTGTAACTTTTGTGATCTACAGAATAAATTCAAATATAGATGGACATGTGTGTGTGGCAGGGGGTAGTAAATAATGACAGATTTCGTTTTTTGGTTGAAATATCCCTTTTTGGTTGAAATATACCTTACAATTCTGCTACCGTCATGCGATTTGATTGACTGACCAATCTTAATGAGAACACCTATGGCTTCTTACTAATTAAGCCCTAGTCTCAGTGTGTTTGGATGTAAAAAGCCACCTCTCCTTGATTCAGACATGATCTGTGTGGAATTGTTGAGTTGACAATGTAAGGTCAAATATCTGCATACACACGAAACCACTGAAACAGACTCGAAACGATGTAGTATACATGCCAGACCAGTATGTGGTGCTGTAATTCTGCCACAGAGATACACTAAAAACGGAGAAGACTTGGAGCATGCACATAAACCTTGCGCGCTGACGTAGCGGTGTCTGACAAGGGTCGAGACGTGGGGTGATGACATCATCATTTCACAAAATATACGGATTGGCTGTACACACGAAAACGCAAGGGTGTTGTTTTCAGATTTATCCACTCTGAAAAAAATAGTGGTTTCAGGCTCCAAAAACGCCGTCACAATACAAAATTTTTACGTATACAGCTAAACGTGTCTCCAAGTTTCTTTTGCTTTTTTTTTTTTGCTTTTTTGATTTTAAGTATGATGTGATTGATATTTTGCATACATTGAATTCTAGTTATGTTTAGTTTTTCTTTGATCCTAAATATTTATTGGATTTAATAAAGTTGATTTCAGATGTATGGTTTAAGTCATGCTAATGTGTTTGTATTACATTAATTGTTTCTATTTGTTTTTGGTTTTATAAGAAACTAACAATTACAAGCACTTCATCATTGGGAAATATCTGCTCCTACATGTTGAAATAAACTGAGAAAGAGATTACTGAATGAGATTTAATGGACCATACCACCCTGATAGCAACAGCCAAATCAGCCTAAAATTCCATTTACAATCCGATTACTGGACCTTATCATACGCAATACTCACTTTAATAGCGACTGAGACATTCTACTTCAAATAAAGCTAATACTTGTATCGACTGACCTTTAACTGAACCAAAAAAAAACAAATATACATCAGCACATGAACTTTAAAGGGGACCTATTATGCAAAATTCACTTTTATAAGGTGTTTATACACAGATGTTTGTCCACAGTGTGTGTAAACAACCAGCCTATTATGGTAAAATCCACCCACTCTTTTTTTTTTTTTATAATCTCCTTAAATCCTAAACAATTCATTTCTCCGCTAGCATGTGTACACGCAGCTCTGCAACAGCTGGCTTATCAGATCACAGCCACAGAGCAACAACAAAAGGGCTGTTGTAAGCATTCTCAGACTTAAAGCAAATCTCTCCTGTGAACTGCCAAAATATATGTTATCCCAGCAGAGTGTTTTTTCGAGTTCACTCAAGGCCATAACCGTCTCGAACATTAGGGGGGGACCATGATTTTTTTTTTTTTTTTTTTTTTTTTATCTATATGCAAATAATTTTTTTTTTTTTTTTTTTTTTATATTTTCACTCTTATCTGTATGTCTAATATGTCAAAAACGCAAAGCATTTCTTGTCTTGTCACATTCAGTTATGAATTAAATTAATCATATCATATTAATCAAATAATAGCATGTTTTCAATTGAAAGCGGCAAAATTTCATAAAAATGTTGAGCATAGTTTGCATCACTGGATATTACTGTCAGCCACTGAATAATTTCAATCATAAAACAGTCATAAAACAAATATTAAGGCCCGGTTTCACAGACAGGGCTTAGCCTAAACCAGGATTAGGCCTTAGTTCAATTAGGGCATTAAAGTAGCTTTTATAAATGTTCACTAGAACAAAACATTACTGGTGTTCACTTGAGACAAAACAATGGCACTGACATATTTTAAAATATGTCAGTGCAAGTTGCTTTTAGTTAAAACAGCTCAAACATACATTTTAGTCTAGGACTAGCTTAAGCCTTGTCTGTGAAACCGGGGGTAAATGTTTAGCTATTTACTCACCACGTACTCTTTCACTGCTAAAACGAAAGCATTGCATTGGAATTTGCACTCGTCTTCTTTAATTTGATTGGCCAGCTCACTCATTCTGACAGTAATGATCGCTGTTAGACCGCTGAAGCAGACCAGCCTAAAAAAAAATTCTAAAACTTTTTTTGGCAATCTTAACAACAAACAGAGCTGACTACAGCAGAGCAGCATTAATAATATCAAATATTGTTTGTGGGGGACAATTTGGCCATTTCTAATTATTTTGGGTTACTTGTCCCCCTCACTGTCTATGGTGGTTATGGCCCTGAGCTCACTGATACTGTAACAGCATATAACAGTTTCTGTGAGGATATGTGCAATCCTACCAGGACTCATTTAACCTATAACAAAGACAAACCATGGTTCATACCAGGCCAAAGAAGATGCTTACTAGGGGTGCAACGGTTCAGATTACTCACGGTTCGGTTTGTATCACGGTTTTAGGGTCACGGTTTCGGTACGGTTCGGTATGTGCTATGTTCAGGGAAAATAGGACAACTGTCGAATAAAAATAAAGATAATAAAAACAAGTAATCTAACTACAAGCAACAGTACAAATAAATACAACAGAGCAAATATTTAAATAAAATAAACAGTGCTTTTCAGGTCTCTAACAGTAGTTTTCAGCTACAATAAAAATGAATAAAATAAAATATAAAATAACACTGCATATTATCTTCACTGTATAAATTAAATAAAGATTAATCATTATTGAAGTTACAAAAGATATTCAGTCAAGAGAAGTGAGTGATTTCTTAGTCATTTGTTGTTTAACATTAAAAACACAGACAGTAGTAATAGGCTTCTTTCTCTTTAAGACATAATGCACGATCCAGTACATATAGCCTACTGTTATACATGCGTTGTCTTTCTCGACTATTATACATTCACTTAAGACATAACCAACTGTGTTTGCTAGGATACTCGCCAAGACAGGCATGTTGACATAATTTTTGTATGAATTTGTCCGTTTAAGTGCACTTGAAAGAGAACTTGGTATTTGCGTGCTGTCTGAGATAAGCGTGCGCGTGCTTCGGATGAACGCACACACAAATCATTCTCATAGCGCACACGAGTTTCTCTTTTGCGTCTTGCTCTTGAATGTTTAAATTAGCAAGGCTTAAATGAGTTTAGTTTAAACACATATAGCAACGTGTGCTGTCCAGGTCTCACCTGCACTCGCACGCTCTCAACACCCGGTTGATGACGGCTTTAGTGACTGGTCATAGAGCCTACGGCACTCGCATTGAACAAAGTTTACAAAGAGTGACTGTTTGTCCACGCTTTTTGATCATCGCTGTTGTAACGTATTGGGAATCAAGAATGCGCATCCATCGACTGAAACATACATTATCTAAACTCTGTCTGTCTGTTTTCCACGTTGCTATTTTCCACAAACCATATTAGCCTATAGATGTTTCGTCATTCGAGCTGAACCACGTAGCAAGTGCGTGCCGAACCGTAAGTGGAGAACGGTACGGTTCGATTTTTTACCGAGAACCGTTGCACCCCTAATGCTTACAGGAGTGGACACAGAGTCTTATATAATCAGGCTAAAAACACACTGACAATGGAGATCAAAGTGGCTAAGAAAAACATCTCTAAAAAGCTAAAAAACCCTACATCAGTGTGGAAAGGCTGAAAGACATTACCAATTACAAAACACCACCCCCCAGCACTGTGTCAAATCAACAACTGGCCGACAATTTGAATGAGTTTTATTCTAGGTTTGAAACAAATGAAGTGTTACATGACTGCAATAAAGATAATCAAAAGCAAACAGATGTTTTGTTAGTTTTTGGCGGAGCATTTAAAGATACATGCACATAAACAGCATGTTTGTCCTTCCACTCAAAAATGGGCATTTAAAATATAGTGTAATAAATGATCTCTGGGGTATTCTGAGCTGAAACTTCACAGACACATTCTGGGGACACCAGAGACTTATATTACATCTTGTAAAAAGAGGCATAATAGGTCCCCTTTAATGTCTTAAAACTTCCACTAACCTACAAACCTCACACATTGTTTGCCAATCAACAGCAAACATCTACATTTCAAGATTTAATAATGATCAGAATGTAATTATGCACAAATTATAGCATCAGTGACTCAAATATTATTTATTTATCATTCAAAATCCAACCTTTTGCAGAAAGAATATATACAATGTAATTTGTATATAGCAATGCTTAATGTTGAAATTCATCATAGCAACAAATTAGGTAGCATCTAACCAGTATAAAAAAGGCAAAGTTCTGGCTAGAGCCTAGCAAGAAATGTTTAGTAGTATATGAGCTTGGCTAAATGTGCACCATAGTACAATAGACATTTTACAAACATAGTAAAAACTAAATTAAAATGATAAAAACAATTCTTTGCTTCTAGGTGGGAAATGAAGGTCACTGAATGATAATAAACATTATCATGTTTCAGCCTCCTCTGGATAAACAAGTTTAACTTGAACATGGTCTCTCAGTGCTTCGTTCTCTCGGTACACATACACAGGAAAGCTCTGGGGTTGTGTGTAACCTTCAACCTCTTCCTTTCTCTCACCTGCAAGGTCACAAAGAGAGGTCACACAGGGGTCGTGTTCCTGCAAGGCTGATGGATAGCACAGAGCGGTTTTCTCAATCCGCACTGAACGCCGCACTGGGGTAAAGAAACGGATTTCGTGACCGTCTACTTGTCCTGATTCTGCTCCCTGCTGACTCCTTTTCCCCCTTAAAACATGCAAAAAAATACAAAGTTATCAGATATTACTCAATTTATTGCAGCAAAATAACAAGACAATCATGCTGGCATACTTGATGACGCTGGACTATTGGAAAATTTTCTGCGCAAGTTGTTACCTGTGAGATGAACCAAGAACTACCAGAGTCATGCTGTGTAAATGTTATTTCAGAGTTTTATCTTACTTACACATACATTTTGACTGCACGTACCATCACTAAATAACATTCGATCAGTGTTATATCATTGGCTACTCATTTCATAAATTTCTTGCTTCTATAACATTGAGAAAAGTAAAATATTATTCAATAGTTATATTAGTAGGGCTGGGTTGAAAATATAGATCTCTCGATTTTAATCAATTCTCATTTTGATGAACCGATATTGATTCTTTAGTCTATGCTGTTTTCGTTTGTCTACATGTGAACAAAACTTCACTAAACATTATTTGCAGCATGCCTCCCGTCCATTAAATCACAATAAGCTTTGTTATTTTTGATATGAAACAAAGTCTTTGCTTTCAATTTTTAAAGAAATCCAAAAACTAAATATGGTTTTGACGCTCTTTAATGTGACATGACCAATCGCTTTAACACCTCAGTTCAAGAGAAGCTTCTTTACTACTATAAACATAAATGAACATCAAAAGGAATGTTGAAAGACAGCACAGATTACTGAGATATTTCATGTCTTACGTAATTGTTCAATTAGTGTTTCAACCACAAGAAGACTTCAATAAAACAGCTTGTGAACAATGTCATAAAATGTTACATTCAAAGCCATTCAATGACCATGGCTTAGACAGAAAAATTAACACTAGAAAGGAGCATTTTGATGAATATATGCACTATATTATATATTTTTACTTAACTCGTTCTTCTATATTTAAAGCTGCAGTCTGTAATTTTTGCCTCTTTGTCACCATCTGTTTGAAATCTGCAATTGCAGTTATGTGTGAAATTATCATCTTTACGTGGGTTGTGCATCGGCGCAGTTCCTCGGCGCGGATGAATCTAATGTTTGCTGTCAGTCACCACATCGGTGTGGATACTTTTGACTACGGGTGAATCTCCAGTTGTCACCGATGATTGTCATTTGGACTTTTCTGGATTACAACCCACCATCAAAATGATAAGTTTAATTATTGCAGCTGCTGTGATAAAAGGCTATAAATGATCCGCCACCTTCAGCATCCTCACATGATATAGCTACTAGCTGGGAGTCCTTTATGTTTACAGACGTGATGTAATGACGCAAAGACGAATGGCTGCATGCTCGGTTTTCCCGCGGAAGCCCACCAGTACCGCTCTTATTAGAAAACATTATTACAAGCTTTGAACACTGGCTGGTTATGTACTTGCTCAAAAATTGATTTTGGGTCATTTTTAACCAAAAAACATCACGGACTGCAGCTTTAATCCATGTTTGAATAAATTTGTCATGAATACAAGTTTAAATGACAACCACTTTTTAAATGTTTCAAAAAACGAAATGGAGTAAAAACATAATAATGTCACTAAAAAGTTATTATAAAACTGCCTTGTGTAATTTAAATGTTTGTATACAAATCAGTTGTTAATTTTAACCTTTAATATAGTGATGTACTGACAGGATTGCCAGTATAGTTTACAGCATTAGCTGAGAGATTTTTTTTTCCTTTAGAAAAACTGACATGTACTGCATATACAGTATACAAATGAATTAATATTGAATTGGAATGAACTGAAATTGAAATGGAATCAAATCACAAGCTTTTGAATCAAAATCGAATCATGAAATCTGTGTCAGTGTCCAGCCCTATATATTAGAATTTAATTTTTTTTCTTCCATATCAAAACTGTTGATGTGGAGTTGTATTTTACAGGCAAACAACCAATATAAATATCACAGTCTAATCATCTTGAAGCTCATGTTTAAATGTTTTAAAGAAATAATATAAATAAGCTGTGACCTTGTAAAAATTTCTTAGAGTGAGTATAAATTTGTAGATATCAAAAGCTAAAATATCAAAGAGTTTTCATGGTTTGTACATACAATGTTATGTTGGTTACAATTATTTTAAATGTGGAAAATGGTAATAATAAAGAATGAGAAGTTGTATCCAAAGTTTTACTGGTACTAAAAAAAAAAAGTAAATAAACAATTTAAAATATTTCAATTTATTATTATTAAATTATATATTTTTTTAAATACATAAATTTTACATCTATAACAGTCCTAACATTATGCTACTTATTCCAAGGAAACAGTGCACATGAACATGAGATAAAGGTTATTCAAGTTCAAGTTGGATTGTATAAGTGTCATACCCTGGGGTGGCTGTAATTTTATATTTGACGACAGACGAGTCACCCCTCATTCCACATATGAGGGCTCCAACAGGTTTTGGCGTAGATATGATGTCACCGCCTTCCTGTTCGTCATGCATCCTAGTCTCTACCGCTTCAGGCTCTTTTGGCATCGGAGACACAACTGAATAATTTAAAACATGGGAAGTTATTTTTAATTTACATTTATGCATTTACAATAACTACAATATTCACTTAAGACTAAGAACAAGCTCAGAGTTTGTGAGAGAATTCATGTTTAATTAATAACACTCCAGGCCCTTGATGAATACACCACCACAGTTATGGATTATATCAATTTTTGTGTGGACAGAGTTACATCCTGGAAGCTGACCCATGTTTTTCCTAACCAGAAACCATGGATGACACATGAGGTTCGGATGCTAATTAAAGTCAGGAATGCAGCCTATAGGTCTGGAGACAGAGAGGCCTACAATACAGCCAGGAGTGCTTTTAGAAGGGGCATCAAGTCCGCCAAACTGGATTATAAAAGGCGGACTGAAGCCCACTTCAACATCTCAACGAACTCCCGGCAGGTGTGGGAAGGAATACGAGCGATATCGGACTACAAGGGTACAACATCTGCCTCTGTAAATGGTTCTTCCACTCTAGCAGAGGAATTAAACCTGTTCTATGCCTGTTTTGACAGGGAGAACAAGGACACACTGTGGTCCCACCTGCCCACCAACGACAACACTGCACCAGTCCTGAGCCTGGGCAACATCAACCCCAGGAAGGCACCTGGACCAGATGGAGTGCTGGGCCGAGTGCTAAGAGACTGTGCGGCCGAGCTCACAGAGGTCTTTACCACCATTTTTAACCTGTCGCTGTCTAAGTCATGGGTCCCAGCATGTTTCAAAGCAGCCACAATCATTCCTGTCCCCAAACAAGCCAAGGTCACATGCCAGAATGACTACAGGCCTGTGACACTTACACCTATCCCCGCCAAATGCTTGGAGCGGCTGGTTGTGAAACACTTAAAAAAAGGCCATACCAACTACTTTTGACCAGTACCAGTTTGCATACCGGGAGAACAGATCAACGGAGGATGCTATTGCCATTGTGCTTCACATACTGTTGTAACACCTGGAGCACAAAAACACCTATGCAAGGCTGCTTTTTATGGATTTTAGTTCAGCTTTCAATACAATCCGGCAAAAAAAAAAACTCCTGCTGAAACTGTGTAACCTTGGACTGAACAACTCATTATGTAATTGGATTCTGGATTTTTTAACCAACCGCTCTCAATGTGTGAAAATAGGCGAGCACGTTTTAAACACCATATACATCAGCACTGGTGCCCCTCAGGGTTGCGTGCTCAGCCCACTACTTTACACACTTTATACATATGACTGTTCTGCCTCTTCCCCCAGTAATCACATCATTAAATTTGCAGACGACACAACTGTGCTCGGCCTCATAACAAACAACGAGACGGCATATAGGGAGGAGATTGAACTATTGGCAGGGTGGTGTAAAAAATATGATTTGGCTCTTAACATCAAAAAGACAAAAGAAATCATAGTTGACTTTCATAAATCAAATCATCCTGGACATTCCCCTCTCTACATTAATGGAGAGGCAGTGGATAGAGTGAATAGCTTTAAATTCCTGGGTCTCACTGTGTCGGAGGATCTGTCCTGGGGCAGTAACATCACCTCAGCTGTAGGGAAGGCCCAGCAGAGACTCTTTTACTTGAGGAAGTTGAAGAGAGCCAAACTCCCCCAGAGGCTCATGATAAACTTTTATAACTATGCAATCCAAAGTGTGCTGACTTATGGGCTGTTAGTGTGGTTTTCTAGCTGTACTATAATTGAACTGCAGAGGATCCAGAGGGTGGTGAAAAATGCTGTGAAGATCATCGGGACTGTTCTCCCGGAGATTTCTACTGCGTACACCTCCCGCTGCCCTCTGGTAGGAGGTATAGATCCCTTCAGGCCAGAACCTCCAGAATGGCCAAAAGTTGCTATCCCCAGGCAGTCAGACTGCTGAACAAACACTGTCCCCCTCTCCCCCTCTCACTCACTTAAATTGTAGTTATGATGCACCATCTTCCAATAACTACAATAACTGAGATCTGGACTTTGCATTGCTGCAGTACACTTAACTATACACATTTTTTCTTTTTTCTTTTCTGGTTACTAGAGTTTATCTATCTTATGTATTACATTCCTTGTTTGTCACATGTTGTCCAGGTTATATACTGTGCTATTGTAGATCTTTTGCACTTCATGAAATCGATTGATGCTCTAATGTAATCTCATTGTATTCTTACAATAAATTATTAATATTATTATTTATTATTAACCTGCGTCCAATAAAAACAAAGTAACAAACAAACAAAACATAAAAAACAGCCAAGTTCTTCCACACCAGACTCTTTCACATGACGTCCTACCTGTATGGGAAAGTCCATCTGACGGGCAAAACAAGGATTTCCTTTGATGCCCGCTAGCTATATTTTCAGTGATATTAAAAAACAATTTAGTGTATACCTTATTGATGATGAGCCCAGAATATGAACGCCAACACGCTTACTTGCACGTTAAGCTTTCCATAGAAAACCATAATAAAGGAAAAGCTTAATATTGCTTTATGCATTAACACAAAGCATTCATCTTCAGGGCTCATCTGAACTTAAGTTGATCTTTTAAAATCCCTGTAAGCAGCATTAAATGTTTTTCAAATAGTGATTGCAAGTGGCCATAACTTGCCGTTTGTTCGCATATATTTGTTTTTCTTCTTTTGAGAGGTGGTTAGACGTGCCGGTATACGGTAATACGATATATCGCGATAATGAACATGCACGATATTGTTATTGTGGGCACTTCAAAATACCGTGAACAATTATTTATTATGAATTATTCAGAAACGCAGTGGTTACCCCAGTAACACTAGCTGCTCTACCTTTTAGTATTTAAATGTTTCAAACAGCCATTCAGATTTTTGTATTCGCAATGGTGTTCATCACAGCACCAAATACTTAAGGCTATTTATTTTCAAATTTCAAAAAATATTTTTATATTTTAATCTGGACTACTACAACAAGCCCTAGGGTTTGTTTGCATGTGTTCTGATTCTGTTCATTCATACTTTTGAATAAGGCTTCATTAGTTAATATTAGTTAATTCATTAGTTAACATAAACTGACAATGAAAAATACTTCTAAAGCATTTATTAATCTTAATTTCAATACTTAATAACATTATTAAAATCAAAAGTTGTAACTATTATTTAATGGAGCTAACTGAGCTAACATAAACTGTTTTTAAACCTTTTATAGTATGACAACACTTTTTTTTGAAAATTATTTCAATATCGTGATAATACCGTATGCCGTAATAAAAGCTTTAGCAATTATCGCAACATGACAATTTGATACCGTCACATGCCTAGAGGTGATCTAAATATTCATGGCTTAAAACAGATGGAAAATTGACAGGCCTGTGCTGCAGTTTTATGTACGTTTTGCCCTCTAGGTCTTCGAGTCAGTCATGCAATGGAAATCAATTGTCATACTGAGTTGAAGGAATTCTCTAGAACTTCATTGTATGGTGTATCATTAATATTTGTCCTCACAGTTATGACTGGCATAGCCAAATCCATTAATTAGGAAGGTCTTCTCCACATATTTATGTATAAATTTGAAAAATTTTACAAATTTTAGATAATAGATAATATAGATAAAACATCAAACTGAGTGGTATTTTAAAAAGATGGCACAGACACACCCTTCAAAGTTACTTTCAAATGATAAAACAATAGATATACTGTTCACGTTAAAAACTAAAAATTTGGACACTTTCTGTTTATGAGACGTCACTCAAACATGTCCATAGTTAATGTAAGTTAATAATAGGACACCTGTGTAACAGTAATATTATTTATTTCAGTGATGCAAAGCTGAATTTTCAGCATCATTACTCCAGTCTTCAGTGTCACATGATCCTTCATAAATCATTCTAATATGCTGATTTGCTGCTCAATTATTAATAATTGTTTTTCCAGGATTCTTTAATGAATAGATAGTTAAAAAGAAGAGAATTTATATTCAAAATAGAATACTTTTGTAACATTATAAATGTCTTTACTTTCACTTTGAATCAATTGAATGCATTCTTGCTGAATAAAAGCATTATTTTTTTAATTTAATTAATTTCCTTCTTTTTTAAAATCTTACCCCAAACTTTTGAATGCATCATGTTTTACACAAAAATACTCAGCAGCACAACTGTTTTCAACACTGATAATAAGAAGATATGTTTCTTGAGCAAAAAAATAAAATAAATAAAAATAGTGGTGTATTAGAGCTAAAAAATTATATACTGTTTGGTTTCTCACACAAACCGATCGTTTCGTGTCTTAGGACATCAATGTGTCGTCACGAGCCGCAGGGTTTAATTTGGATTTGTTTGTGCATGTTTTTATTTATTCTCATAGATGGTGTTACCGTTTCAATGCACTATATGACTGACAGACCACAATGGTTGGAGTTAAAAATCATCATTTGTGTTCTACTGAAGAAACAAAGTCACCTACATCTAGGATGCCCTGGGGGTAAGCAGATAAACATCAAATTTTCATTTTTGGGTGAACTATCCCTTTAAGAGAAATAAAACAGGTTATCGGTAAAAACAGTCTAGAACTGTTAGGTATTAAAACAGTACCAACTCTCCTCTTCAACTATAAAGGCCACCGTTTCAGTGCGCTCAAGCAATGCTACAATAACCTAGTTCAAATTCCCTTAAAAACCATGATCCATCCTCCAATCCCTTCCACTAGGGACGGCTGCCTTAAATACATTTTCCCGCTTAATTGCCTTCTTAAGATGAATTGCTGGTTGTATTCCTCAACTCTAAGTCGCTTTGGATAAATTAATAAATGTAAATGATTTCTGACGGGTCATGTGACACTGAAGACTGAAATAATGGCTGCTGAAGATTCAGCTTTGCCATCACAGGAATTAATTACAATTTAAAGGGTTAGTTCACCCAAAAATGAAAATTCTGTGATCATTTACTCACCCTCATGTTGTTCCAAAACTTTAAGACTTTCGTTCATCTTTGGAACACAAATGAAGATCTTTTTAATGAAATCTGACAGCATTCTGTCCCTCCATAGACTGCCTTCACAACTGGAACTTTGACGCTTCAAAAAGTCTATAAAGAGGTCATAAAACTAATCCATATGAATTAAGCGGGTTAGTCCAAATTTTCTGAAGAGACACGATCCCTTTATATGATGAACAGATGTCAGTCAAAGCCTAAATTAAATCTGTTGATCATATAAAATGATTGTGTCTCTTCAGAAAATTTGGACTAACCCGCTTAATTCATATGGATTAGTTTTATGATCTCTTTATAGACTTTTTGAAGCGTCAAAGTTCTAGTTGTGAAGGCAGTCTATGGAGGGACAGAATGCTGTCAGATTTCATTAAAAAGATCTTCATTTATGTTCTGAAGATGAACGAAATATCTTCTATATCACAATATATTATTTTTTAAAATAAATTGGTGAGCATGAGACTTCTTTAAAAAAAAAAAAAAAAAAAAAGAAACTATTTTTACCTGTAATTAATTATATGATTAATAATTTAATTATTTTAAACTTGTGACCAATTCATAGTTTTCAGTCACGTGACTGTCGCGGAGCCATGTAACTGCAGCGCAAGCCTGTCAAGCCTGTCAATTTTCCATCTAAAAACGAAAATATGTGAACAAGATGCACGTTTTGGGCACTTGTGATCCATATACAGCACCTGCAGTGATTTCAATCACTAAAAACAGCGGGACGATTTTTTAAAAAGCTAACGTGAAAAACACTAAGGTGGGTTGCACCAATAAGCATTAATTTAAGCAAAATTTAACACTAATCAAGGATTTGTTGATCTGGGTTTTATTGTAAATTGAGTTGTGTTGCACCACTTGATTTTAAACACAGATTACCTACGCAGAAAGACCATTAGAATTAAAGGGCTGATCAAGCAGCATAGGCGGAGGGTGAACCAACGCCAGGCTAAAGAATCCTTAGTGCAACCCACCCTTAATGTACTAAAACAGTGATATTAAAATTTCAAATTCAGTTTAACCCTTTTTGATGATGCATACTATATACAGGCGAGCAGATGACGCGTTTTCTTTATTATGGTTTTCCATGGGAAAAAAAAAGCTTACTCGTGTTACATTAATATTCTGTGTTCAGTTGTTTGCCTGTACAAAGTATGCATAATCAATAAGGTGTATATTGAATTTGGTCTTTTAATATCACTGTCTTACTACATTAGATTTTACTACAAACCTGGTAAAAATGACTGGCAGGCAATGGAGGAAAGCATTGTTTTGCCCGCCCCCTCAGGGCGTGACGTCACGTGAAAACTATCAATAGTATACATTAATAATGCATTCCTAATCTATATCCAAGTAATTATAAAACAGAAATATGGATTACTCATCTCACTTTACCTTGAATCTGTTTCTTTTTAAGGATCTCAAAAACCACAGATCGTAGTTCGTCCACTGGCTGTTGGGAAAAATCAACAACATTAAGTGAAAACAGGTGGGTTACTCATGCACATGCGTCTCTTTGATTTCCTGTTATTCCTGTTAAGTCCTTGCCTAAGAAGTAACTGGAATTTGCTCATTTCAAAATAATAACTAATTACAATGTTTTAATTAATTGTCTGTGATCCAGAAAAATCTGTTTCCCAGGGGTTTAGTTTTATATGTGCAAACAGCAGCACAGAGAATGAGAAGTCGATTAGTCACTTTTTGTCAGGCAGGAAATCTAAACGTTCGCCTATCATCCATCAACCTCCAATATGGCTTATCATTTGAAACATGTAAGTAGTACCAACTTTATATGGCAACTAGCTCTAACGTTAACCTAGATAAATGTGCACTATTATTAGGCCTTTGTAAAATAAAGAAAACAAACAGGATGCGCTTTCTGCCATCTCCGTCTTGAGCACGGACTAGGCTATATTACGCCTATCAAACGCTTATTATGGTTTAGTATTCTCCTCAGTATATAAGTAATTAAATTAATATAAATGTACAATTAGTGGACTAATCGCATAAATGAATGACTAAATAGTAGTAATAGTCGACTAAAACCATTTTAGTCAGGGCAGCGCTAATAAATACGCAAAATATATTTACTTAAATAATTAACAGATTAACCAAACGAAAGAAGAAACTGTGCAACAAGTTGTATATGCTAAGTTTTGGTTCATTTTTGTGACACCCTCCAAAAACAAGTTCATGGAAAGAAAACTGATCACAGATCACAGATCACTGGAAGCAGTATTGGCCGATACAATCACAGACACAGATCACCAAAATAAATAATACTATTCTAAACAACAATGTATTTTAAGTATAGAAAAATTAAGAGATGAGAAAGTATCATGAATTGACATCCCTTCATTTACTGGCAAGCAACATGTGCAAAATATTCCATTCCTTCACTTAGGTGATTATGCACAGCTTAGAGTAGGGATGTCAATTTACGATCATTCCCATGATCGATCGTTGTTTAAATTAACAATCAGTTAATCAATTAATCATTAACCTTAGATGCGTATACACACATATCAGTTCTAACTAAATTGAGCAGTTACACTGCTCAATTTAAATAGTCTTTGGTACAATCTGTGCCGTTCAGTGTGACCAGTGCCGGTTTCTGTTTTGCTTTAAATGAATTCGTTTTGACTTGACATTTATATAGCTACTTTTATTTTTCATTCTTGTTCTGTTCTGAATACCGTTAAATTAAAAGGATTTATTGTGGAGTGAGGGGACCTAAAATAGCCTACAGCTATGTTTGTAGTGTTTATAATGTTTGTAAACATTTTGCTTTATTTACCAGTATTTTACATTCATGTAATAATAAAATGTGACTTCTGTTTGATTTTTTTATTTCTCAAAAACCCGATTTTATATGTATATCATATTTTTTATCCATGCAGCAAGCTTTTTCAAAAAAATCGGTTAACCAGTCAATTATGAGCATCCCTATTATGTCTATTATTCTTTTTAACTCTTGCAAAAAAAGAAAAAACACAAGCAAAAGGAAATACCATCTATAAAAAAAAGGATGTATGTTTGACAGATAAAGAGAGACTGACCTCTCTTACTACACGGACGGCCTCCTGGAACATGGGCAGAACCTCCAGGTTTCCTTCTCTTTCCATTAGTCTGGCCTGGCAGATCCAGTATTTAGCGAACTTCTGTGCCATTGGCACCCGAGACAGCACATCTCTGACCTGTTCCGCCGGGAAACCCTGTCACAGAAAGACACAAACAGCATTGGATCAGTTCTCAACATGCTTGTGAGCACCCAGAGGAAAGCATCATCTAATCATATTCGTATTCATTAAAAATTTTCTATAATATACCAAGTTGTCCAGAATATTGTATCATGCAGGACATAAATACAGGAGTGCAACTTCTACTGCATAGCTCATAAAAAGCTTAAAGGGTTAGTTCACCCAAAAATGAAAATAATGTCATTTATTACTCACTCTCATGTCGTTCCACACCCGTAAGACCTTCGTTAATCTTCGGAACACAAATTAAGATATTTTTGTTGAAATCCGATGGCTCAATGAGGCCTCCATAGCCAGCAATGACATTTCCTCTCTCAAGATCCGTTAATGTACTAAAAACATATTTAAATCACTTAATGTGAGTACAGTGGTTAAATATTAATATTATAAATCGACGAGAGTATTTTTGGTGTGCCAAAAAAAAACAAAATAACGACTTACATAGTGATGCTGATTTCAAAACACTGCTTCAGGAAGATTCGGAGCGTTATGAATCAGCGTGTCGAATCAGTGGTTCGGAGCGCCAAAGTCACGTGATTACAGCAGTTTGGCGGTTTGACATGCGATCCGAATCATGATTCGACACGCTGATTCATAACGCTCCGAAGCTTCCTGAAGCAGTGTTTTGAAATCGGCCATCACTATATAAGTTTAGTTTTTTTTGGCGCACCAAAAATATTCTTGTCGCTTTATAATATTAATATTGAACCACTGTACTCACATGAACTGATTCAAATGTTTTTAGTACATTAATGGATCTTGAGAGAGGAAATGTCATTGCTGGCTACGCAGCTAATTAATGGCATAATTTTTGGGTGAACTAAACCTTCAAGAAGACCGTAAACTCAAGAGCCGTGAGACTGGTGGAAACGAATTTTAAACATGGACAATTTATGCCAGAAAGTGGCAGACACTTGATATCTGCTCAACTAAAACTGGACAAGTAAACATTGTGATAAGGGAAATTATGTTCAGTGTTGGTGTGCCAATGACTGTCTGAAAGAATTAAGGTTTAATGTTTCTTTCCCTGGTGCTCTGCTGTGCCAAGAGACATTTTGAAACATTTCACTGGGTTCTTTTGTCAATAGATTAATTTTTTTAATCGCAACTAATCACACACTTATCGTGAAATTAAGCATACACCATTTATCTTGTTTAACACGTCCATTTTTCCATCATTGCCTATATCCAGCAAAGTAAAGCATCAGATTGAAGTGTGATTTTCACAAAACTGTATTTTTCAGCTTTTTTCAAGGTACATTTAGATGTCTTTCCAAAAAAGGACACTTGCAGACTCCAAAAGGACACCAAATAACCAAATGATATGATTTCATATAATTCATGCATTTATTTAGGCTACACCAAAGCACCCATTAAAAAAAAAAAATCACAGCAAAAAAGAACGTTTCAGAATTCACAGTGTATAGTATGTGCAACAGCAAAGAGCTTGTTTACATTTTAGACAAGTCAAGTTGCGATACTGAACAGGACAACACGGAGATGCCAGAAAAACCTAAACCAACCACCTTGACCTGCATACATACTAAAGTACACAGCAACATACACAGGACAAATCCAAACATTATGCTGAATGTGTGTGAAAGCAACGTGAATGTACTGAAATATGAAATGTTCTGAAACGCTCTGTGTGCATAAATACAATGTGTGATCAGTGCGTCGAGAGCGCGCCCATACATGATTTGTTTGTGCATCAATATAACAGATTCACGTACTTCTGTACGTCACCGCAATCGTCTTTACTTTGATTGCAATCCTCATCCATCAAAGCTTTCATAGCAAGAAGCTGGTTTGCTTTATCCAGCCGAGAAACATAGTTTGCATATCATCTGGCCACACAGCGGTGGGATGAGACGTTCCGTATAGACAGGAACAGCGCAATGCAGGAGGGCTCGTGCTCTTCAGTTACAATGACAGAATATGACAGAGAGTTTGTGTTTTAAAATGAAACAGACACTGGAATGAATAATTCTCTCTGCCATCTCTGACATAATCAGCATGGACTTTAAGATCATCTAACTGCGTGACGTAAATCACATTATGACGCAATTTCACATGCTTCCGTATTTTTTTCACGTTAAATGCATCAAATTATTTTAACGCGTTAAGGATTTTGAATGAATCGCAACACATTAACGTTGACAGCCCTAATATATATTATATTATATGTATGTATGTATGTATATATATATATATATATATATATATATATATATATATATATATATATACATATATTAAAAACTGACAAGATGCTTTCTGTGCGTGTGCTCTAAACAAAACACAGACAAGCATAATAGCCTTTGTCTTTAGTTGCGCACCTAATCAAATACACACAGAAATATGTCAAAACGCCCACCTTGGTGAGTATTACACACGTAACAGTTGACGTAAGCACTGTGTAGCACTGTGCATTGTTCTTCACTCACTCACTCACTCACACACACTCACACACATACACAAGGATTTATGCTCTTCGGGTAGTTGTTAGTCAAATATGTTCCATGGAAAAAATTACTCTCCCCCTTCGGATACAGAAGGACAAAGGGGAAAAATGCTGGAGGAAATGGGATTGTTACATATATAAAAAACAAACAATGACTACATCTTCTAAATTGTACCACAATTTTTACTTGTATCACACATAGCTCTTGACTTCCTATAAGACCTCATGTAACAGTTGTTGTTAATGGTTGTGTTTTTGTCATTGTTTTTATTATTTTATTTACTTATTTTAATTATTATTATTTTATTTACTCTATTTTATTTATTTGTTTTTATTTTTCACATGTATTTTTTCCCACTCCTTGATGTGTACTAAAAAGGAAAAGCTGTTCAACCATGAACCAATTTTACACCATATCTCAACCAAGGTAGACGGCTGGCAATTTGTCTGTCCAAAAGCAAAAATCTGTGTAACGGCAAGACACAGTCAATTAGTCAGAACACTTTTTATGTGTATCAGCTATGTGAAGCGTGATTTTGTACCAGTCAGATTTCACTGCTCTCTGGCACAAACAAAAACTCCAATTTCCATGAAAGAACTTGCTTTGTTTGTTGCATCACCCCTTATAATGCATATTAATTTAATTACACATTAAAATAAGTATAAACTCATATAAAAATAATTATAATACCTGCTGTAATAATTTAATGCAGTCATCTAGTGACCGGTCCACAGCAAAGACAATGTTATGAACCTCATCTTCATTCTCCATAGAAGTCCAGTATGGCTGAGGAATAGCAGAGACCGTCTTCCTCCTCACCAGCCGGACAGGCATAGGAGGACGTTTATATGTGATGCCCCTTGATTCCCGCCACTCCTGGAGCTTACGCCTGCACAGACATCACTTCTGTTAGGGTTTGACTGATACACAAAAAAACAAACTATACTTTTTTTCCCTAAAGATTGGGATTATTCACCCAAAAATAAAAATTCTGTTATCATTTGCACATCCTTATGTCATTCTCTTTTGAGTGAACTAACCCTTGAAAGCAGTGGTTCTTAACTGGTGGGTCATGATGTGAGGGGTATGTTGGACAATGAGGGTGTACTCACACTAGGCACGGTTGCCTTGAACCGAGCCCGAGTGCGATTGTCCCCCTTCCCCACTCCCCCGATGGCCTGCACTCACATGTTCCAGGCCGGAGCACGCTTATGTCATATACAATGCAACTTTTTGAATGGAAGAAAACAGGAAGAAATGCACTTTTGCTAAGATACTGCCTAATATACTGTAAAAAAAAATCCTAATTTTACGGAAAATAACTGATTTTTTTACGGTCATTTTCTTTTATTTTAAATTATACTCAAAACTCTGGAAAATTACAATGTATGTAAATTAACAACTCGGCTGTTATTTTATGTATTATGACATTAATGAAAAATTACAGTAATTCACATATTTTTTACAGAAAATTTACTGTATTTTTTATACAGTATTTCTTCTGTTCTTAAATTACAAACAAATGTATGTAAAATTACAAAAATAATCAGTAATTAAACAGTAACAAAAATGATAAAATGGTCAAATGAATGGCAGCCAAAAAACCCTGTAGAATTAAACTATCCTAATTTAAATAAACCGAAAAACACTGTTATTTTACAGGTATTTCCTGAATTATTACCTTTACTTTAAAAAAAATCCTAAAAAAAAAAAAAAAAAAAAGGGTAAATAACTGGCAGCTACAGCTGCCAAACAAAAACCATAAAATTAAAGTAAAATATTCTAATTTAAATAAAGTGCAAAAAAAGTTTAACAAAAATTCTTTAAATGTTAAAAAATACTTTTATTTTACAGGTATTTCCTGATTTGATTCAAATGACTGACAACAACAGAAAATTAAACACTAACAGATCTCTCAAGATCTCAGCATCTTCACTTATTACAGTCTAGACTTTATTTCTTTTATACAAAGGTTCTTATTGAGAATTAACAAAGATTTAGATATTGATGTCTTATTGAGAAAAAAAAAGTTTGATGTCACCATTATGGAGGTAAGTGTTTGCTTTAGTTGGGCTCTTGACCCTTGACTTTTTCCATGTTAGTTTTTCTCTGACTGCTTTAACCGTGTGTTTCTAATGCATGTTTGTTATAGCAAAAAGTGCAGGAAAAACTCTGATCAGATGATTTTGGCTGCTTATTGATGATATAGTTATCATGAAGTGGCCTGATTCACTGATATCACATAGTATCAAATTTCTGAGTATATTAACTGTTAATTTCATATGATTTACTATAACCTTGTGATATTGTGAAATCATATTATGATAACCTGGTATTCTGATTTTTTTAGTCATTATGCAGAAAATGTTTTCAGCCATGTTTTTTTGTTTTTTTTGGAGCACAGAGGCATCAATAATCAACATATGAATCTCAACAATGGTGACAATCAACAAAGCTTTTTTTGGGACATTAGTAGCTTGTTTTGTGACGTTGTGAGTTGTTTTGTTTTTTTTCCACCATTGTGAGATTCATACGCTGATCCTTGATGTCTGTGTGAGTCTGCATGACCTTGACAAAACATTTTCTGCATAATGATTTAATAAAATTGTTTATAGTATCACTTCACAGCGTTTTCACATTGAACAATTTAGTCAGAGACCAGACTCTGGTATCAGTGAATCAGACCACTTTATAATACTTAACTATACCATCACTTAAAAAGTGACCAACATCATCTGATCTCAGTTTGTTTTTTGTTTTTTTGCTATAACAAACGTGTATTAGAAACACACAGTTAACGCAGTCAGAGGAACACTGACGTCAAAGAGTAAAGGGTCAAGAGCCCAACTAAAGCAAGCACTAACCACCAGAATGGTGGCTTCAAACTTTATTACTTTATTCAATAAAACATCAACATCTAAACCTCTGTTAATTCTCAATAAGAATCTGTTTTGTGGGTCACCATTGTGCTGGAGAGTAGAGCCTGTGCTTCAGTTCAGGATGAGCCAGAAAACATTGATGTTATGCTGCATGTTGCTTTATTTCAGAAGCAGTAACATATAGTTACATTAATTTAATCATGTGTCCTCTCTAAATACAAGAGATTCACATTTTACAGTGTAAATGTGTTTTGTTAGTAACAATTCAGGATATACCTGTAAATCAAGTGTTTTTTCTGTAAGAGTGTTTTGCACTTTATTTAAATTAGGATATTTTACATTTATTTTACAGACTTTGATTGGCAGTCTTTGCTGAAAGTCATTTGACCGTTTTTTGTTTTTTTTTTTTTTAAGATTATGTTTTGCAGTGAAGGTGTTTTATTGTAATAATTCAGGGAATACCTGTAAAATAACAGTGTTTTTCTGTAGAAAAATTTTAATGAAAATTTCTGTTAAAGTTTTTAAACTTTAATTAAATTATTGAATATTTTACTTTAATTTTAAGGTTTTTGTTTGGCAGCCGTAGCTGACAGTTATTGACCTTTTTTTTTTTTTACAATTTTTTTTTTTTTTTTACAGTGTAGGCTATTTATAATTTATGCCACGCAGCGATTTTCAATAACATGTATCAGAGGATTATTACGAAGGTAGCTGATGTTAATGGAGGAATTTGCAGCTTTACTCGCAAACTACAATTCCTGTTCATCAATAAGGTGAGAACGAGACCCGTTATAAACCCAAATACACTCGAATTAATTACATTAATTGATAAGTGTACTATCAAAGTAGTAATAAAGATGTTTGCCATCATAATGATAACAGTAGCGCACACAAAAGTAGTAACTGTTCTGTGCTCTGGCACAGTTAGCGCTCACACTGCATGCGAACCGCGCTCGAGCCCAACTGAACCGTGCTCTGGCCCACCTATTCCAAGTGGGCCAGGAGCGGCTAAACCAACCGCGCCCGGGCACGGAACGGAGCAATCACACTACTCAAACGAACCGGGCTTTGGGGGTCAAACGCGCTCAGGCACGGTTCAGAGCGCCTAGTGTGAGTACACCCTAAAATTCAATTAATCATGAATTGTTAGCAAACCATAGTAACACTTGGCACTGTGTTTCTATATGTTAGTTAATGCAATAGCTAACGTGAAATTACAATGAACAATATGTCACTACAAACATTTGTTAATCTTGGTTAATGTTATTTTTATAATACATGTTAATTTCTACTAATACATTTTTAACATTTCAAGTTATGAATTCGTCATATTTTAAATTACATTTGGTTTACATTAACACAAATTGATATGAAAAAAGAAACATAAGTGCCACACAAAAATAATTTTTAAAATGGAGGAGAAAAATCATATATATCTTTTACTGTTGATGTCAAACATTGTGCCAATCAAATTTCATTATTTTGTCTCAAATGTATCAGTCACTTGGTAAAAGCTATATCAAATTATCCATATGCCTACATGGACAGGATGAGTGACATGTTCTCAGTGTAAAGAACAAACTGAACAAAGGTTTTAAATATATGACCTAGTTTGTCCAATTCAAGAAACATTTAGAAAACAATCATAGGCGTAATTTGCAGGTGGAACTTTTTGCCAGGATCATTCTGGTCCCCAACACTTTTTTAAACATCTTGTGGCACAGATGTACCTAATACAAAGGAAACATCTCCAGCTCACTAGTAGAGTATTAATTTCATTCATTTGTGTTAAATAAAAAGGCGATTTGGTGCTGTTTTTTGAAATCACGCCGAGTGCTTGTTGCCACTGTTCTCATGTAGCTCGTGCACAGCCTTCACAAAGACGCACACTTCATTTTATCGCTGTTGCGGAGACTCTCTATTTGTTCCGGTGAAATCGCAAGAGAAAATGCATACAAACGTGTCCATGCTCTTGGTATACAATCGCTGATGAACATCTTAGGTTTTATTTAAAAATATAATAAAAACTATACGAAGGCAGATTAGAACCCAGAACCTCTGGCAGACTGAGCAAAAGTTCTACCACCCGTCCATTAGGAAATTCAAACATCAAATGCGGATCTATGTATTGTACTGACGTAAATGTGTCGTGTTGTGTTGAGACTAATGATTTGTTGTATTATAGTAGATGTAAGGATGAAACAATCACATTAAACATGAGATCTACGTCAATTAATTGAAATCAAAGTACTACTGAAATTGATTTCTGGACATCGTAATGTTATTTTTTTGTGCATTTGTTATTGTACATTTCTGATAGTCTTGTTTTAGCAGACCATGTCCCACCCACTTTTTTTAAAACAAAGTTACGCCACTGACAATAATAAACCAATAAATACATACTTTTGTCTACTTCAGTGTTGGGTAAGATCTGGGTCTTGAAACAAAACCACTTGAGAATCACTGCTTTAAAGGGTTAGTTCACCCAAAAATGAAAATTCTGTCATTAATTACTCACCCTCATGTCGTTCCACACCCGTAAGACCTTTGTTCATCTTCGGAACACAAATTAAGATATTTTTGATGAAATCCGAGAGGTATATGACTCCTCCATAGACAGCAAAATAAGCAACACTTTCAAGTTCCAGAAAGGTACTAAAGACATTGTTAAAACCGTCAAAGTGACTGCAGTGGCTCAACCTTAATTTTATGAAGCGACGAGAATACTTTTTGTGTGCAAAAACAAAACAAAAAAATAACAACTTTATTCAACAATCTCTTGTCTTCCCTGTCATTATCCTTACACAGGTGACGCAGTAAGCACAGTGAAGTCTTCTGTGTTTACGTCCGAATGCCGGCTCAGTATTGGCCAAAACTGCACACGTGAGCAGCATGAGGCATGCGTGTGATGCTGACGCAAGAGCCGGCTAATAATGAGTCGGCGTTCTGATGTAGAACCTGGAAGCGTTGGACGTAAACAATGTATGAGAATGACACAGAAGAGAAGATATTGTTGAATAAAGTCATTATTTTTGTTTTTGTGCACAAAAAGTATTCTCGTTAAGGTTGAACCACTGCAGTCACGTCGACCGTTTTAACAATGTCTTTAGTACCTTTCTGGACCTTGAAAGTGTTGATTTTATTGCTGTCTATGGACGAGTCATATACCTCTCGAATTTCATCAAATATATCACAACTGAACAAACCAATCAAGGTCTTCAGGAATACAGTTACATGAGGATGAGTTTGATCAGGGTTGGAGCTTGAGGGCCAGAGTTGAGAAACCCTGATTCAGACAGAAGTAAACTCACAGTCTCTCCTCCTGTGCTGCAGTTGGCTTCTTCCTTCCATCTACCGGGGCTGTTCGGACACCTTGAGTACTGGGACAGAAACTGGATGTAGGGGTCTGCAATTGCACCGCAGGCTTGGCCTGGCTGGATCTCTTGGCGGGCTGCTGAAGCTCTTGGGGCGCAGTGGCAGTCTGTGGCAATACACCACTCTTGGTGTTTCGACCAAGGAGTTTGGTAGAAGCAGTAGCATTAGTTGGTTTAACAGTAGTATGCTGTTTGTTTTTAATGATCGCTGATCCTTCACTATCTGCTGGTTTAGATAGAGTTGAAGAGACACTTGTTCTTGTTGCTCTGTTTGTGACAGAGCAATGCGATTTAGTTTTTGTGGCATCAACTTTTGTGATAATGCATGAAATATCCTTTCTGTGGTACACGTCAGATCTGTTTGTCGCCGAATTCGATTTTCTGCTCATGAGTTTATTGCTCTGAGAACTGCTGTTGTGAATCCCAAGCTTTGTTACAGCACTTTGACTTCTGGGTTGCTGTGTCAGTTTTGCCTGGGTTTTAAAAACATTGTTTGTCTGAATTTTTGTCCCAGTTGTGTTAATTGGTCTTTGACTCTTTAAATTGGTAGTTGAAGTTGTTTTGATGGTTGTTTCTACTAATTTTTTAGCCAAAGGCCTTGTTGACTGAAGGTCCGTCTTAGTGTGGTGCATTTGTTCTGTGCGTCTGTGGGCAGAGATGCCATATCCAGACTGTGAAGGGCCACAGACTGAAACAATACTTGATTTTCTTGATTTTTGAGTTTTATTTGAAGCATGGGAAGCCGGCTGTGTTTGATGGGCTTTTTGTTGGCCATTTTGAAGGCTTTGTGGATGATTCCTATTTGCGCCATGGATTGATGCGTCAGTTTTCTCAGATTTGTGTGGTTTCCTTGGATTTTGAAGAGAAGCCGTTCTATTGCTCTGTGTCTTCAAAACGTGAAAGGCTGCCTGGCAAGTATTACGGGAATTACTGGAAGACTGTGCTGGGGCTTTGGCTTGTGAATGGATGCTGAGTCCTTTTTTTGAGGATGTGCCTTTATTAACCTCTGCCAATGACTTCACTCTCTTCACTTCTTTTACATTTGTGCCATTGATGCCACAATTTTCCTTTTCATCACCTGTCTGAAAGAATTATAAAGACAATCAACTCAACAGTCTACACTTTTAACATGGAACAGTGCAAAATTTTAAGAAATGTAATTTTAACTTACAAGTTTGGGCTTCTGATTATTTTCAGCATGTTTCTTTGTAACAGGCTTCTCCTTGAGATATGGTCTTTGAGTAAAAAAAGAAAAAAAGAAGTTTATTCAGAACATAAATACAACATAATAAGGTGCTTGTAAATGCTTTTTCTCCAAAACACGTTGGCCACAATTATTGGCACCCCTAGAATTTTTTATGAGTAAAATATCTCTGAAGTATATTCCCATTCATATTTACATATTTAGCACACCAGGGTGATCATGAACATGAAATTGTCCAGCCATGACTTCCTGTTCCTCAGGAGTATAAACATGAGGAGCCACAAAGGCCAAATTCCCTTAATCATTCATCACAATGAGTAAAACCAAAGAATATAGTTCTGATGTTCAGCAAAAGATTGTTGAGCTTCACAAAATAGAAAGTGGCTGTAAGAAAATAGCTAAAGCATTGAAAATCCCCATTTCAACTATCAGGGCAATACACTCAAAAAAATAACTCTTTGAACGAACATAAAAAAATCATGGAAAGGATTTCCACATGATTAAGTTGCTTTATTTCAGCATTATGCAATTCTGTTATTCCAATTTAATGTACTTACGTTGGGTCAACTTCATTTATTAAGGTTGATTCAACTTATTTACTATGGTTGGGCACAGCTTAATTTAATAGTGTCACCCCAACTAATTTGCAATGTTTTGGAAAATAAATAAAAAGCAATAAATAAATAAATAATAAATTGTTTTCATATACATTGATTTTTACAATTAATTCTTCTTGTTTAATTTTGCGATTTATATAACTTTTGTGATGTTCTGTGTTAGAAATCTAGATGTGATACTGGATTCATCCTAAATTGCCTTAACCAAAAACATTGTAAAGCCTAAATTGATCATAAGTCCACTGGTGCCAATGGTTTTACAATCAACATAGGCTTACAATGCTTTTGGGAAATGCAACCCAGAGCACTACCACAGTGATTACTTTCTTATTAAAGTAATTTGAAAGTTTGCAGGTCCTCAACCCAAGCACAAGTGCAACAATTTACCACAATGGTAACCCTAAAACTATTAATTAACAGAAACTTTTAAATACCAACATAATAGAACAGTAAACATTAAAAAGTCTTTCCATTTTCTCATCTTCCTAAAAACTGCTTAAAATAACACTGTATTTCAACATTTACACTCCTAGTTCAGCCCCTTTGCAAAGCATGATGGGAAGTGAAAATCCTGTTTGATTGAGTCCTGGTTGGGTTTACTTGATTGAAACATGTTATTCCAATATGAAAACATCAAGTTAAGTCAAAGAGTAATCGTTTCAAGTCAATTTAACATGAATCAATCACATTTAAACCAGAAACCTGATACAATGGTGTTGAATCAAAATAAATTGTTTAAATAAACTGAACAGCATCAAAAAATCTTTTTTTTTGAGTGTAATTAAGAAGTTCCAATCAACTAAAGATGTTACAAATCTGCCTGGAAGAGGACGTGTTTCTAAATCGTCCTAAAGCGCGGTGAGGAGGAGAGTTTGAGTGGCCAAAGACTCTCCAAGGATCACAGCTGGAGGATTACAGGAATTTGTTTAGTCTTGAGTCTCAGAAAGCCTAAAAATAAATGATCAAACAGCACCTACATCCCCACAAGTTATTCGGGAGGATTTCAAGAAAAATCCTCTGCTCTCATCCAGAAACAATCTCCAGCATATTCAGTTGTCAGACAAGACTGGAACTTCAAATGGGACCGGCTTCTATGGTCAGATGAAACTAAAAAAAAAAAAAGGAGTTTTTTCGGCAGCAAATCCACCAGATGGCTTTGGTGCACACATGGATAAAAAGTTCCCCATGCCTACAGTTAAATATACTGCTGGATCTTTAAAGTTGTGGGCCTATTTTTCTGCTGGAGGTCCTGGACATCTTGTTCAGATACATGGTATCATGGATTCTATCAAATACCAACAGATAAAAAATCAAAACCTGACCGCTTCTGCTAGAAATCCAATAATGGGCCATGGTTGGATCTTCCATCAGGACAATGATCCAAAACAAACATCAAAACACAAGAATGTGTCACTGAGCACAAAATGAAGCTTCTGCCATGGTCGTCCCAGTCCCCTGATGTGAACCCTTAAGAAAATGAGTGGGTTGAACTGAAGAGAAGCAGCACTAACATGGAGCTGGGAATCTGAAGGATCTGGAGAGATTCTGTATGAAGGAATGGTCTCTGATCTCTTGTCAGGTATTCTCCAAACTCATCAGGCATTATAGGTGAAGACCCAGAGCTGTTATCTTGGCAAAAGGAGGTTGCAAAAAGTATTGAATAAAAGGGTGCCAATAATTGTGGCCAATGTGTTTTGGAGAGAAACATTTATTTCACAATGTGATTTTTCCCCCACTTTCAATTCTTTTCCTTCAATGAAAGGATAGATTTTTGCTAAATTTATGAACTAAAGATCAAAAGGATAAATGATGTAGATTTATTTTTACAGTCATATTTGATCATATTTATCAAGGGTAACAACAATTTTGTCCACGTCTGTTTACATTTTTTGTTTTTAAAATAATTAAATTACAAATTCAACAACTGTAGCAGACCCTTTAAGACCACCTACTTTGGATTAGGTGCTTTCAGTCTTCCTTTTGCCACAAGATATTCAGCCAATTTCTGTTTGCGTTGCTCTGTAAACAAAAGAGAAAACTATTTAAAAATCCAACATACGTGCATGTATTTAATAAACTATAGATGTGCTAGTTTGGTGTTATTCATATATTATGTGTCTTGTATATTTATAATCACATGATAATATAAATCAAATCAATATTACATGTCCATTTCATATCAAATACATTTATTTGATAAGGACAATGTTGTCAGCTGGTCGTTATTGCAAAAAAAAAAAAAAAATGCAAGACACATGGATAATAGAACTTCTGCCATTTGAATGAAGTGAATGAAGATACTAGTTTCTTCATGAACCATTTGGATAGTGTCCTGAAAGGAGGTTGTGTAGTTGACATCTGACAGTCATGCTGTACTCCATCTACAACTATTTAAAACAGAATTTTGCTAATCCTTTTATAATTATTATTCATGCAGCTTGTATGTGCTCATATTAAGAGAGAGTGTATATGTACTTTTCACATTTTTTTGCATGACGTTTATGTGCATGACTATTTTAACGAGCTAGCAAAGGCAAGGAGGACTACAAAAGATGGGAAATGATAACCATATACACCCTGATACAGATACATAACCCAGATACAGATATACATTTCGACCGAAAATATTGATACTGATAAAAGAAAATTACAGAATCTCTGGACATTATTTCAGGAGGTATTATTCACACTATTTTGTACTTTATTATGCCGTTTCCCTGAGGGAAAGATGAAGAGACGCCACAAGTAATTTCATTTAACTAATGCTGCGTTTACGTGCTATCGGAAATTTGATAATTCCCACTTCTGAAGTCGTGATTACGAGCTCGTCGCATTCAAGTTTCGAAATGGGAGGGCGTTCATGTGCAATTTTTACATAAGAAACTCGTATTTACGATAATCCCGAGAGCACGTGAAGGCTGCATTAGTCCCTTTATAAAGCAAAAACAAGTACCTCTTTCACTCACGCGCGCGCATGCACAATGCATCGCTATCAGTGTTTTGAACAACAGCTCGTTGGTTTTCACATCACTGTTAGCTGATTTTTCGAAATAAAATCTTAACACAACTTACATTTATAATATGCGGTATAAAAATAAACACACGTGAATCAATAGGAACAGTAAATATCTAACAGCGTACATGATGCATAGGACTAGCCTGTTGTAAGCTTATATGAGAGCTCTTTAACGTTACCTATCTTAGATAGTTTAGACACGTCTCCCTCCGTCACTGTTTCCATTGTTTTATCCGATCATCCACAAAAACAAAACAAAAAATATTTAATCAAAATAAATATAGTATTTGTTTTTAACAGTTTTGCTCTTTGCTAACACAACGTCCACCACATTCTCTTTCTCTACAAAACTGTCGCTTGAATTTTGCGGGGACACGCCCATCTCAATTCCCATTGGTTCGTTCAAAAATTTGGAAACAGACTATTGGTTCGTCAGTTTTGATGATTCATATGTTTTGATGAGTCGTTATAAATGTCACCTTGGTACTTAACTGTAACTCTTACCGTCACATCCTCCTGAGACCCAGAAAAAAAAAGTTTTTTTGAATTTAGTATTTTTTCACGTCATTACATTGTTTAGAGCATAAGAAACGAATGAAAAAAAAAAAAAAAACTTTTTTGAAAAATTATATTTTATTCATATGTTATGATATGTCCTCTGTTGTGGAAACCAGGACTAAGTTGTTTAAAAAATAAAAAAATATATATATTTTTAATTAATTTTTAGGCTTCAGGATTTTTTTTAACCACACATTGTTTAAAGATGATTCTCAACTATGTTATGAAAGATATAATGGAATTAACTGATATACCATTTTACTTTATGCAATATGTGGGTAAAATAGCCATGCATAGGTTTTCCCATTCAATACAATGCATCTATAAACTGTATCTAATTTGCATATTAATGTGTTCTTGGGGCAACATGTAATGAAAAAAAAAAGTGTAACAAATGGGAGTAATAATGCCAACATTTTCATAATAATATCTAATAATTAATAGTAATATTGATATATAATTTCTTTCGCTATTCACTTGTTGTGTCTCCCAAAATGCCTGATAAACATGATTTAAGTCCTAGTGTCCTCTACAGAGGTCATGTATGAATTAAATGCCCTGTTTTGTAAAAGAAAGTCATATTTTGATTAGAAACCCCATAATATTTTCCTGAGATGTTGATTTATAACAAACAATTTGAAAATTAATCCAATTTAAATGATAATTATTATCATAATTCCATTAGAGTGCTAATTTTGATCATTAAATTAATGTCAGTCATATTTAAAGACCAAGGAGAATTTGGTCTCTGCAAAGCCCTGAATGTGCCCTTTACAGGACTCCTGAGTTAAAACTGTGACATGTATGATGTCAGAGAAAATCACTAAAATATTATGTCCACTACAGAAGACAAAAGACTATTCCTGGGCCCCAGGAGGATATGGCTTTATCAGTTTGAGGCTATTCTGTATTATTATTACCAAAGAATAATATAAGAAGTTTACATTTAGACATCTACGTAGAGGTGATTAATTGTATTTAGTTATATATGACACAGACCACGTAAACTCCTTTATACAAAAGGTCAGATTTTCACACAAGGAGTTTGGAATATTTTCAAATCATACTGCATAACATCATTCATCAGGTTTTGCACATTGTAACAAGGTTCAAAAGTGTGGAAGGAAAAAGACAGGGTTGGCGTGACTGGAACTTATGGTTTATTCAGTTCTTATATGGTACAAACAAATAAAATTTGAGCGTAACCAACATAAAGCTGTCAACAAAGTAATCAAATTCCAGCCTCCAGTCTCCCAGTCTCCACAAATGTCCAGTCAGTCTCACTCTCAGCCACTTCCTTTTTCCTGGTGGCTTTATCTGGGCCCGTATTTATCAAGTTTCTCAAAGTGCCGTTTTAGTCTCAAGTGCTGAGAATTCATGAAATTTACTCCTACTTTCAAACTTAAATATAAAAGCAAGTTATCAAATTTCTTAGAGCTAAGAATCACTCTTACTCTTCCAGATATTTAAGATCATCTTTGTCAGCGCTGGACAATGTTGGGCTGAACTCGTTCAACTAATTCAGCAAGCAGTAGCGCTTCTTCCTCCCACCAGTTCGGTTTTCTTTTGGAATCCATGGTGGCTGATTATATCATAAAATCTAGGCTATATTTAGGCAGGTCAGTTAACAGCACACCGGTTTAAAATTTGCAATTAAGACATGGTGGAAAACGTGTTTATCTTTCATTTCCAATGTGTATATCATAATGTATTCTCTTGAAAATCCTTTATTGTCAAATGTGTGTTAAATGTAAACTCCTCTTAGGAATTTCACCATTCAAAGTGAATTTATCTGAGAATATTCCTAAATAAGGAAATCTATTCAGTGATTGGTCCATGCCTATGTTGTCATCCAAAATCTCGTTTGTGGCACAGCAAAGTGTCATGAATCATCTTTAAGACCGACACTTAAGATTTAGTCCTACGCTTCACTTAAATTATGACTGAGATGCTTGACAGTGTTCTTGAGTAATTCTCAGAGACTTTATAAATACGGGGCCCTGGTCTCCCCATGCCAATTACTGCAATGAGACACAGGTCTTTATCATTTGCACTTGCTCGTCTCCTGCCTCTCCCTTCCACTGCATTCCTCGCTGAACCACGCCTTTATATGTTTCCTAATTCCTCATATTACAGCAATAATATTATTATATCTCTACATATAATTATCAGTATTACAATATCTCTGCATCTACAAATCATATGATTTCAGTCAATTACTTGCACAAATTTGCATCAGAAATACTTTTATTTCAACACAATCAAGGAGACACAATCAAATTACACTCCACAAGAGTAATTTAAAATTACAACTGAACTTTGCGAAGACAAAACCCACACCCATCCACAAAACAACAACAACAAAATACCTCGTACACACTGTCATGGCTATCAATCATCAAAGAGCATTAAGGTTTTAGGATGTTTTTGTGTTTTCTTCCCTCTAATTTCATTAATTTTGGCAATGATGGCTGCACCAACGCTGGAGGGCACCACATGAGGACACTTTCTGCAATGTTGCTCCTGTGAGACAAACAAATAAAAGGCAAAACATTGCTGTTGTTAGGAAGCCAAGTGGCCCACAGTCCATGACTACATATCAAGTCAGACAAATCAACAGCAGCATGGGGGTGGCCTAGTGTTTGGGGATCTGGACTTCCAAAAGGAACCAGAAAGTTGTGAGTTTGACAGGAATTGTCACTATTGTGGTCCTGTGCAAGACACTTTGCAGGATTAGGATTAGTTCACTTTGAAATGAAAATTAGCCCAAGCTTTACTCACCCTCAAGCCATCCTAGGAGTATATGACTTTTTTTCTTTCCGATGAACATAATCTGAGAAATATTAATATCCTAACACATCCGAGCTTTATAATGGCAGTGAACGGGAACAATGAGTATGAGCTGAAGAAAATGCATCTATCCACATCCATCCATCATAAATATGTGCTCCACACAGCTCCGGGGGGTTAATAAAGGCCTTCTGAAGTGAAGCGATGCATTTCAACGTACGAAGAAAGTGTAAAACTCTTGCAGTTCTCAAAGCTTACGCTACGTCCTACGCCTTCCCTATTCAACTTAAGGAAAAAGTGAAACCAGGGTTCATACACATTTTTACCATTAAATTTCCATGACTTTTCCATGCCTTTAATGTAAATATTCATGACCTAACGTTCCCTAAAACATCAGTGTATACATGTGAAATAAGAATAAAAATAAAACTTCAAATTTACCACAGCATCACTTAAGCAAGCAATGCGGTTTAATACAAAATAAATATTTATTTAAATAATGCTGATACAGTAACACAAAAAAATTTAATAATGTCAAACCCTGAGAACTCCTTAGAAATGTATTAACATAAATCCATAGGAGGTAATTAACAAATTAATGGGAAACAACAATGTTAAACAACAACAAAAAAATAAAATAAATAAAAGTGTCCAGTGACATTGTCATTAACTTTAACTGACAGAAATTTAACCTCACTGGATAACCTTTTTTGACAACTTCCCCATTCCCCCCCGATAAAATCAACAGAGTTTATTTTTTCATTTCTGCAAGCTTCTCGCCAATCTGTTTTTCAATCTTCTGCAGAGATGCTTTCTTTTCTTTTGCAGTTCAGAGGAAACTGTTGGATTTGGTGATCAAGGTGAGATTGCTTGAAGATTCCGCCTTTTCAGCATATTCATCTGTTGATTTCTCAAGAGCACAAATGTCTGCCTCCATTCTAGCCTTCTTTTTCAAATCATCTAGATCATCTGTGAGGGCCTTCCTCTTAAAGTCAACAGCTTGCTGTCCTTTCTTTTTCCTTCTCCTCTTCCAAGTAGCCATGGTACTTCTGCCTGGCTCCTGCAGCTGAAAGAAGCAGCTCTTTTGTGATTTTTTACCTTATGCCCCCTACAGATCTGACATGGTCAACAATGAGCCTCTGAGCCACCAGAGACCTCTCCCTCTGATTCTCAACAATTAATTGTTTGTTGATGGAAAAGCCTCTTTCCACACTGGCCTGTCCATGTGACAAGACAAGTAGAATCTTCACAATGATGGTTTTGTCTCATACAACAGGGTGTCAACTTGAGCGTTTTTCGGGTCAAATTCCCTGAACTTAGCCTGAAGAGCAGCCAAATCACAAAACTCCCTAGATTCTCGAAGGATGTCATCACACATAGCCTCATTTACATGTTTAGCTCCTACAAGTATGTGCAGAATTCTTCTCATTTGACTTGCGCACAGTTCTTTACATTCTGCCATGCTTCTCACTAATGTGTGATGCACTGAAGCCTTTTTCAGCAACTTTAAGGAGTGCAATCAAGAGTTTCTTGCAGTCCATCTTAATCTCTAGTTTCTGCCTTTCTGAAATGTTTTTGGAAGACTTGAGCTGATTGAGAGTGACTTGTGCTGCAAATCCACTGTCAATCTGAGAACTGTCCTTGTGCAGACTGCTGTCCCGAAAAGGGACCTGGAGGAGCTTTAGTGTAGATGTGGCCTCTTGTTACGCCTGCCTGTTTCCCCCTGCTGGCTCCGCTAAACAGTGCAGACATTAGTTGGGTAACAGGTGCATTTCATTAGTAATCAATCCTCTGATATGGCGTTATGCTGCGTTCACGCCACCTCGTGTTTACCAGAATCTTGAGATGACAACATATTCAACATGACGTTATATTCGGAGCTGTTCACGTCCTTGGACTGGGAATTATGCGTTTCTATGGCACCACTATCAACGCCTAAATGAATCTACAGAGGTCAGGTGGTACAGCGGCCACGTGGTACATCTGGGAGCTTTCAGAAAACTCCCAGCTTACAAGCTGTAATTACGAGCTCTATGAGGACATGAACGCTTTTTACAAGCTAGAATCTCGTAACTACAGGAATTATGAGTCCGCGTGAACGCACCTTTAGTATAAAAGATCTGTGCACCTTAGAGTAAGCTCTCTCAATTTTTCTCTTTTTTATATATATTTTTCTTAATATTTCTTTGCCTTTATTGATTGTTTGTGTCAGAGTATGTGCATATTTAGTTAACACACACGCGTTTTTTCCCTAGACGTTGATTTTCTTTTGATTGTTTAATAATTGTTTTCTTGTTCTGTAAATAAATTGGTTTGTTTGAATAATTTGTTGTTTGCTTCTTTTATGTTGCGGTATATGAGCCAACCATAACACTCTTGCAAGTGTTTTTTCTTCAGAAATTGTCCCATGAGGCCTGCAAAAATAAATAAATAAGGGGTTTTATTATTCAGTTTGATCACTTCATTTGCAAATTTACAATCAAATAAAATTTTCTAAATTATCTTTTGAGCTAAACACTTATTTTGTAAACATTTAAATATCAATTAATTTATTGGACTTCATGTAGGAAAATTAAAGGGTTAGTTCACCCAAAAATGAAAATTCTGTCGTTTATTACTCACGCTCATGCCGTTCCACACCCGTAAGACCTTTGTTAATCTTCGGAACGCAAATGGAGATATTTTTGTTTAAATCCGATGGCTCAGTGAGGCCTACATAGGGAGCAATGACATTTCCTCTCTCAAGATCCATAAAGGTACTAAAAACATATTTAAATCAGTTCATGTGAGTACAGTGGTTCAATATTAATATTATAAAGCGACGAGAATATTTTTGGTGCGCCAAAAAAAAAAAAAAAAAAAAATTATTTAGTGATGGCTGATTTCAAAACACTGCTTCAGGAAGCTTCGGAGCATTATGAATCAGCGTGTCAACAATGACTCAACAATGTTATCAAAAAAAGTGTGTTTTTGGTTGTGAAGGAAAGATAACCTTGCTTCCTAAAGAACCAAGTGTTCAGTAGCGCTGAGAGATTCGTGCTCACGCATTACATTGATGCTGTGGGGGAAATTTTGAGTTTCTGTATAATTTCCATATGATTTTACTTATATGCTTGTAACGATTGGCCCTATCGGTCGATTTTACATTGATTAAAATTGGGGTCAGATTATACTGTGTGAGATGTTATGACTATTTAAAAAGATGAGACAGACAACAGAAATGAATAAATAAGGTGTATTTACAATATTCACATGGAACTTAAAACAACACAATAAAACTAGAATAACTTAGGCTGTTTAAAAGCGTGGAGTCCATTTGCACCATACCCTAAAACAGTCCTTAAGAGTCCTAGTAGTGTGCTGAAAGTCCTAATGTGAAAGTATCCACCGGTGTATATACAAAGTCCTGAAAGTGATAATCCAATGGAAAAGTGATATGGTTTGCTGGAAAGGTAAGTCCGTAAAAATGAAACTCCTCAATCCAGCTTGTGGTCTTTGCTTGGTGACCCCGTTTGTTTGCCATGCTGCCTCCTTTATGCTGGCTTACTTCCTTATTCCTGTCATGTGATCAGTCACATGACAAGCAGACCCAGACTCATTTAAAGACATACACACATTAAAATAAGTAAGAGGAATAAAATGGCTAAGACAACATGTAACCCAATTAAAACTCAAATATACATAAAACCATCATGTTATATATATTGAGCGGATAAAACACGTGTCTTATGTGACAGTGTCACATGCTTAATGGTTAAATGATTTTGTTATTCTCAGAAGTGCTTAAATATGCATTCTTTGGGTGACAAGTGTAAAAACACTGAAGTGGTAAACATGTTCCTAATATGGTAAAAGGACAGAGGCTTCAGCCTTGGAGGTCAGAGATATAAAAGTGAAGGGAAGCTTTCATTCTTGGTCTTACACTCTGCAGCTAGCTACTTGTGTTTCTGTATGACTGTCTGATCTTTCTTGCAAGAAATAAAACTTTGAAGGACAATTAGACGTGTTTATCTCTTATGCAGTAAGAGTGTGTTGATTTTTGTTACAACAATGAACTCTCGATATTTGTTATTAAAATAACCATAGAAACTGATAGTTGCAATCACTTTTTTATTGGTTAAAATGAATGGAGAATATCTCGTGTTTTTCCGTGGTTGCTCGAGCCCTCAGGATCGGCGCTTATGGTTTTATAAACAAGGCCCAGTTCTACGGATTTAGATCGTTTAAAACTGAAAGATCACAGCAGTAATGACATATAACATATAATGTAAACAATACGAACGTAGTGAATTCATAAATTCATTATTCATCATTTACTATACACTATATTCATTATAGTGATTCAAAAGTTATCCAAGGATAATGTGATGGTATATTGCTTGTTTAAATATATTTGCTTAGCTGACCATTATAGCTTGCAGCCGATCTCTACACAAAAGCTGCGCATGCTCGTGACAGCTCGTCACTCTATCTCCGCTCACACGACACACCTCCAGGCGCTCGGCTGTTTTCGGAAAGACTCGGTACAGCGTATGTATTTTTTATAAATATGATGAAACTAAAGACTTTTCGCCGATATGAAGGATGCTATACTACTCTATAGGTACTTAAGATTAACATGAGATTGGCAGAAACTGTGTGTGATTTCCCGTCTCCCCCACAGTTTACAAAAACTGATTTAACAGTGAATCATGTGGTGAATTATCATTTTATTGATTCATTTGATGTTATTATTGAATAATATTATATATGCTATATAATGTTTAGTGATTTTGATATCGCAGACTAAAATCCCGGCAGGAATAAATATTTAGGCTAATTTACAAACGTGAAGGCAAAAGTGCCGCTGCTCCGATTTTAGTTATTTTAGAAATAGCAGGAGGATCCTTCACAGCAATAATTCACAAACATCCGTTATAGCCCCCGAGGTACATATTGTATTTAACAACAGTAATCTCAATAAAGTAAATGTAATGGCCAACATGTCTCAGTTTAAACACTATAAGCATCGCTAATTATAGAAAAGAAATTATACAAGAAAAATTCATGCCTTCAGTAAAAAAATTAATAGTAAAAGAACTAGGAGAAAAACATACTTTAAAGGAACAACTCTATCAGTTATAGGCCTATGTTATGCTCTATTCTACAGGTGCTGGTCATATAATTAGAATATCATCAAAAAGTTAATTTATTTCACCAATTCCATTCAAAAAGTGAAACTTGTATATTATATTCATTCATTACACACAGACTGATATATTTCAAATGTTTATTTCTTTTAATTTTGATGATTATAACTGACAACTAAGGAAAATCCCAAATTCAGTATCTCAGAAAATTAGAATATTGTGAAAAGGTTCAATATTGAAGACACCTGGTGCCACACTGTAATCAGCTAGTTAACTCAAAACACCTGCAAAGGCCTTTAAATGGTCTCTCAGTCTAGTTCTGTAGGCTACACAATCATGGGGAAGACTGCTGACTTGACAGTTGTCCAAAAGACGACCATTGACACCTTGCACAAGGAGGGCAAGACACAAAAGTTCATTGCAAAAGAGGCTGGCTGTTCACAGAGCTCTGTGTCCAAGCACATTAATAGAGAGGCGAAGGGAAGGAAAAGATGTGGTAGAAAAAAGTGTACAAGCAATAGGGATAACCGCACCCTGGAAAGGATTGTGAAACAAAACCCATTCAAAAATGTGGGGGAGATTCACAAAGAGTGGACTGCAGCTGGAGTCAGTGCTTCAAGAACCACTACGCACAGACGTATGCAAGACATGGGTTTCAGCTGTCGCATTCCTTGTGTCAAGCCACTCTTGAACAACAGACAAGCGTCTCGCCCGGGCTAAAGACAAAAAGGACTGGACTGCTGCTGAGTGGTCCAAAGTTATGTTCTCTGATGAAAGTAAATTTTGCATTTCCTTTGGAAATCAGGGTCCCAGAGTCTGGAGGAAGAGAGGAGAGGCACACAATCCACGTTGCTTGAGGTCCAGTGTAAAGTTTCCACAGTCAGTGATGGTTTGGGATGCCATGTCATCTGCTGGTGTTGGTCCACTGTGTTTTCTGAGGTCCAAGGTCAACGCAGTCGTATACCAGGAAGTTTTAGAGCACTTCATGCTTCCTGCTGCTGACCAACTTTATGGAGATGCAGATTTCATTTTCCAACAGGACTTGGCACCTGCACACAGTGCCAAAGCTACCAGTACCTGGTTTAAGGACCATGGTATCCCTGTTCTTAATTGGCCAGCAAACTTGCCTGACCTTAACCCCATAGAAAATCTATGGGGTATTGTGAAGAGGAAGATGCGATATGCCAGACCCAACAATGCAGAACAGCTGAAGGCCACTATCAGAGCAACCTGGGCTCTTATAACACCTGAGCAGTGCCACAGACTGATCGACTCCATGCCACGCAGCATTGCTGCAGTAATTCAGGCAAAAGGAGCCCCAACTAAGTATTGAGTGCTGTACATGCTCATACTTTTCATGTTCATACTTTTTAGTTGGCCAAGATTTCTAAAAATCCTTTCTTTGTATTGGTCTTAAGTAATATTCTAATTTTCTGAGATACTAAATTTGGGATTTTCCTAGTTGTCAGTTATAATCATCAAAATTAAAAGAAATAAACATTTGAAATATATCAGTCTGTGTGTAATGAATGAATATAATATACAAGTTTCACTTTTTGAATAGAATTAGTGAAATAAATCAACTTTTTGATGATATTCTAATTATATGACCAGCACCTGTATATATCAGCTATATGCTGTATTTTGAGAAAAACTATACTAAAACTATATCTTAATATACCAACTTTTGAGGATTAACTTGTTTATTCTTTTTATCAACTGACTACCACACACAAAAAAGCAAACACTCTACCGAATCCTTTGCGCTCTGAGCGTTTTGATGCGCAAAGTCTTTCAATGCAGCTTTAATGTCGACGTTACGAGCATGGGCATTCTCAATACTCAGAAGAGTTAAACTGCAAAGTCTTTCTTGTGACATTGTGCTCCGGAGAAATGTCTTGATCACTTTCAATTTCGAGAATGATCTTTCAGCAGTTGCAACCGTTACAGGCAAAGTTAGAAACAACTTGAGAGCTGTTGCAACATCGGGGACACTGGGCAGGATGGAGTGGTGTCTAATAAATAACAGCTGCGCAAGATCTGCAATAAAGCCACGCTCAATCTCCTGTATTGCGTGCTTCGGAGCATTTCTGAACGATAGCAACTGCATGGCAAATTCTGATGATAAGTCGTCAGTGTACTGAACCACTAAAGCGTTTGCCATTTGAAAAAGATCGTTGTCAGAGAAGCGCAGAAGTGGACCAGGGCACAAAAACCCAAAGTGCTTTGCCACTTCGTTCATCCCACAGAACCTGTGTTTTAGTTGCCCTGTACATGTGTCGATTGTTGCACAAAAAACTGACACCCTAAAGTACTCTTTGGCGTTTTGCAGACGCTGGTCTTCGCACGATTCATCAAAGTGCGTTTTAATGCGCCTCGCGCGCTTGTGAGTAAATGAAGACCCAATGCCCCATGATTCCGCCAGTGCTTCTGCTCTGGCATGTACCCTCTTAGTTTGGTGAGTGTGTCTAATACATTCCCAAGGAGTTTGCTGGCCAGCATGATGTCCATGTTTTTATCTTGGAGGGCACATGAGGCAACGTTTACAGTCTCCAAAATTTTGCCCTGAATTACTGTCATGAGGACAAACTTGAACTTCTCCATTGCTTTTTTCAAACCCATAGCTTCTGCACACTCATCGGGATTCTTAGAGAGAAGAATAATTTTACTGAGCGCTTGTAAAACATCCACATAGCGAAATCGCAAAGATTCAATTGCATAATTTCTGGATGCCCAGCGCATAGGGCATAGACGCTTCAAAGTGCGCTGACCGGATGAATTGGAGAGATGTCCCTCTAACAGTTCCCACCTCTTTATGCTCCCACTAAAGAAGACAAAGTTTTTGTACGGTGTCATAATATCCACGCACCTCTGTCACATTCTGGCAGGCGTCGTTGAGAACAAGATTCAGGTTATGGGAAGCACAGTGGATGTAAATTGCACTCGGCTCCCTTGCTAGAATGCGTTTCTGAACACCAGAATATGCTCCACTCATTGCGCTTGCACCGTCATATCCCTGACCTCGGCACTTGTGTATAGATATGCTTTTAGACTCTAAAAGCTTCACTATTTCATTTTCTATCGCCAAAGCACCGTGGTCATGTACTGCAAGGAAGCCCAAAAATCTCTCATTAATTTTGACCTCTGTTGGTGTTTCATTATGATCCTTAAGGATGGTGACGTATCTGAGCACTTGGCTCAGCTGATCTACTTTGGAGATGTTTTGTGTTGTGTCAATTATAAAAGAGTAAAATTCAGCATCTTTTATCTCTTTTACAATTGGGCCTTTTACTTTTTGAGCAAGCATATTAATGATTTCGTTTTGAATGCGAGGACTCAAATAGTTTATCCTTACTTTCTAGCAGCCTTTGTAATATCGGGTCATATCTCGCAAAAAAAATCCATTGTTTGGTTCACCAATTTTCTCCCGATGACCACGAAACGCTGCGTTGCAAGATGCAAGTTCAGGCAAGTGCATTCTACAGGCTCGCGCAACAGCACTTCAGACTGCTTCAAAGTGATTCTCAATCAATGAATAGCGCAGATTTATGCCAAGCAATTGCTAATGAACTCAAGTTGATGAATTATTAATGTCTACTTTATGGCCTTTATATAAAATGTTTTAGACGGTTGTAAGAATCTGAAGGATCAGCCCGCAATTGTGTAGACATTTCAAAATAAGAGTCCCGGTGTACTTCGGGCTTGTTTATAATTAAAAGTCACACGCGAAGTTTTTTTTTTTTTTTTTTTTTTTTTTTTTTCTGGGCATTATTGGTATTTTGGTTGCACAATAAATTGTATTTAATTTGATTCCCATTTAATTCAAAGTACAGGTGCTGGTCATATAATTAGAATATCATCAAAAAGTTGATTTATTTCACTAATTCCATTCAAAAAGTGAAACTTAACTCTATATATATATATATATATATATATATATATATATATATATATATATATATATATTATATTATATTCATTCATTACACACAGATTGATATATTTCAAATGTTTATTTCTTTTAATTTTGATGATTATAACTGACAACTAAGGAAAATCCCAAATTCAGTATCTCAGAAAATTAGAATATTGTGAAAAGGTTCAATATTGAAGACACCTGGTGCCACACTCTAATCAGCTAATTAACATAAAACACCTGCAAAGGAAGATATATTTACACAAGGAAGATTAACATTACTCACACTGCTTCAACACTCTGAGATCCGCTCCGTCTCTCCGATTTCAACTTCACTCTTCTCACTCTTCTTTAAATGGTCTCTCAGTCTAGTTCTGTAGGCTACACAATCATGGGGAAGACTGCTGACTTGACATTTGTCCAAAAGACGACCATTGACACCTTGCACAAGGAGGGCAAGACACAAAAGATCATTGCAAAAGAGGCTGGCTGTTCACAGAGCTCTGTGTCCAAGCACATTAATAGAGAGGCGAACGGAAGGAAAAGATGTGGTAGAAAAAAGTGTACAAGCAATAGGGATAACTGCACCCTGGAGAGGATTGTGAAACAAAACCCATTCAAAAATGTGGGGGAGATTCACAAAGAGTGGACTGCAGCTGGAGTCAGTGCTTCAAGTACCACTACGCACAGACGTATGCAAGACATGGGTTTCGGCTGTCGCATTCCTTGTGTCAAGCCACTCTTGAACAACAGACAGTGTCAGAAGCGTCTCGCCTGGGCTAAAGACAAAAAGGACTGGACTGCTGCTGAGTGGTCCAAAGTTATGTTCTCTGATGAAAGTAAATTTTGCATTTCCTTTGGAAATCAGGGTCCCAGAGTCTGGAGGAAGAGAGGAGAGGCACACAATCCACGTTGCTTGAGGTCCAGTGTAAAGTTTCCACAGTCAGTGATGGTTTGGGGTGCCATGTTATCTGCTGGTGTTGGTCCACTGTGTTTTCTGAGGTCCAAGGTCAACGTAGCCGTATACCAGGAAGTTTTAGAGCACTTCATGCTTCCTGCTGCTGACCAACTTTATGGAGATGCAGATTTCATTTTCCAACAGGACTTGGCACCTGCACACAGTGCCAAAGCTACCAATACCTGGTTTAAGGACCATGGTATCCCTGTTCTTAATTGGCCAGCAAACTCACCTGACCTTAACCCCATAGAAAATCTATGGGGTATTGTGAAGAGGAAGATGCGATATGCCAGACCCAACAATGCAGAACAGCTGAAGGCCACTATCAGAGCAACCTGGGCTCTTATAACACCTGAGCAGTGCCACAGACTGATCGACTCCATGCCACGCCGCATTGCTGCAGTAATTCAGGCAAAAGGAGCCCCAACTAAGTATTGAGTGCTGTACATGCTCATACTTTTCATGTTCATACTTTTCAGTTGGCCAAGATTTCTAAAAATCCTTTCTTTGTATTGGTCTTAAGTAATATTCTAATTTTCTGAGATACTGAATTTGGGATTTTCCTTAGTTGTCAGTTATAATCATCAAAATTAAAAGAAATAAACAATTGAAATATATCAGTCTGTGTGTAATGAATGAATATAATATACAAGTTTCACTTTTTGAATGGAATTAATGAAATAAATCAACTTTTTGATGATATTCTAATTATATGACCAGCACCCATAAATTATTGTAGTCTCCCCCACAGGAAGAAAAGACTAAGAACATTATTTGACACATATATTATTCATTATATAAATTTTACTAGTAAAATCTGTGTCCCATTCACTGAGAGAGACACTATATGACAGCAAGGAGAACATAGGAAAAGGAGAACCATTTAAATGCTGTAATTTTGCATAATTGCATAATAATGCATAATATTAATATGTAATTAAATGTAATAATTTGAAATTAATTTCAATAAATAAAAATACTGTTAAAAATCACACATTATTTGTTTGTCACATGTAGTAGACCATTTTTGTGCCATGGGTAATAGGAGGATTTTTCACCCGGCTACCACCGCAAGTATACTTCAAACCTGTGGGAAGCACTGTAAATATATAAATATTAAAATATATATTAATAATACAATATAATTTGTGCCAAGATTGTAATGTACTTTAATGGTCTATTTTTTTTTTTTTCTCTCATTAAAACCAAAGGTGTTCAGTGATTGTACATCAAGAGCTCATGTGCACGAGCGCCAAAAGAACTGATAACAGCAGCAACGAGCACTGGCCATAATTTCACAATTTTATTTTAATCTTTAGTCAATTGAGTTCAGTTCTAAAAAAAAAAAGCAAAGGCTATGTAGTAAATAGGTGAATCTGCGACGGGGCCCATCATAGGGTGGGGGCCCCCACGCACCGCGGGGGCTGCGGGGGTGTCCCGTACGCCCATGACACTGACACTCATTTATCACTCTTTGTCTCATTTCATGACACAATTAGCATTTTTACACGTGGTAGCTTTAGCCCATGTGCTAATCAGTTCAACTCGCCCTGTATGCATGCGGCCTACTCAACTCGACTCAGAATTAATCATTTTAGAAATATTTAGGATTAATATCTTGAAGTTCACTCACTAAGTAGAAATAGAATCATATATTTACACAAGGAAAATTAACATTACTCACACTGCTTCAACACTCTGAGATCCGCTCAGTCTCTCCGATTTCCACTTCAATCTTCTCTCTCTCCGACGACAACAAGTCAAGTCAAGTCACCTTTATTTATATAGCGCTTTTTACAATGTAGATTGTGTCAAAGCAGCTTTACATTGATAACTGGTACATTATTTGGCTGCACAGCAGCTCTTAAAGAATAGTGTCAATGCAGGCAGATTAAAGCACTGTTGAATATCAAATGTCAAGTGTCCCCAACTAAGCAAGCCAAAGGTGACAGCGGCAAGGAACCCAAACTCCAACAGGTGACATCAGGTGGCAGACAAGTGGCAAATAGGTATTAAAATGGAGAAAAAAAACCTTGGGAGAAACCAGGCTTAGTCGGGGGGCCATCAGTCAGGCATAGTCAGGCTGATGCATCGATTTCAAGATTTCCACTTTCCAAGTGTGCTCAATCTCATTTCTAGTTAGATCAATGCTTAACACATGGATTTTCTGTAGAAACGGTCTGTGTTGATATGCTCTGAGTCTGACTCTCTTTCTCATCTGCTCTGAAAGAAGCGCCGGCGCGACCAGTGGGCGGGACTTATGAATGCGCCGCTACTATTGGCTCTTAGGGGTGTCTCTCACTGCAGCACGATGAGTGATTGGATGAATCTCTTTTTCTTCTAGATTTTTTTTCCTTTTCTTAACTTTTTTCACTTTACTGGTAGCCTGGGTTACCCGGGTTACATCAATCAATCTGGGTCAGATATGATTTCAAACTCTCATTAGAGTCTTTTGGCTTAATGTTACCATATTGTTACATCCACACCAGTTCATTTGTGTGTGTGTGTGTGTGTGTGTGTGTGTGTGTGTGAACCTCTTACTTGCTGTTTTTTTTTTTTTGCATTGTGGCTGAATTATTGATTTTATTTCACACATTTGCAAAAAACTTGTGTTATAGTCACACTAGTGTGCAGGTGGGGGGTGGATGTGTCTATTTTGCACTCTTGACATTTTAGTGTCACCCCTTACTATTACATTTATTTTGTATAGTGCCTTTAAAGGAACACTCCACTTTTTTTGAAAATAGGCTCATTTTCCAACTCCCCTAGAGTTAAACAGTTGAGTTTTACCATTTTTGAATCCATTCAGCCGATCTCCGGGTCTGGCGGTACCACTTTTAACATAGCTTAGCATAGTTCATTGAATCTGATTAGACCGTTAGCATCTCTTTAAAAACTGACCAAAGGGTTTCAATATTTTTCCTATTTAAAATTTGACTCTTCTGTAGGTACATCGTGTACTAAGACCGACAGAAAATTAAAAGTTGCGATTTTCTAGGCCGATATGACTAGGAACTATACTCTCATTCCGGCGTAATAATCAAGGAACTTTGCTGCCGTACCATGGCTGCAGCAGGCGCAATGATATTACGCAGCGTCTCTCACAAATGTCTCCATGGTTGCAAGGCACGCTCCCTGTGCAAGCAGTACGGCAGCAAAGTTCCTTGATTATTATGCCGGAATGAGAGTATAGTTCCTAGTCATATCGGCCTAGAAAATCGCAACTTTTAATTTTCCGTCGGTCTTAGTACACGATGTAACTACAGAAGAGTCAAGTTTTAAATAGGAAAAATATTGAAACTCTTTGGTCATTTTTTAACGAGATGCTAACGGTCTAATCAGATTCAATGAACTATGCTAAGCTATGCTAAAAGTGGTACCACCAAACCCGGAGATTGGCTGAATGGATTCGAAAACGGTAAAACTCAACTGTTTAACTCTAGGGGAGTTGGAAAATGAGCCTATTTTCAAAAAAAGTGGAGCGTTCCTTTAAAAGTTGCTTTCTCAAGGCACTTTCCATGAAAGCTTACATAAAAGAAAAACACAACAATATAAGACAATATATTATACAATTCAACAAGAAATAAATCACAAAACAATGCAATAAAAAGCTAATTAAATAAAAGCTTTCTTGAAAAAGAAAGTTTTGAGCAAAGAAATAAATCACAAAACAATGCAATAAAAAGCTAATTAAATAAAAGCTTTCTTGAAAAAGAAAGTTTTGAGCAAAGTTTTAAAAACAGCTAAAGAATTAGCATCCCTAATGTCAGTTGGGAGAGAGTTCCACAGTTTTGGAGCATACGCTGAAAAGGCCCTGTCACCCGTGGATTGTTTTGGGAACAGCTAAGAGACCGTGCTGAAAAGATCGTAAATTGTGAGTTGGCACGTCATTGCTGTGGACTTTTTTCTGTACAGTGGTTGATATGTAGTTTGTACCATTAAAACATTCTCAGAGTTTTTGTATTTTTTTGTATTTCCCATTAATTTCCTATGGCAGTCATTTTTAACCACGAAGGAGCCAAGTTTTTCCTGATCACTTAACATATCTGAATCATGTCCATGATTTTTTTTGTTCACATAGCTAATGTGACTAAAGTCACCAAGTGTCATCCCACATTAACATGTTAATCTAATTAATTAGTTTTGTAATTAAAATGTTAATTTTGTAATTAAAATATGTGCTTGTGTGTGTAGTTTATATGTGTTTTATCTAAGATTGAAAGTCTAGTATTATACATTATATGACTCTGATTGATAGGCGTAGGGCTCCACTTAGGACAAAATAAGAGCAAGGGCATGAGTGAAGTACAGCCTTACACTGATGCACTATGTGTTATACACATCTTATGGTGGACATTCATAGGCCTATTTGCATTATTTTCCTATGTTTTTACATCATGAAAATCTATAAGACTTTAGTTGTATGTGGGACATATATGACATATAGGATTGAAAATACATAAATGTTATGCAATTTGTATATGCGGTTTTTGCAGCATATATGTCCCTTATGATATTCTGTTTGAACATATAAGAATCACAGATGTTTTTAACAAAACTTTTCCATATGGGCTTGGAAGGGTAAAATGCATTGCAAAAATTCCACGTATGGGACACCATACTTGGCTACATGTCACATCACTGTATTCCAAGGCAGGAGGGGGCACATCTGAAACCAATGTTAGCTTCACTTCCCACACTTGGTCTCCTGAGATACCTATTTTGAAGGCAGCACAGATGTATCCTTCGCTGTCTTTGATATCCACAATCTTGTGCATTCCATTCTCTGAAAGTTGAGCTAAAAAAATAAAGATTGCATCTGACAGTATTGTAATTGTAATTGTTCACTTTTGACCAACATTTTCCATGTTTTATGTAATTTCTACTTGTGAGAGACCTTCTATGACCTATACGAGATCTGGTGAACACCATTTGATCAAATCTTGTTTTAAGGGAGATTAAAAGTCTGTTTGTGGTTTCAGGATGAAGAGAAATGACTATAGTAGTAATTAAATGTTTGCATAGTTTCACTGCCTCAGAAGTCTGTCCAAATCTGTAGAGGTACCTTAGAGGTACCTTAATGTGCAAATGCTGCATGCAAAGTTATTGCCTGATAGGGAGCTATAGATACGCAGCTTTAATAGATTAAAGATGGGCATATGTGATTCAAGCTCAGGCCTTAGTTCTTCATTCAAAGCTGACTTATCTGACTTAGAGTTATGTAGTCAGATTACCTATTCAAATAATGAGTAAAGTAACGCATTACTTTTACCCTCAGTTTCACAGACAAGGCTTAAGCTAGTGCCAGACTAAAATGCATGTTTGAGCTGTTTTAACTGAAAGCAACTTGCACTGACAAATATGTCAGTGCCATTGTTTTGTCTCAAGATGCACATGTAACAAACGTAGGCTGGTAAGTGCTGTGTGTGTAAACCTCACTCCCCTGAACTCAAGAGGTGCTCTAGCGACTGATGCTAGAGACTGTGGTCTTTAGCCTCCTTGTTAGAGCACCCGACTCCCATGCGGACGGGCCCAGGTTCACGTCCCGCTGGGAGCGGGCAGGTGTGAACTGGAGGGGCTACACACCAGTAATGTTTTTATTCTAGTGTACGTTTATAAAAGCTACTTAAATATCCTAATTGAACTAAGGCCTAATCCTGGCTTAGGCTAAGCCCTGTCTGTGACATCATGCCATTAATTTACTTTTTCAAACTAGTAATGCAAGTTACTTTTTTTCCCCATGCATGGCTGACACCTCTCTTGTTCCCATGTTGAGAGAAATCTGGAGTATAAGTGCAGAGGCTTTGTGTGGACTGTGTGAACACAGTTATTGTAGTTCTAGACTAAATGTGAGCATTTACTCATTCGATGATCCAATTTACAACTTTTGAGTTGTATTTGAAGCATGGAAAGCTGGCTGTGTTTGAATGGCTTTGTGGATGATTCCTATTTGCTGCATGGATTAATGCAGCAGTTTTCTCAGCTTTGTGTGGTTTCCTTGGATTTTGAAGAGAAGACTATTACTCTGTGTCTTCAAAACGTGAAAGCCTTCCTGGCAAGTATTACGGGAATTACTGGAAGACTGTTCTGGGGCTTTGGCTAGTGAATGGATGCAGAGTCCTTTTTTGAGGATGTGCCTTTATTAACCTCTGCCAATGACTTCATTCTCTTCACTTTTACATTTGTGCCATTGATGCCACAATTCTCCTTTTCATCACCTGTCTGAGAGAAATTTAGAGACATTAATTCAACAATCTACACTTTCAACATAGAATTGTGCAAAATTCCAAGAAATGTAATTTTAACTTACAAGTTTGGCCTTCTGATTATTTTTAGCATGTTTCTTTGTAACAGGCTTCTCCTTGAGATATGGTCTTTGAGTAAAAAAAACAAAACAAAAAAAAATAGTTGATTCAGAACATGCCTGGTTTTAAATGCTGAAAATATATAATTTTATTTTTAAAACAAAATTACAAATTCAACAATTGTTACGGACAGAAAGACCCTTTAAGACCACCTACTTTGGATTAGGTGCTTTCAGTTACAGTCAACTCAGGAGACCAGGGTGGATCCAACAGTTCGGGGGGCCTAGGAGGATGGGCCTTCATGGCTTCAGGGGCTGGGGCTGGACTCAGGGGCTGGAGCCGGCACTAGACTCTGGTCAGAGGCTGGAGCCTTTTCTGGGCTGTACTCTGGGACTATAGCCATCTCTGGGCTTCAAGACTCCCCCTCATACACCACCAGTATTCCTAGGGGCACAGCCATGTCGGCCATGACGGGACTTGACTCTGGAATAGCGGGCATGACGGGTGTCTTCTGTCTTCAGATGTCTACCTGTCTTCTCCATATCCCATTTTTGTTGCCAAGATTTAATAACAGCTTGCTTTATAATTATCTTTGCTTCTGCTTTACTGATTTTTACATCAATTTCTACATTATTTTTATTCAATGATCTTTTAGCATGTTTATCTGCCATTTCGTTTCCATCTATTCCAACATGTGCTGGGATCCATAAAAATGACACAACCCTGTCATGAGCATGTATTCTATACAGCAGTTGCATTATTTCTATAATAATATCTTGTCTGCAATTTGATTGACCCGATTGAATACTTCTTAACGCCGCCATTGAATCTGAACATACCACTGCTTTCTTAGTCTCTTCCAACCATTGTAAAGCTATGACAATAGCAATCAATTCTGTAGTAAATACAGATAAGTAATATGGTGTTCTTTTTGTAATAATTACTTCTTGTTGTGGTATGACTATTGCTATTCCTGTCTTATTGGATTCTGGATCTTTTGAACCATCTGTATAAATCTGTACATTATCATAGTACATCCATTCCATATACTGATTTACTTCATTTATTACACCACTATTGGATTTTTCTACTTTTAGTAAATACAGATCTATTGCAGGCATTTTAAATAACCACGGAGGGAGTACAGCTATAGGCACTGCTTCACTGTATTTCCTATTTATTAAATCCATTGTTTGTGCCATTTCTTCTGCTATCCACCCAATGCTTTTTATATTTGTTCTCTCATGCTCCCAACATTCTTCAAATATCGCCTTAGTTGGATGCTTACTGCTGTGGCCTTTTAAACATACCCAATAAGTCATTTTTAATTGCATGCGTCTTTCTTCTAAGGGCATTTCACCCGTTTCTACCTGCAGAGCAGCTCTGGGTGATGTTCTAAACGCTCCGCAGCATATTCTCAAAGCTTGTGTCTGCACCTTGTCAGTTTTTTCCAGTACATGCTGGCTTGCTGATCCGTATGCAATACATCCATAATCAATAACAGACCTAATAACTGCTAGATATATGTTTCTGAGAGAACTACGGCTAGCCCCCCATTCACTACCCGCTAAACATCTCATAACAGTCAGTGCTTTCTTACATTTAGTCAATAACTTTTCTACATGTATATTAAAGTTCAGTTTCTCATCTAACTAAACACCAAGAAACCTTACTACTGATACCTGCTCCAATTGCTTTCCATAAAGAAACAACTTAATTTGAACATTTTTCTTCTTTGTGAAACATATTACCTGTGTTTTCTCTACTGATACTCGAAATCCCCACTTCTGCGCCCACTCTTCAACTTTATTTACTGCTTGCTGAACTTTCTTAACTGTGTAAGTTATATTTCTGCCTCTTCTCCAAAGTGCACCATCGTCTGCATATATTGACCTCCCCATCCCTTTTTCCACCTCATTAAATATGTCATTGATCATTATATTAAATAGAAGGGGGCTACATACACTCCCTTGAGGGGTCCCATTTTCAACTGTATAAACCCTAGAGTATGATGTTCCCGCTCTAACCTGAATTGTCCTGTCAAATAAAAAGTCCAATACCCAGTTGTACATTCTTCCTAAAATACTCATGTTTTTCATTTTTATTAGTAGTCCTTCTTTCCAAAGCATATCATATGCTTTTTCTACATCTATAAAAACTCCTATAACAGCCTCTTTATTTGTCTGAGCTTTTCTTATCTCTGATTCTAAACACAGTATTGAGTCCATTGTTGTTCTACCCTTTCTAAACCCACTCTGGTACGGTGTAAAAAGGCCTTTACTCTCTATCTCATACGTAAGTCTATTTACAATCAATCTTTCCATTATCTTACACATGTTTGAGGTCAGTGCTATTGGTCTGTAGCTTGTTGCCTCAGATCTGTCTTTCCCTGGTTTTACTATAGGAACAATTATGGAATGTTTCCATGATTTAGGCAGTTTACCTTCTTCCCATATTTTATTATACAATTTTAATATACTTGCAAGTGCTATATCCGATAATTTTCCTATCATGCTATAGCAAATTTCATCCTTTCCAGGAGAGGTTTCTTTTACACTCATATTTGCTCTTTTGAGCTCACACAGAGAGAAAGCTTTACTTAAACAATTGTTAGTAACTTCACATTTTTTAGTTATTTCAGGATTATCTCCTTTAACTTTTTCCCTAATATTTCTTGCTTCTTCTGACAAATTATTACTGCTATGCATATTATAAAACACTTTAGCTAACATTTCTGCTTTTTCTTCATTTGAGATCGCAACTTCTTCTCCACTTCTTAATGCCGGCATACTTAAATTTTTACGCTGCCCACCCATTTTCCTAATCATGCCCCAAATATCTGAAATTTGTACATCCCATCCAATATTATTACAATAATCCCTCCAATATTTCCTTTTTGTAGCTTTAATTATTTTTCTTACCAGCGCCTGTGCTCTTTTATATTTCACAAGATCTTCATATAAAAATGATGATTTTACCTTCCTAAAAGCTCTATTTCTTTCTCGAATAGCTACTCCACACTCTTCATTCCACCACGGAACTGCTTTCCTTGTCCTTATTGTTGTTTTCTTACCTATAATTTCTGTTGCAGTTGCATGAATAATATTACAGACTTTTGTATTATATTCTTCCTCATCATCTTCTAGATTACCCATATTAATTAATCTACAGACTACAGATATAACTGAATCTTTCCCAATCTGCATTTTTTAACTTCCATCTATCTATACTCCCCTGCTCCGTTTTTGAAACTATAATTCCTATTCTACATCTTACTGGGTAATGATCACTCCCTATCATTGATTCCTTTAATGCCTTCCATAAACTTACATTAGCTTATATTCTCTGATACAAATGTGAGATCTAGCATTGACTCATGCCCATTCGCAATATTTATTCTTGTACCAGATCCATCATTTATACACACCAACCTATTTTCATCCAATAGCTCTTCAATTATTTTACCATTATAATCTGTGACCGCACAGTGTACTGTGGCTATTGAAGTCTCCACACCACTTAACTCTATTATCTCTTCTAATTTAACTTTTTGTAATTTCTTACATGGGTTATAAAAATGTATCACTCCGATACCTCTTCCCTCTGTCCAGGTTTCTATAATAACTGCTTGAATTTCATTAACATTTATAACACTATAGCTTATACCTTGTTCAATAAATATTGCTACTCCTCCTCCTGTTCCTTCATCTCTGTCCTTACGAATTACTTCATAACCTTGTATTTTAAAATCAAGATGTGGTTTTAACCATGTCTCTTGTATACAAATTATATTTGGCTTTTGTTCCAACTCATCTATATATTTTTTGAATTCTTGTCCATTTGCTAGAAGACTTCTTGCATTCCATTGTAGAATTTCAAGTCTCATTACATTATTTATCCATTACTTTTCTGTGTTCCTTGGAAATCTCCTACAAGAGTATCTTGTATTTTCTCTACTGTTACTTCTCTTACATCTAAGCATTTCTCTGCTGCCCTGATTATGATTTTAATCCTTTCCGTTCAACTTGATGTCTGAGCTGAACAGTTAACCACCTCTGCCATAAATCTTAAAAACTTGACTTTATCTATTATCAATGACTCTTTGCTGACATTGCATTGATTGTTTCCTGTTTGGCTAGCCATACTATGTGGTTTTTCATTTAGATCCGAAATTTTACTATTTTTCACTCTTTTAATGGCTTCAGCATATGTTATCCCCTCAGTTATCTTGATATTCTGTGCCTTCACTGCTCTTTTCCTTATTTTACAGCCCCCATACGCCGCACTATGTTCTTCCCCACAATTGCAACACTTCAATTTCGCATTTTCTCCACACTCTCCATACTGGTGTTCTCCTCCACATTATGCCACATCTTTGTTTACTTTTGCATACAGCAGCCACATGCCCAAATCTATGGCATTTATAGCACCTCAACGGAGGTGGAACATATTCCCTTACATTGTAGCTCATATATCCCACCATCACCCTTACTGGCAGTGCTTCTTCTTCAAACTGTATCATTATAGATAAACTGTCTCTTTTCAATCCATCCCTTGTGAATTGCAGCTGCTTCACCTTGCTAACCTTAGCATTAGATACATTTCTTTTAATTTCTTCTTCAGTCACTTCCGTAGGAATACCCCTCTAACTGCTTATCTTTCTTTCAGCTCAGACATTTTACTGTGTATCCTGCCAGTGATTTTATTTGCAATGCCTTTACTTTCCGTGCTTCATCTTTGCATATAACCATTATGCTTCCATCTTGCAATGTTTTGGCATACACAATGTTCCCTAGTTTGCTCTTTAATGGGGTTCCTTGATCCTGGTGATTCAAACGTAACGATGACCTTGTGTCCCTCATTCCTTTTTATATCTTTCCGTGTGCCTACCTCTTTATCACTATCCGCGTTTTGTTGATGTGTTTTTTTCCTTTTCCTATTTACTAGGCTCCATTTCATTCTACCACCCTCACCTCCTTCTTCCATCCAGTCTACTTCCTGCTCACTTCCTGATTCATCATCACTTCCTACCATCGTCACTCCAGTCACAGTTCAGTGTTGCCCACCAACCAGCCAGTGCAGCAGCTTCTTTATTTAAACAAACTCAAATAGCTATACAAAACACTTGGAGGAGACTTGGAGACAGGAACAGAACAACCAACTACCTATAACTGAGAACTGACAAGGAACAGAAGGAAACACAGGGCTTAAATGAATGGGCAAACAAGATAATAGACGAGACACACCTGAACTGAAACTCATAATCAGGGTGTCCATGGCAACTAAGGATTGACGGGAAAAGAACAAAGGAAGATAGGACTTAATGAAAATCAAACCAAACTGAAAGTCCAAACAAACAGAAAATGTGACAGTGCTAGCTTTATGTCTTCTTCATCTGATTGATTTTTGAAGGCAGCATCGATGTATCCTTTACTCCTTTGATATCCCACAATCCTGTGTGTTATATTCTGTGACAGTTGAGCTAAAAAATAAAGACAGCACCTGAAACTTGTGGTTGGTGGTCATTTTTTGTGTAAATGTATGTTTTTGACAAACGTTTTCCATTTTTGATGTCATTTCTAGTGAGAAATTAAGTGTAGTAATTAAATGTTTTCATAGCCTTGCGTACTCGGGCAGGAGGGTGGTTATCCTCAAGTCATCACGAATACAGACTCGCTCTGCCTCTGCCAATGCTTGATGATAAACAATACATACTTATCTATATGTAGTATATAATGTACAGACATGTCAAACTATATTTTCACTAGATGGAGAGAAAATAAATAAAGAAGGTACATCATTTGCTATTTATTAAAACAGGCAAAAATAAAGGCATTGACAAATTGTCTGAAACTGACGCAAACTAAATCTCAGCATAAATACCAACATATGTTAAGAACAAGAAAAATAGCACTTGCTCTAACCAACACAAATCCTTAGAAAAATTAAAAAATGTTCAAAACTTAAATCCTCATTATGCATTTACCCATATGCATCCCAGATGTGCACAACTACTCTTCTTTAGCAGAACACAAAATAAATTTGAGATCTGTTACATACATGAATAAAAAAACATAATTAAAAAAAATAAATAAATAAATAAATAAAAACAAAAAAACAGCCAACACGTCACACCAACTTTAGATAGATCTGGCAAGAGCTCTGATGAATCTCAACATGCACAGGTCTGGGAGGAAAACATTAAGTAAATCTTAGTAACTAACATGGTAAAAGATAATTATCATTAACACTACACACCTTTTTAAAATGAAAGAGAAAATTAACTGTTTAGTAGATTAATGTAATTAGAAACTTATAAAGTAAAAATGTGTTTGTTACAGTAGACAAAACAAAATATCATCTTAACAGAAGCAAGGGCCAAGACATGACAAGATAGTTTATCCGTGTGTAAGAGGAAGTGATTGTGTGTTTTCCAGTTAGCCAGAGAGGAGTGAATAATTAAGTGATTGTGTATGTGTCCGTAATTTATGGGTGTATGCTGTATGCTACTGGAAACTGCATGTGAATTTGGATTTGCCTCGCAAATAGTAGTGCATGTGTGTGTGCGAATTTTGCAAGAATACATGACTCTGATCTTACTAAATCGGAAATGTATGTAAGCCAATTTAAGGGTTCTTATTAAAGAAAACCAAACCACTTTTGCAATATCACCTCTTTATACGACAGATGTTCCAGGTCGAAATAGTTTCAGGCATCTTGAGGATCTGACCACATTCCAGTTCCATATCATTTCGCCAAATGATTTCAGTTATTTCAAAGGTCCTTAGAGCCTAAAACTGCAGAAGAAATTAATCAAGTAAATAAATATAACAAACAACAGTATAAAAATGACAAACTATTTTTATGTTTTATTATCTATTCTCCCATACATACGCACACACATATATAGTGTATACACACAATTGCACATAGATGTGTAATGTAAGTGTAATGTCTGAAGAACGACAGACAAAGGAGGCTTAGTTTCTGAGGTTTTAATCAAGACGCAGAACAACTGTAACACAAGCGCGCCAGCCTAACTCACTCTCTAGTTTCTCTTCCGACCTATTGAACTCCCTGCATTAACCCTATAACTGCCGGTGCAAAATTTCACAATTATTATTAAAGCTGCAAGCAGCGATGAAAGGGCCCTCGCACCCAGGCTCACCGCCACCTGTTGGCCTTAGGAAAACAGAGAACAGTGGGCGACATGCATGTAAGCGAGTAAATACAGGAGAATTGTGGCAAAGTAATTTTGACGTGCCACACTTCCTGCTGCCAACAGGTGGCGCTTTGACCGTAACTGAATATTGCCATGTAGATGTTTTCAGGCCAAGACTATTATCAAACATGTGAAGTTTGGAGCAGATTGGACATTGTATGCCTGAGTTACAACAACTTCCTGTTTCATGGCATTAATCGCATACATTAGCACTTAGACAAGTTGCCAGCAGGTAGCGTTATGACTAACTGAATATTGGCATGTAGATGTCTTCAGGCCAGGACTTCTTTTTTTTCCCCCTCATTTTTTATTTACACAACAATCAACGTACATATTCACATATCAACACAAACAACAACACTGCCTGCATACAGATATTGTGCTTTTACAACATGTGTACAAAAAAAAGAAAAAAAAGAAGAAGAGAGAATCACATCAGTAAATCAGCAAAACCTGACATCAGCATCAGTTCGTCCACTTACAGTTACAATTGGTTTTTGGAGATAATTTATGAAAGGACGCCACATGACAGTGAACTTAGACCCGGAGCCCCTTAAATTAAGTCTTATTTTTTCCAAACTGAAGAACGGTAACACATCTCTGGCCCACTGTTTAAAAGAAGGAGTGAGGGACTGTTTCCAATTAATCAAAATCAAGCGCCTTGCCAACAGAGAAGTAAAAGCTATACAGTCCAATTCACTTTTTGACAAAGTGTTTTTTTCACACACAATACCAAAGATGGTGGTTAAAGGATTTGCACAAACATCTTTGCTAAATATTCAAGAGTAAGATACAAAAATCTGTGACCGAAAAATAATAATGATATAAGTTTTATATATAAACTAGAGATGGTGCCTCTTTGCTCTGGGTCATCAGGAAAAAGTTGATCAATAGGATTTGGATCGGGGAGGGAAGGAAAAGAGGTAAAATTCTTATGTGTGAAATCGCATACCTGTAGATATCTGAAAAAGTGGGCTTTAGATATTTTAAATGTATTTATTTATTTATTTATTAAATTGATTCAATTTATTTTAAATCTGCATAGAGTAATTGTTTGTGCTCTCTGTCGCCCCTAGATAGACCTTGGATAACTGTGGTTGACCTCAGCAAAATGGCTAGAGGTTCAATCGCCATCGCAAATAATAAAGGGGACAGAGGACAACCCTGTCTAGTTCCCCTATACAATGGAAAATATTGTGAGCTAGTGTTATTTGTAATAACGGAAGAAAAGGGAGATGCATATAAGAGTTTTACCCAAGTCAAGAAATTTGGACCCACACCAAATCTCTCTAGACAGCTGAAAAGATAGCTCCACTCCACTCTATCGAAAGCTTTTTCAGCGTCTAGAGATATTAAAATTTCAGGTATACGCTTATTTGAGTCAGGAGAATAAATAATATTGAATACTCTACGTATATTGAAGGAAGAAAAGCATTTTTTAACGAAGCCAGTCTGATCTGGAGCTATGATAGTAGGAAGAATGCTCTCCAGTCTAGAACCTTAGCCAATATTTTACAGTCCACATTGAGCAGGGATATGGGCCGAAACGAGCTGCAGTTTAGAAGGTCTTTCCCTTTTTTAGGTAAAACCGAAATTGTCGCTTGATAGAACGTGTGCGGGAGGCGGCCTATAGAGAATGATTCTTCAAGTACAGCAAGTAATAGAGGCATTAGTTTCCCTTTAAACATTTTTAAAAAAATTTTACCGTGAAGCCATCTGGCCCTGGAGCTTTTGAGTTTTGTATGTTTGAGAGGGCTAAATTAAGTTCTTCTAGATTTAGAATTTTCTCCAATTCTGCATTATCGTCAAAGGGAATTTGGGGTATTGTAACGGAATTTAAAAAAAAGAATTAAGTTCGGAAGGATTAAAGTCAATTTCTGATGAATATAGGGCTGTATAGAATTGTTCAAAAACCGAATTGATTTCTAATTCATCCTTTGTGATGCTGCCGTCATCTCTACGAATAGATGTTATAATATTTGTAGTTGAATATTGCCTTATTTGTTGTGCAAGAATTTTCCGAGATTTATCCGAGTGTTCATATAATTTAGAGCGAGATAGCAGCAGAAGTCTTTCTGTCTGTTCAGATGTTATTAGATCAATCTCTGATTGTAGCTTTGTTCTTTCCTTAAACATTTCGGGTGAGGGCTTGATTGCAAATTTCAGGTCTAATTGTTTAATCTGATTAATAAGATCATTTAGTAGCTGGTTTCTTTTTTTTTTTTTTTTTTCTCCCACGATGAAAATTAGATTATTTCCCCCTAATATAGGCTTTTAAAGACTCCCAAAGTGTAGCTTTGCTAATGTCTGGGGTATCATTGATAGATAAAAAAAAAAAAAGATTAATTCGATTATTGATAAAGTCCACAAAGGATGAATTGGAAAGAATAAAATTATTAAAGCGCCATGACTTCCGAATTGGTGATTTGGGAAAAGCTAATTTTAATACAACTGGACTATGATATGAAATTACGATAGATTCATATTTACAGTCAATAACAGAAGTTAAAAGTTTCTCATCTATTACTATTCGTGAGTATGAACGATGCACTGGGGGGAAAAATGAAAACTGCTTAAGATTTGGATAAAAAAAAACGCCAGGGATCGGAAAATTTATATGTCTCCAAAAAAGTATTTATAAACATGGCGGATTTAGTTATATTGTAGGGCGTTTTTGAAGACCGATCCATAGTAGGGTGGAGCACACAGTTAAAGTCTCCTCCTAGGATTAATTTATGTGTAGACAGATTGGGGAGATTTGTTAAAAAAGATTTTATAAACGATACGTCGTCCCAATTAGGGGCATAAATATTGGCTAGTATCAGGGAAACATTATATAATGAACCAGTTACTACTACAAATCTTCCCCCTCTATCAGTTTGAACATTACTCACACAGAATGGGGTGTTCTTACTAATAAGAATTGCGGTCCCTCTGGATTTTGACTGGAAATCTGAGTGATAAATTTGCCCCACCCATGATTTTTGTAGTTTATGATGATCAACTGATATTAAGTGAGTTTCTTGGAGAAATGCTATATTTGTATCCAGTCTCTTTAAATGGGTAAGGATCTTGTTGCGCTTTATAATGTGGTTAACCCCTTTCACATTCCAACTTACAAAGTTCACTGTGAGTGATTTGCTATGTCCCAGGTTTTATAGCATTGTTTAATGGACAAAAAACTGACATGTCAGCCTCCTTCTGAAACTTACCTATCAATTGTACACAATAGCACATGTATACATGAACAAATTTGAATGTTGAACAAACACCTTGACCCCAACCCACCCACCATGCAGCTCCCCAAACGAGCAGCAAAAAACATCCCACATGTAACTAAACTTCGTTTAGAGGAAGTCCAAACGCATTGGACTTCCTCTAAACGCTCGACATACAAAATATTCTTTAACACATAATTGTTTTTTATCTTGTTGAAAAGAGTTTCATAAGACAATCTAGTCTTTAACCAGTAGGTGTCCCCACTGTCTTGGTAATAATAATAAAAAAATAAAATAAATAATAATAATAATGACAGTAATAATAATAAATGATAATAAAAATGTAGTGCTCAATGACAGTACGAATATAATGTCCAGTTTAACAAAAAGGTCTATAAAGTGGACAGGCACTGCTAGAGTTTATGTCCCGCATAGCACCGAACACGCTGTATCAAACATCGAAGGGTCCTGAAAAACTATTCAGAAACGCGTGCATCCATTTTTGGTTTAATGTGTTGCTCGAAGTAAGCCTCCGCCTCCGATGGTGACTTAAAAGAAAGTCTAGTGTTGTCATAAGTAAACCGTAAATCTGCCGGATGGTGGATGCCGTAGGAAATCCCAGCCTGCTTAAGCTTAAGTTTCACGGGGTTAAAGGCAGCTCTTCTACGGCTCAGTTCGGCACTCATATCTAGGAAAATATGGACACGTGCGCCGCGAAATGTAAGCTCACCTCGTTTCCTGGAGGCTTGGAGAATTTTGGCCTTATCAGAGAAGTAGTGCAGACGAACGATGATTGCTCTGGGCCTGTCGCCAGGACGAGGCTTAGGAGTGAGGGCACGATGAGTGCGATCTAACACCACTGATTGGAGATCAGGCAGATCTTCACCTAGCACCTCTGAGAAGAAGCCAGACATCAAGTCAGTAGGCCGACCATTCTCCGCATCTTCAGGTATGCCAATTATCCGCAGGTTTTGGCGACGACTCCTATTCTCGAGGTCTTGTTGTTGCTCTTGTAACTTCAGTATTTAATCTTTCAACGTTGAGACTGTGGTTACCTTTGCTTCTAGCGAGTCGTGATGGGAATTGAGGGTTGTTTCCATATTCTCCATAGTATCAGACATAATGGTTTGCTTAGTCTGAATGGAATGGATTTGCCCCGTTATCTCCAGTTGTAGAGCATCCATTTTGGTTTTGACCTCCGATCGAAAGTTTTCGACAATCAATCCAATCTCTGAGTGGAAGCTCGCCATCTCTGTTTTGATGGTGTCCGACATCTGACTGCGAGAGGATGTTAGTTCAGTTTTAACCAACTGAAGAAGTGTATTGTCTTCCGGCATCAAAGATAGCTCCGCGCGGTTGCTAGCAGCAGCCTCCATGCTAGCCTGCTTTAGGTTGGGACTGTCGAGCCGTGTCTGTCTTGTCGTCGATTTTTTCACATTTTTGCTTGTCATTTTACAATAGATCGGTTAATGGAGATCCAGAGTATTATTACGGACAAAGTTGTCCCTTTTCAAAGTATACTTGATCGTATTTTAGTGTAAATAAAATGAAATTATGTGAGAGCGCAAACGAAACGCGACTACCTCCTTGTCTTGCCGCCGGAAGTCTTCAGGCCAGGACTCTTAACACACATGTGAAGTTTGGGGCAGATCGGACATTGTATGCCTGAGTTACAACAACTTCCTGTTTCATGCGAAACATCAAACTTTGTCAGGCCACCACGGACACGCCCTTCAATGAAAACTCAAGATCTTTGCAACGTATCATCGCTAAGGTCTTCAGATTAGACTGACAACATATGATGTTGATCTGGTTAAATCTCAACGAGGAGTTAATCACAGTGTAAAACATCTCATTTCCTGTTGCCCACAGGTGGCGCTATGACTGTAACTGAATGTTGGCACAGCCAGGACTCAAATAAAAAATGTGACGTTAAGGGCAGGTCTGACATTGTATGCCTGAACAACTTCCTGTTTCATGGCGAAACATCAAACTTTGTCAGGCCGCCATGGACCAACCTTCAGCGAAAACTCCAGATCTTCGTAATTTAATGTCGCCAAGGCCTTTAGATTAGACTGACCAAATATGATGTTAATCTGATAAAATCTCTAGGAGGAGTTCGTTAAAGTACAACGTCTGGAAATGGCAAAAACTGCACAAATTTTGCAGATAAAATTCTAAATATCTCACTTCCTGTTGGGTTTTCAGATTTTGAACCCAGGGACGTTTTTGTAGGTATTGGGCTGTTACATGTCTACTGAATTTCATACTTGTATGTGAAATGTAGCGTGAAAGGCGCTTAATTGAAATTTTGTAGGTGGTGTTATCGAGTCATTTTGCCACACCTAATTCAGAAACCCATATCAGATGTAAATTTTCACCACTTCTGATGCGTGTGCAAAGTTTCATGAGTTTGAGCATGTTTAGGCCCTCAAAAAAGTGATTCATTTTGAAGAAGAATAATTGACTAAACAATTACAAAATGGGTCCTCGCACCTCTGGTGCTTGGGCCCTAATAAAGAGCCTGTGTGCTACACTACCCTCCCCTTAAATGACAACTGTCCCAGTGTCCATAAAAGAACTAGTAGCATGCAGTAACTTCTGATGGCAAAAACTTTAGTCCTTCATCAGTACTTATACAAGAGTAACGTCACAGACATAGTCTTGTAAGGATCTTGGACCTGTGCTGGTATCATCTTGTGCCAGGAAGACGTTTCCGTTGTGGTCAAGCACTTCCTGCAACTGTCAATGCTGGATGGGGGTAAGTCCTTCACTGCACCATTGCCGCAGCTCCTGAATGGCCTGTACAGTCTCTTTTGATGCAGAGGGCACTGGTGCGGTCAACTGGGCCAGCGTGGTGTTGACATCCACAGGGGTAACATTTAATGTGGGCGTTCGACTATTCTGCCTAGCTGCTTTCCCCCTCGCTTGGCCCAAGGGCACATCAACTGTCATTTGCCCCTTCTGTAGGGGAACAACTTCATGACCAATCTGAAGGTAAGCCCTGGCCACATTTATACATGCCCCACTCAGTGTCAAAAAATCTAGTCCAGTAACACAAGCATCTTCTATGTCTGCCAGCCAAAACTCGTGGACGAAAACACCCGTGCCTACCGTCACCTGCAGGTGAGGGCTGCCCCCTGCATCGCAGTAGCTGACCATCTAGTCTCAGCCTCAGACGTCATGCCCACAGACCATTGGCTGAACTTCTGATGCACACTTAACTGGAAACACTTCAGGATTTTCGAAGTCGTCATCTGGTTGGTTGAATTCTACAGGATGTCTGGGAGACGCGTGCGTTGCGTTCTTTAATGGTCCACCTGGAAACAAATGCCGTGACGCCAAACCCCCTCGTGGAAGAATGCTGTTGTATTTACAACTGTGACAATGAGTGTTTACCAGGATCAACTAAATGCTGGATTTTCAAAAGTATGTGAAGTTTGCGGCTCCGTTGTTGCAGTAAACTTGCACAAAGTTTTTGAATGAATACTGCGATAGAGTCCAGACTTTCTGCCATCAGTCTGAAGGTCTGGCTACGTGAGACTACTGACCACCCAGCTGACATCGACCCTTCCGTTCCAGGGCAGACAATGGAAATGGTGGACCCCGTGTTGATGAGGGCCCTGCAAGCATGTCCATTTACAACACAGTGCATGTACAAACCCTGGGTGTGGCCCACAAGTTTACATTTTTTCTATCTATCGAGGGGTGTAGACTGTGGTGGGAGCGGCCGTCCCTCCGCCCAACCGCTCGCTCCTAGTTTTTCGGAAATGCAGGCTTGTGGGGCAAAGGCGCAGGGGCAGAACTATCACGGGCCACATGTCCCACCTCCCCGCAAAGGTAACATGGGTTCCATCGGGTAGAACATCCTTGCTGTTTCAGGGGCCATTCTCTGCTCTCGTCTTATTGCATAAGGTCACCGCACATAGAACCATACACATCCGCGGCCAAAGCACCCAAATTCTCCCCTTCTTTCTTCCGTCTACCAGCCAGCTGTTTCTGTCTTTGCTCTGCCATCTGCCACACCCCAAAACTCTGTTCAAGCACCCCCATAAGAGTCTCCATCAATTATGCCTAAACCTAGCAAACATACCGTTACGTGTGCTGTGTAAACAACTTGGTTATTGTAGCGCTAGACTAAATGTGAGCAGGCATTTACTCATCTCACCTGCACAAAAACAGAAGCAGTATTCCTCAGAATGAATAAAAACAGTGAAATGCAAACTCAGAATATTACACAAACCTGCGATGTTAAATTACACAAATGTACTTTATGTATTTAATCTCACTTTATTAACCAACGTCTTTGCTGCTAACATTTGATGATTCAATTCAAACATACTAATACTGTAAGCAAAAATGCTTTAGTTAAACATCACAATTTGCATTTAATTTTTTTTTTCTTTCATTGCTTAAGAGTGTCGAACTTCCTTCTCCTGTGTCCTTTTCTTCTACATCCAGAATGGCAGCACGGCTAAAAGGTTTGTTTGAGCTGCGCCCCCTCTACTGTACAAGCGTGTATTTGCATTTCCTTCAGCCTGAGGCTTATTCATTTCAATTTTGGTGTGAAAGGGCCTTTACATTTGCCAAAATAGAACTTTTTTGTTATTAAAAACAAAGAAAGCCCAGTCCAGGTGAGGAAAAGTAATGTAACACATTACTTTCCATAAAACATAAGTAGCACACTTAATTCTTTTTACAGGGAGCAACGCAATACTTTTTAAAAGCAACTTTCCCCAACATTGGTCAGTACACCTGCTGATGATTTAATGCAGAACATCTGAATTGTTAAACAACACTTTTGCTGTGTGAAACAGTGAGTCAGAGGGAAATCTGGATGAGTTACAGAACAAATCACAAATTTGAGATTTGATACTCTTAGGTATGTAAATTTGTCTTATTCATATAAAGCTGAGACTACTTCCCTTTAGTCCTTTTACACATTCACTCGATTTGAGGTTTACAAAATACCACTGATTATGAATACAAGAATTTGAAACATATTACACTGATTAAATAAATAATTTAATAGCCAAACTTAAATCATCTAAAAGAAGACCTTTCCCAAACCACAAAATAACTTGGAAAAATACAGTATAAAATGAATCAAGAAGTTGTTACACCTAAAAAATAGCATCAGTTTCCAATGAAGACAAAAAAAAAAAAAAAAAAAGAATGTCTGAATTCACAATGTATTTTGTGACTAATTTGAGAAGGACAGGAAATAATTTTTGATTAACAGTTAGAACGAACAGAGAGTGCCTTAAACACTGAGGAGCTGTCAACAGCAAAAAAATAAAAATACACAGTGCAGTTCTTGCACCCCTTTTTATCAATCGAGAGATGCTACAGAATAGAAGAGGCTTTTGTGTCCATTTGACTAGGCATATTTTCCAAGCAACCTGTCTGTGACCCTTTTCACTTTGATTGTTCTTATCAGTTTCAAACATATTTGGTATGAAAGCAAAAGATTTGCACAATGGCAAAAAAGGCAAAGAAACAGTACATTTTATGAAGTCACTTCCTGAACCTGCCATCTCCTAGTTTTAGGCATCTACAATTTGTAGTCTGTACCATGTCAACCTGCATATAATACGCACAGCAATTTTAAGAACTCACAAAAGATAATAATAATAATAATAATAAAAAAAACATTTAAAAATATACAACCTCAATTGAATGCTAAATAAATACAGCAAAGTGTTAAATTCTTTTGGTTAGATTACCTCTGGTCCAATGGGAGCAACAGATACAGTTCGAGAGCTCTAATCACACAAACGTCTTGTGCAGAAAAGGGACTCCATTTACAGATGTACTACAATGACAAATGCTTGTTCTCTTTGGAGTAAAAAAAAAAAGTCAACGCAATATTTTTAAAAGGACAATTTTACACATACACAAACACTAAATCACATTAACAAACCTCCACAGACAACCAGCAGAAATATCCGACATAAAAATTACAAGTGGATGCCATGTGTATGAGATGCAGTGTATCTTAGTGTTTCACTGTTTGGTGCATTTGACGACAGCATGCTTCACTTTTTTTGATCACTTGTCGCGTGGGTTCATGTAAATCAATAGGGAATTATCGAACATGCAATTACTATGTGAAGCTCAGCGTCTCCCTGAGTTGTTGCTTGCTTGGGCTGCAACGGCCAAATCGGACTCATGCGTTGTCGTATATATAACACACACTGGCACATATATCTGTCACAAACTCGCTTTCATTTCACTCACACACTCAAATACACACACACACATTATATATATATATATATATATATATATATATATATATATATATATATATATATATATATATGGAATTTGGTACAAATATGATAGAGCTATTGACTAACACTAAATAAAAAGGCATCCGCAGTTTCCCTCACTCGCGTTCAGCCAGTTTCTGTGAGCAACCTCAATAGAAAAATGACAAAATAAACATCTTCATGTATATAGAAATGTCTCAATTCGCACAGTCTATAAAACACCCCAGAGAGACTGATGGAATCAGGGGCCTTTTTCGGTCCAGATGCACTTTGGCTTCTCTGTGTCTTCATCTTGCACAACGTGTTACACAACGTCTTTTTCACATGTCTCAGCAAACTATTGCTCACCATAGACCCACACTGATACACCACAAACTGGAATGACTAGCGTCTGATAAAAATGTCTGGGGAAAAAGTGCTTAATGTCCAATGGGTGTAAGGGATATCAGTGAATTGTGTGCAAGTGTGTCAAATGGCACTCTCGTTATGTGTGCTGTGGTTGGCCTGGAGCGCAGATTGGCTGTTCTGTTCGTTAAGGAGCGAGGTCGTCTCATCAGTGGCATCCGTAAGGGCGAGAATGTTTTCCGATGAGGGATGGTGAACGGATGATGTGCTGTTATCCACGCGGCCGTGTCCGCTGTCTGGAGACTGGGGCGAGCTGTCCAACCGAGACGCCATCAGACCGTTCTGATACTGAGAGCGTGTGATCTGGAAAACAGGAAGAGACAGAAATATTAGTTGTGAGAGCTACTTAGAATTTATTGCAGAATTTCTTGATGGATGAAAGAATAAACCATTTTAAGCCGCGTTTCCACCGCAGGAACTTTCCGCAGGAACTAGAAACTTTAGGGTGGTACTCGGTCTGTTTCGACCGCAGGAACCAGGGTCTAAAAGTTCCGGGTAAAAAATTGCCCCTCTGAAAGTACCTGCTCGCTAGGTAGTTCTTTTTCAAAGTTCCGGAACTTTCAGGGGTGGGACTTGGGAGCTGAACATGCTGATTGGTTGACTCCACGCAGTATTTTATTTCAACCATCGTTTTTTTAAAGTCTAAACTGCACATTGGGCAGTTTTTATATCAACTTTTTTATTATTATATAACTATGTTGAAATATAAACATTTAAACGGTGTCTGTGATAAAAACATACATTAAACAAATGAAGACAACAAGTTAAAGGTTAAGTGTGTACATTTTAACAGCATCTAGCGGCGAGGTTGCGAATTGCAACCAACGGCTCAGTCCACCTCTCACTCCTCCCTTTCGAAGCACATAAAGAAGCTACGGTGGCCGACACAGGACAAAGATGTATCGTTGTCTGAGACAGCAGAGAGTAGCCAGTCAAGCAATGAGGTTTCTTTACAGTTTGTCCATTTAGGGCTACTGTAGAAACATGGTGGCGCAAAATGGCGACTTACATGTAAGGGGACCCGCGGTGTAGATAGAAATGCCTCATTCTAAGGTAATAAAAACATAACGGTTCATTATGTAAGGTCTTTATCCACCACTGAAAACTTAGTTATGTATTTTATATTGCATTTCTGTCAATAGATCCTCCTAAATATTACACACTGGACCTTTAAGTAAAAATATAATCAATATTTAATATAGCAAAATGCTTTATATATTTAGCTTTTAAAGAGTTATTTTTCTAGTTGACTACCAAGTTATGGTTTAACTGGTCTCCTGAGGTAAATGTAATGTTATCTGACATTGTTTACATGCTGTTTTATTGACCTCTTTCTGTGGTTGAAACACTGATTGAGTGATTACATGAGAGATGATACATTTCAGTAAGTTCTGCTATATCTTCCACATACCTCCTGATGTTCATTCATGTTTATTTCATGCTATAACTAGTATTAAAGATGATTGGTTCACATGCTGTTTGTATTTTGCTATAAAAATGACAGAATTTGAAAGCTGAGACTTTCCTTCATATCAAAAGTAACAAAGCTTATTGCGATTTTTAAATGGTATGTGCGCTACAAATAATGTTTTGTGAAGTTTTGTTCATGCATCAACTGAAAACATCATAGACTAAAGATCTCAGTTCATCAAAATGAAGAATGATTAAAGTTGGCATAAAACGGAAGTCCCTATTGTGACGTATAGCCGAGTGAAATGGCTTCTTGAACAAGAAAAGATTTAGGGCGGAGCTTGATTTTGTCCATAGAGAATTGATTAGATGTTTGAAATGTAGTGGTTTTCTAATGGTCTATTGGCTGTAAGCAACAGGCTGTCCCCACCCTCGTGCCAGTAAACACAGCAGAGAATTACAAGGGCACATGAATTTGAAAAACATTTAATTTGAAGATCATTTAATAATAATAAATTTTATTTATAAAGCACTTTACATTTTAAAGAAAATCTCAAAGTGCTACAAAAGAGGCAATAAAAAAATAGAGCAGTTAGAGCCATTAAAAAAATAAGTAAAACAAAAAAAACATTAAATTTAATTTAAACATTAAGAAACTTTTTTAAAAAGGTATGTTTTTAGACCATTTTTAAAACCATCAGTTGTTTGTGGAGCCCTCAGACGTTCAGGGAGGGCATTCCACAGGCGAGGGGCGGCGGCACAAAAGGCTCTATCCCCAATAGTGCGAGTCTTAGTCTTAGGGGGATGTAGCCGATGCGTACTGTGGAGCGGAGAGAACGTGCTGAGATCTGTGGAGTAAGGAGTTCTTTAAGGTAAATGGGGGCATTACCATAGATGCACTGATGTGTAAGGAGGGAGACTTTATACTCGATTCTGGCGGAAATGGGAAGCCAATGTAAAGATTGAAGAATTGGTGTGATGCGTTCGTATTTCTGCACTCTCATCAGGATCCTAGCGGCACTGTTCTGTATATGCTGGAGTCTCTGGATGCTCTTGCTAGGGATCCCAATCAGAAGAGCGTTACAATAATCCAGTCTAGAGGAGACAAAGGCGTGAATGAGTTTCTCAGCATTATGTAGGGTGAGTGTGGGACGAAGTCTGGCTATATTCCTGAGGTGGTGAAAAGATGTTTTGCAGAGATGTTTAATGTGCGCCTCAAAGGTTAAATGAGGGTCAAACCTGATACCGAGATTGGTGACTAATGGTGATAGGGGAATGTCCTGGCCAGAAAATGTAATACAGGTTATGGTAGATGATCTGATCTGATGAGGGGAACCAATGAGGATGGCTTCTGTCTTTGAGCTGTTCAGCTGGAGAAAGTTATGATTCATCCACTCCTTTATCTCCTCCAGACAATCAGTGAGTGTGGGTAGAGTTGTTGACAATGATGACGACGACGATGATGATAAATAAGTGTCAGTTTTCATGTATAATTGTGTATCATCGGCGTAGCAATGGAAGAAATTCCCAAGTGACTGATGACTTTGCCGAGGGGGAGCATGTAGAGACTGAATAAGATAGGTCCAGGAACTGAGCCCTGTGGAACCCCGCAGCCAACCGCATGTAAACAGGACCTTGAGCTTCTCATGGCCACAAATTCAAATCTCTCTGTGAGGTATGACTCAAACCAGTGCAAGACGGTGTCATTAAGTCCAATAGAGTGGTGCAACCATTTGAGAAGTATACCGTGGTCAACGGTGTCGAACGCTGCATAAAGATTCAGGAGGACAAGGAGTGATGGTGAACCAGCATCAGCTGTCATTAGCAAGTCATTTGTACTTCTCACTAAGGCTGTTTCTGTGCTATGGGCGGAACGGAAGCCAGACTGAAACTTTTCAAAAATGTTGTTGTATTTGAGGTGGTCCTGAAGGTGCCTGGCAACTACTTTCTCCAAAACCTTAGAAAGAAATTGTAGGTTGGATATGGGCCTATAATTAGCAAGAATTTGAGGATCAAGGGTAGGTTTCTTCAGCAGTGGTCTGATTATAGCCGTTTTTAGGGCAGATGGTACATGACCAGTCTGAAGGGATTGGTTTATTATCATGGTGATAAGGGGACTGATGGCAGAAATATTTGCTTTCACCAGAGCTGTAGGGAAGGGGTCATGGGCACAGCTGGAGGATCTCATCCCCCTGATGGTGTCCTCAACCTCAAGTTGAGTACCTTCTGGGAAGCAGCAGAGTAGTCTCGAAATACCAGACTATAGGTCGGCAGTTGGGACAGACAAGGAGGAGGAAACAGAAATGGAGGAGCGAATTTTGGCAATTTTGGTAATAAAAAAGGTCATAAAATCGTTACATTGTTCTTCTGTAGCTCCTGTGAGTGGAGCAATTTGAGGTTTAAGGAGATGATTTATGATGGAGAAAAACTGTTTGTAATTGCCAGGACTATTTTGAATAATATTTGAATAGTACTGTGACCGTGCTTCTTTAATGGACTTCAAATAAGCTTTTCGGTGGTCCCGATAGGCCAGCTTGTGAACGATTAGTTCAGAAGTTTTAGACCGTCTTCATTTTCCGCAGGTCACTTGTGAACCAGGGAGCTGAACGGGAAAAAGTAATTGTTCTGACTTTAACGGGTGCATAAAAGTCCAAAATGCTGCTCAATGTCTTATTGTAGAATTCCACAGATTCCATGACTGATTAGATATTTGCAGAATGGAGATGTTGAAATAAATACTAAATTTATAATAAATACAAAAATATTTCATAAAAAATATGAATTGTCAATTTTGATTTCATCTAGCGTCCACACATATGTAGCTGACATCTTTACCTGTTGTAGTTTATCCATATTGTGTGCATGAAATAAACACTGGCACAGCAAAAATGTGCAATCGTAGAAGGGCTAATTAAAAACACCATTTTGGTAAATGATTTCGGCCTTCAAAAACTGTTTTGACCAAAACCAAAAGAATCTGGGCGCCGAAAGTTCAGTGCATCACTAAACCATATCTTTACCTTCACAAACTGTAGGTCCGCCAGAGCTCGGACATTGAAGTCTGGTGTGTACTGCGGCAATGGAGCGCTGCTGAGCTGTGTGTTGCTGCCGCTGATGGACTGAGGCTCAGGGTGATCCGTGTAGTTCAGAGACGCAGATCGGTTGAGTCCGCTGATGTGAGAGGGCGAGCGGAATTCTGAAACAAACGCACGGAATGTTGAAAAGATGTGATAAAGGAGGGTGAGTAAATGATGATATACAATGTTTTCAGGAGCTACAGTGCAAAAAATATAACAAATAGATTCTTTTTTAAAACAAATTAATAGTTTTATCAGCAAGGACGCATCAAAAGTGGCAAAGATTTTAGGGTCGTTCCATGTCAGATCAACCAAATTTTGAAAACTTCCCTGCTCAAATTTATGCTTTTGTTCATATTTTTTTCTGAAGAAAGACAAACATAAATAGTGATGAAACCAAAATGTTCAATGTAATGAATGTATATTGACTGAGTAATCCGCTTTTTTGTAGAGGGGGTTTTCACATGAGATTTGGAGCCAAATTATGAGGGGGTAAAAATGACTTTAAAAAGATGGCAAGATCATTATTTTATTTTTACACAGAGATTGGTAGGTCTATTAGTTAAAAATGTTTACTTTAGCAATCTTTGTTGCAATATGCCAATGGTGAAAGTTCAAAAATGGGAAAAAGCACTACTTGTATTTTATGCCAAGTTTGCATGCCTGTAACTCTAGTATTAAAAGATACCTTAATATCCTTTTATATTTTGGTTTTTAACAAACTTTTCTTTTGGTATCTTCATTTTAAAGGCCTAACATGTTTCAATCCCAGAGATATGGAGATCTTAATGCGGCTCCATGAGTAAATTAGTAAACTGTACACATTTTAAGTGGTCAAAAACCAAATGTGGGTCACTTTGCATACAGCTGATAATCCTCTTTAAAAGAAAAAAGTATCTGAACAACAAAAAAATGTTGAAACTAGAAATGTATCTCATGTTTTTCCATCAACACTACTACATAGAATATACCTTTCTGAGTGCCATAAATGTTGTTTTTCCAAAGTTTGCATGCCTGTCACTCAAATTCACAAAAAGATTCAATGATATTTCAGTATGATTTTAGATTCTGGTTCTTAAACTTTTCTTTTGAAATCTTCATTTTCAAGGCCCTGTATGGTTTAATCCCACAGATATGGGAATCTCAATGCAGCTCCATGGTCAATTTGTTGAATTTTCAAAAACCAAATGTGGTTCACTTTGCACAAAGCTGATACTTATTGCATTTAATGGGGAATGCCTGAAGAATAAACAATGTTGAAACTAGAAATGCATCTTGTTTCCCTCCATCAAAACAATTGCATACAATAATCCACTGAAATGGTCAAGGCACATTAACTTGCTCTCAAAAGTGTATTTATAAGAAACTAAAGAACCTACATTTAAATTAGTTTCAGAGATATTTGGAAGAAGGGATTTTGTTCATTTTAATAGCTTCCGAAGCTTCCAAGAGTTCAAATACACAGTATTGTAACTACTTTACCAATATCTCTGGGATTGAAGCATACAGGGCCTTAAAAATTAAGATTCCAAAAGAAAAGTTTCATAGGAACAAAAATCTAAAATTATATTATGATATCTTTAAAACTTCTTGTGTCTCATTTGTTAGCATTATAGTTAATGCATTAAGTAACACGAACTAACAATGAACAATGTATTTATGTGATACCCAGGAACTAATGTGTACTTACACTGAAAATACACAAAACCTGACCACTTAAAATAAAGTGAGGAACCTGTGTTGATACCCAGGAACTAATGTGCACTTACACTGAAAATACACAAAATTGTATTACATGAAGAATAAAAGGTGTTCCGGTCACACAATATTTCACTTATCTTTGAACAATTTTTTATATATATTTTAATAAAGGAAACCATTAAATCAAAGGCATAAAATACCCCAAACAATCAAATTAAACCAGAAATAAACATTAGGCTTTAGCGAAACAACACATGTTACTCACTTTTATTTTAAGTGGTCAGTTTGCGTGTATTTTCAGTGTAAGTACACATTAGTTTCCGGGTATCAACACAGGTTCCTCACTGTATTTTAAGTGGTCAGTTTGTGTGTATTTTCAGTGTAAGTACACATTAGTTCCCGGGTATCAACACAGGTTCCTCACTATATTTTAAGTGGTCAGTTTGTGTGTATTTTCAGTGTAAGTACACATTAGTTCCCTGGGTATCAACACAGGTTCCTCACTATATTTTAAGTGGTCAGTTTGTGTGTATTTTCAGTGTAAGTACACATTAGTTCTGGGTATCAACACATGTTCCAGACCCTTTCTGGTAACACTTTAAATAAGGTTTTATTTGTTAACTGCTTGGTATTTGCATGTTGTCTTTTACAGAATGCGAGTTGCACAATAAAATAAAATCAAACTTAGTGAATCCTGGGGAGCCATAATGTGCTAAATGAGACAACTGAATATACATTGGTGTATTCTGGTGTATTTTGCAAACATTTGTTCCATCCATAGCTTGACTATGAAATAGTTTGAATAATAAGTATCCACCCTCATACTCATATTTAAGCACATTGCGGTAGGCATGAACAATAATGCTTTACACGTGTAAAAACATAAAACTGCCACATTAAGACCTCCATACCTCTGGGATTGAACCATATAGGGCCTTAAAAATAAAGAAACCAAAAGAAAATTTTGTTAAGAACCAAAATAAAAGGATATTAATATACAGTGTCCTCCACAAATATTGGCACCCTTAGTAAATATGAGCAAAGGTGGCTGTGAAAATAAATCTGCATTGTTTATCCTTTTGATCTTTCATTAAAAAAAATTCACAAAATTCTAAACTTTCATCGAAGTAAAACAATTGAATTTGGGGGGAAACTCACATTATGAAATAACTTTTTCTCCAATACATGTTGCCCACAATTATTGGCACCCCTAGAAATTCTTATGAGTAAAATATCTCTGAAGTATATTCCCATTTATATTTACATTTTTTTAGCACACCAGGGTGACTAGGAGCATGAAATTGTCCAGCCATGACTTCCTGTTCCACAGGAATATAAACATGAGGAAACACAAAGGCCAAATTCCCTTAATCATTCATCACAATGAGAAAAACCAAAGAATATAGTTCTGATGTGCAGTAAAAGATTGTTGAGCTTCACAAAATAGAAAATGGCTGTAAGAAAAAAGCTAACGCATTGAAAATCCCCATTTCCACCATCAGGGCAATAATTAAGAAGTTCCAATCAACTAAAGATGTTACAAATCTGCCTGGAAGAGGACATGTTTCTAAATCGTCCTAATGCGCGGTGAGGAGGAGAGTTTGAGTGGCCAAAGAATCTCCAAGGATCACAGCTGGAGAATTGCAGAGATTAGTTGAGTCTTGAGTCTCAGAAAGCCTAAAAAAAATTAAAGCTGCAAGCAGCGATGAAAGGGCCCTCGCACCCAGGACCACCGCCACCCGGTGGCCTTAGGAAAACAGTGAATAGTGGGCGACATGCATGTAAGCGAGTAAATACAGGAGAATTATGGCAAAGTCATTTCGATGTGCCACACTTCCTGCTGCCAACAGGTGGCGCTTTGACTATTACTGAATATTGGCATGTAGATGTCTTCAGGCCAGGACTATTATCAAACATGTGAAGTTTGGAGCAGATCAGACACTGTATGATGTTGTAACAACTTCCTGTTTTATGGCGTTAATCACATACTTTAGCACTTAGCCAAGGGTTGCATGATGGTACTTCATGGCACATTTAAATGTGTTTCTGGGAGTGAATTACAGTGTAAAGCATGCCATTTCCTGTTTCCAGCAGGTGGCACTATGACTAACTTAATATTGGCATGTAGATGTCTTTAGGCCAGGACTCTTATCAAACATGTGAAGTTTGGGGCAGATCGGACATTGTATGCCTGAGTTACAACAGCTTCCTCTTTCATGGCGAAACATCAGACTTTGTCAGGCCGCAACGGACACTCCCTTCAGTGAAAACTCAAGATCTTCGCGATTTAACATCGCTAAGGCCTTAAGATTAGACTGACAACATATGTTGTTTATCTGGTTTAATCTCTATTAGGAGTTAATCACAGTGTAAAACATGTCATTCCCTGTTGCCCACAGGTGGCGCTATGACTGTAACTGAATATTGGCATTTAGATGTCTTCAGGACAGGACTCTTATCAAACATGTGAAGGATCTGGAGAGATTCTGTATGAAGGAATGGTCTCTGATCTCTTGTCAGGTGTTCTCCAAACTCAACAGACATTATAGAAGACGACTCAGAGCTGTTATCTTGGCAAAAGGAGGTTGCAATAATTGGGTGCCAATAATTGTGGCCAAAGTGAACTAGAGAAAAACATTTATTTCAGAATGAGCTTTTTCCCCTTTTTCAATTGTTTTACTTAAAAGAAAGTTTAGAATTTTGTGAATTTTTTAATGAAAGATCAAAAGGATAAACAATGCAGATTTATTTTCAGAGCCACCTTTGCTTATATTTACCAAGGGTGCCAATATTAGTGGAGGACACTGTATCTTTAATACTTCTTTAGTTACAGGCATCCAAACTTGGGGCAAAAAAAAACACAAAAAGTGCTTTTTCCCATTTTTTAACTGTCACTGTTGGCATATAATTAATAAAAGTAAAGAGATTTAACTAATAGACTTTAAAATAAAATACTATTTTACTGTATTTTTGATCAAATAAATTCCCAGACCCTTTAAATGGTAGTTTAGAAATAAATAAAATCACTTTGCAAGATGACAGATGTGTAAAAGTAGTGCAGCAAATATATAAGTTCATCTGAAAATAAACAATTCTGTCTTGAATGATATCACTACAATCATTTTTTTCTTTTTCACAACCAGAACCCCATTGTTTATTATGCAATAAAGATTTTCAAAAGTATTCAATATAGAGAGATGGTAAATGAAATCAGTCTTGACCAGAATTGCAGTGAATCACGTCCTAAGTAAACGTCCTGCAAGTTAGTAAGAAAATAAAAAACCGGATAGAAGCAGTTTCTCATTCAATGACACAGAGTGTTCTCATCTGCTGGCAGCTTTTTACTTGGAAAAGTGCTGAAATAATCTGCATGCACTTGTTTTTTTTTTTTTTTTTTTTTTTTTTTTTTTGTTTTTTTAAAAAACACTCTTAAAATCCAGCTGGAAAAGGTCAACAGATCATGCTTTTACCATGATAAAATACTTCCCTGCTTATTTTTTCTGTACGTATTTTTAATAGTCAAAAGACCATATAAATTTTGAGATTGGTTTGAATCAAGACAAGGTCCTATATCTTAATGTTTATCTTCCAGTCCTAAAGTCAAAAAAAGGTATCAAGTGACTATTACATACAGTGCACAGCATAAATGAGTACACCCCCTCTGAAAAAATACAAAAGATGTATTTTCTTTATGATCACTAATACAATTCATGGAAAGATAGCAAAACTAAAATGTATTAAACATATACATAATAAAAACTGAGAAATGTGTGTCATTAATATATTAATAAAATTATTATTTAATATATTAATACATTAATAAAATAAGTAAATTAGCCAATTTAGTTTAAATTAAGGATTGCAGAAATGAGTACACCCTAGATTTAATTCAACAAATACTGCTCTGACCCTTCTTGGCACGGAGTGTACAAGTTCATGACAAATTGTCACATCTGTTCTGTTTAACTCCTGGATGATGAGCTCCTTAAGTGCCCTGATCTTTAATGGGGTGTGTTGCTCAACTCGTCTCTACAGAATCCCCCACAGGCGCTCAAGAGTGTTAAGATTGAGTGCAATACATGTCCACAGGATATGCATTCACCTTGGGAGAATGCATATTCTCATTGTTATGTTTTTGGTGATGTTCCCCTTTATGTGAACTGTATCTGGATCATCGTTTCGTTGTGATCCAATAAAGAAATCAAGAGTTAGAGCATTTGGAACAAAGGTAGCCTCTTTTGTTTATCCATTGGCTCCCCCTGATGGGCATTTTTAAAACTGTTCTTTTGCGTGGAGTAACTCGCGCCAAACACATCTGATTATTTTGATCTTGGACTAATTTCATTTGGGAGAATCTATTGTAAGTAATGATGTGCCATTTTCTACAATCTATGCATGTTTCATTTAAGTTATATGCTGAAATGTCAAGTGATAGCTACATTTTAGCTTCAGTTAGCATCTGTGCGCCTATGGGATTTTGTGTGTCGATATTGCGTGATCAATATCTAGTGATCGGCTTATTGGATTATGCTGATGTTGGGCTCATTTCAATCTTGAAAATAATGTTGTCCAATTTTCCACAATCGGAGCATGTTTCACGAAGTTACAAGCAAAAACGTGAGATAAATACAGCATCTGTTTATTTTTTACATATGGGTCTTGCGGTGCTTTACCTCCAAAAACTCGCTCAAGTTTAGTCAAAGCCCAAAACAATTATACTTGTTGTATTCTACTCCGTGAGACCTTTCAAATGACATATAACACATGATTATCTGAGCTGTATGATGCTTTTGACACATTGGAGTACATAATTTTTTTTTTTTTCAAAATTATGATTTTTTTTAATTATTATTATTATTATTATTATTATTATTATTATTATTATTATTTTTCAGCAAATAACTCAGCAGTATTTAGGAGTTAATCAAATTGGCTACATTCATTGTAAAGTTCAGACTCTAAGCTTTCAAATGACACCTATTTTGTGATTATATAGCTAGGTGGCGCCCTCGGGCGGTACACTCAGTTTTAGAGTGATAACTCAGCACTTGTTAAAGGGATAGTTCACCCAAAAATGAAAATTCTGTCATCATTTACTCACCCTCTGGTTGTTCCAAACCTGTATACATTTCTTTATTCTGTTGAACACAAAGGACGATATTTTGAAGAATGTGGGAAACTGAACAGTTCTGGGGCACCATTGACTTCCATAGTATTTTTTTTTTCCTACTATGGAAGTCAATGGTGCCCCAAAGTGGCCTGGTTACAAAATATCTTCCTTTGTGTCCAGCAGAGCAAAGAAATTTATGCAGGTTTACTGAGTTTCTAATGGATATATGTAGGGTTCTGATACCTATTTTGTGTTATTCCTGTCAGTGTTTGCTTAGTAATTTGATAATGAATTTTTTCGCGGGGGGTGGTGTCCCGCCTGCGGGACACTTCGGGCTTAAGGGGTTAAATTACACAGTGGTGTGGGAATTCATGACAGCACTGATAAAGCACAACTCCCTCACACCTTCAGCACTCATACATCCCTATATAAGAGCTTTACTACCACTGAACTTTACTGTGGGAACCAGGCACTTCTCACTGTACTCCTCCTCTAGCAACACCATAACATTTTGGATGCTGTTAGATTCAAAATGATTGATTTGGTCTCATGAGACCAGAGTACTGATTCCCAGAATTTATATTTTGTAAATATGGGCTTTGGAAATGGCTAACTGACTTTATTGTGCTTTGGCTACAGTAGGTAGTTGGAGTTGGAACATTAAATTTCTAAAGAACCCTAACATGTCTTCTAAGTAATTGAGTAATTGCTGACTTTCAGAAGTTTCAGAGGTGGTGTACTCATTTATGCTGTGCACTGTAAATGCATCAGCACATTTTCCACATCTGCAATGCATTACCTGTCCCAATAGTTAAATCTCCTTTCGTTTCATAGATAAGATACTCATATGGGTATGGAATGATGTGGGTTAATTATGACTGGATGTGCATTTTAGGCGAACAAATTCTTTAAAAACCATTATTGAACACACTGGCATACAAAATTGTTCTGTGAATGATTTTAAAAAACAATATAGACGAGAACTCAAGAACTATGTCCCTATCATTCATCCAGCACAATGTGACCGTAGGCGCGACAAGTGTTTTCTGGATTCCTCTCTGGAGAAGTGTTAATTTTTTCCATTGGCAAATTCTGTCTTGTAAATAGCGAATTCGCCATAGAGCAAGTGCAACTGGCTTTTAAAGGAAATGGGAGATGACAGTCTGACTGGTTTACTGCACACACATGACTCAATAAGAGACTAGGTACAACCCTTTTGGACCATGCGGCTGGCGCGCCAACCATTTTTTCTGTCGTTAAGCTAGCAAAAGTGGATTCGGACATGCCCTAAGTGCACATGTGCCACTTCAGACCTTGTGCTTAGATCATTAAAATAGGGCCCATTATTAACAGCAGCAAAACACACTGTCGTTCAAAGTTTGGGGACAGTAAGATTTATTGTTTGTTTGTTTTGAAAGAAAGCCATTCAGCAAGGATGCATTTAATTGATCAAAAGTAACAGTAAAGACATTTTTAATGTTACTAATGATTTTTTCAACAATGATAATAATATGAAATATTTCTTTAGCAGCACATCAGCATATTAAAATGATTCCTTAAGGATCATGTGTCACTGAAGACTGGGGTAATGATGCTGAAAATTCAGCTTTGCCATCAGAGGAAACATTGTAAAATATAGTAAAACAGAAAACAGCTAATATTGTAATAATATTTTATAATATTACTGTTTTTACTGTATTTCTGATCAATTATATGCAGCCTTGGTAAGCATAAGAGACTTCTTTCAAAAACATAAAAAATCCACACTTTTGAACGGTAGTGTACATATGTTGTTGTAATGTGTGTGACTGTATTTAGGGGTTATATATATAAAACAATAAGCAGTATGAATGTAAGAAATAATACATTCAGATGTGAAGAAATACCAGACAGACGCATAAGGAGGGAGGTAAGCAGAAGTGCTGGATATCGCAGATAAAGACATGCTCCTCTCAGATATCGCCACCTACCGGCACATTCTCAGTACTGCAGCTCACAGTTAGATAGTTCACCCAAAAATTAAAATTACTTATTCACTCTCATTGTCCTGTGTGAAATAATTTCTTCTATTAAACACAAAAGAAGACATCTTGAAGAATGTCAAGCCCCAAAAAGACTGCCCCAAATTAAAGCACCATTGCAGCAGCCTACATTAAGCCTTCTGATGTCATACAAACTTTGTGTGAGAAAAAAAGACAAATTTAATTTGATATTCACTGAAAATGCACCATAGCTTCTACGTATAATTTGTGCTAGCATTTTTTTTATCATATGGACTATTTTTATGGTGCCTTTTGTGACTTGATAGAGCCTACTTTTACATTTATAGAAAAGAGCTTTTCTGCAAAGTATCTTTACATCCCACAAAAGAAATAAAGTCATGGAAAAACATGAGGGTGAGTAAATGATGACAGAATTTTCATTTTTGGGTGAACTATCCCTTTAAATGTGTTCAAATGTTAAAGGGTTAGTTCACCCAAAAATGAAAATTCTGTCATTAATTACTCACCCTCATGTCGTTCCACACCCGTAAGACCTTCATTCATCTTTGGAACACAAATTAAGATATTTTTCATAAAATCCGATGGCTCAGTGAGGCCTGCATTGCCAGCAAGACAATTAACACTTTCAATGCCCAGAAAGCTACTAAAGACATATTTAAAACAGTTCATGTGACTACAGTGGTTCAACCTTAATGTTATGAAGCGACGAGAATACTTTTTGTGTGTCAAAAAAACAAAATAACAACTTTTCAACAATATCTAGTGATGGGCGATTTCAAAACACTGCTTCTTGAAGCAGAATTTTTGCCCCTTAAATAGCACTTGTAGGTTATTTCTGCAAAAACAATCACTGTTAATCAGACTGACCCTTCCCAGTCAGTGGTTAGAGAACCCCGACATGCCGGCAGTTACCTGGGAAACGAGAGAAGAGAGAGCATCTCTTAAGAGACAGGTGACGAGGACGAGACACACTCACTGAGAGCGAGAGAGAAAGACAGAGATGGATGGAAAGTGTAAGACAGGGTTGAGGGGAGAACAGGTAGAGAGGGTAAACACAAGGTTGAAGACACATACCGTTCAAAAGATTGGGGTCAGTAAGATGTTTTTTAAGAAATCAATATTTTTATTATAGCAAGGATGCATTAAATAGATCAAAAATGACACTAAAGACATATATAATGGAACAAAAGATTGCTGTTTAACTTTCTATCCATCAAAGAATTCTGAAAAAGTTTTCTGAACTTTCACTCTTACAAAAAAAAGGGTCAACTGAGTTCTAAATAGATATTCTCAATTTTAAAGAACACTTTATGCCAAAAATGTTCTATATAAGTAAAAATGCCTTAAATGATTGCATAATACTTTTATGTTTAACTGTTATAATAATTTCATGTTATAATATATTTTTTAATCTTAAAGTTATTTCCACATTTAAATTGAATTTTAAATCCTATATTTAAAATTTCTCAGGCTTTTGAAAAGTATATCTCACAATTTTACCATTTTACTGTATTTTTTATCAAAATAATGCAGCCTTGGTGAGCATTTAAAAAAATATTTGAAAAATTGTAAAAATCCCAAACCTTTGAACGATAGCATACATGAGCACAGATAGACAAACACCAGAATGAACTCTTTTACAAATAAAGGGTTAATGGACCCAAAAATGGATATTTATTTACTCACCCTGATGACAATCCAAAATTTACTTTCTTTCTCCAGGGAAATGCAAAAGGAGATGTTAGGCAGAACCTTCATGCTGCTCTTTGTGTGAGGAAAAGACTGAGGTTTAAGTCATTAAACCATAAAAAAAAATCCTCCTCTCCATCACAGCTCTCAAATCTCATTTGCATATATTTAATTATGCACATGAAGATGCATGACATGAGGTTTGAAGGGTTAGTTCACCCAAAAATAAAATTTCGGTCATTAAGTACTCACCCTCATGTCGTCCCAAACCCGTAAGACCTTTGTTTGTCTTCGGAACACAAATGAAGATATTTTTGATGAAATCCGAAGGTATCTGATCCACACATAGGCAGCAACGACATCGCACAGTTTGAGATCCAGAAAGGCACTAAAGACATTTTTAAAACTGACAACGTGACTGCAGTGGTTCAACCTTAATATTATGAAGTGACGAGAATACTTTTTGTGAGCAAAAACAAAACAAAAATAACGACTTTATTCAACAAATTCATTATTTTTGTTTTGTTTTCACTTTATAATATTAAGGTTGAACCACTGCAGTCACGTCGCCGGTTTTAACGATGTCTTTAGTACCTCTCTGGACGTCTAAAGGTGCAATGTCGTTGCTGCCTATGTATGGATCAGATACCCTCAGATTTCATCAAAAATATCTTAATTTGTGTTCCGAAGACAAACGAAGGTCTTACGGGTTTGGGACGACGTGAGGGTGAGTACTTAATGACAGAAATTTCATTTTTGGGTAAACTAACCCTTTAACATCTATAATGCCAATCGAAACTGGTGAAATATATGTAGAAAACTGGAATATATGAAAGTGTGAATGAAATATGAGAGCTACGGCAGAGCAGATTTCCAGTGACTTCAATTTTGGTCTGTTTCTCACACAAAGCTATCATATGGCTTCAAAATTCTTATATTGTGGAAGTTTTATGATGCTTTTTCTGTCCTTTCTGAAGCTTCTCATTTACTTCTATTCTATGACAAAGAGCAGCATCCACATTCTGACTACAATCTCCTTTTGTACGCCACTGAAAAGTCATACAGGTTTGGAACGACATGAGGGTGAGTAAATGATGACAATTTTCATTTATGGGTGAACTAACCCTTCAAATGAACTAAGAGGAAGCTCTCATCCTCTAGCAGATGGCCACTAGAGGGTGATGATCTACAACTTTTTCAGAGTTCAACAAGTATAGATGGGTGGCCTGGAAAAGTCCCAGTATCCCACGTGAGATAATTATAATTATGAGTGATTAGTGGTAAAGCCGACTGTTGCTTTAAAGTATTTTCCCATCTGTTGTTGAACCCTTTAATAATGTGGTATTTACCATAATGCACACACAGACTCACAAACAAGACCACCTACTGTTCATTCACACACCAATCCGAACGGATAGTATGTAGGATATGATCTTTAAATAGACTATCCTGACATCAAGTCACTTAATATATGAAGCCACAGCTTTGAAGGGGTCAGCAACATAATATGTAGTAGTATATATGTTTGTGCATGTTGGTAAATCAAATATTAGAGGTTTAGACTTTCCAATTGACTCCTATTTTGAAGTTTTCGATGAAAAGAAAGATGATAAAAAGTCTTGGTTTGCATGTATTTGTGATGTATGTTTTTCTTTGTATGTGTTTGTCTCACCTAATGTTGGAGCGCTGAGAGCCATGACTCCATAGAAAGAGAAAGGTCCGGTCTCGAACTTCATGTTTTCATTCCCAGCCTCCACCTCCACACGGCCCTGTGCACAAAGGAAGAAAGATGATTCTGGGTGGGTTTAAAAAAAAAAAAAAAATTGTAGGTTGAAACCTACATTTCATGCATTTTTTAATTTTTTTTTTTTTAAAGAAGGCTCTTTGACTCGCCAAGTCTGCAGTTATTTGATCAAAAATACAGTAAAAATAGCAATATTGTGAAATATTATTACAATTTAAAATAACATTTTCTTATATAAATATATTTTAAAATGTAATTTATTCCTGTGATGGCAAAGTTGAATTTTCAGCATCATTACTTCAGTCTTCAGTGTCACATGATCCTTCAGAAATCATTCTAATATGCTGATTTGCTGCTCAAGAAACATTTCTTATTATCATCAATGTTGAAAACTGCTATGCTGCTAAATTTTTTTGGGGGAAACCATGATACATTTTTATCAGGATTCTTTGATGAGTAGACAGTTTAAAATAGCAGGATTTATTTGAAATAGAATGTCTTAAATATCTTTACTGTCCCTTTTGAATAATTTAATGCGTCTTTGCTGAATAAAAGCATTCATTTCTTTTAAAACAAAATTTACTGACCCTAAACTTTTGAATGGTAGTGTACATTCTGATGAAAATCCAGATTAGGTAAAAAAAAAAAAAAAAAACAGGGTCAATGAGTATGAGCTGAAGAAAAAGCTTCCATCCACATCCATTCATCATGAATATGTGCTCCACACGGCTTTAACAAAGGCCTTCTGAAGCGAAGCGATGCGTTTCTGTAAAACAAATATCCATATTTAAACAAGTTATGAAGTCAAATATCGAGCTTCCACCAGACCGCCTTCCTTATTCAAGTTACGGAGAAAGTGTAAATTGGCGTCGCGTCATCTGCAAGAGTTTTTACACTTTCTTCGTACGTTGAATACTGAAGGCGGTCTGGTGGAAGCTCGATATTTGACTTCATACCTTGTTTAAATATGGATTTTTTTTTTTTTTTTTTTTTTTTTTTTACACAAACGCATCGCTTCGCTTCAGAAGGCCTTTATTAACCCCGTGTGGAGTACACGTTTATGATGGATGGATGTGGATGGAAGCTTTTTCTTCAGTTCACACTCATTGACCCCGTTCACTGCCATTATAAAGCTTGGATGTGTCAGGATATTTATTAATATTTCTTTGATTATGCTCATCAGAAAGAAGAAAGTCATATACACCTAGGATGGCTTGAGGGTGAGTATTGAATAAAGTTAAAGTTATCAAACACTTTACAGACTTCACTGCATAAATTATAAATGAAATATAGATTAATCCTTATTAAAGCTACAATTTTCTCTGTTACCTTTGTTCTTTGATTAACATAAATGACAGACATCACAGCAATTGGTTTATTAGGCTGCTGTGACTTTAAGACCTGCCGCTGCCAAATATGTCGCGGATCTGACTTCTCTTATGAGGATACTTGACAAAACGGGCATTTTGGCATAATTGTGTGTTATTGTTTGTTCAAGCACGAAAAAGAACTTGATACTGGCGTGCGTCTTTCTGTGTACACGAGTCGTGTGTGTCACAGACACGACATTCACAGACAGTGCGTTTTCATCTTGTGGCACGTGAATGGTTGAATAAAAGCATTTGCGTGAATAAGAGCATGATCATATAATGTAACACTAGCCAAATTATCATGGAAAAAAACGTTAGACGTTCGTTAAATATTTTTAACGCGTTAAACTGAAAAAAATAATAGCATGCGTTAACGCGCTAATTTTGACAGCACTAAAATGAAGAAATATTGCTCAAAGTACAGAGTGCTCTTTTCTATAATGAGGACGGGCTGACAAGCTACAAAATTGACAACAAAAAAAAAAAAGGTACTCTAAAAAAGTAGTACAAATGACTTGTGTACTACATTTTAAGTCTTCTAAAGCTACATAATAGTTTAATGCGAGACAAAGTCAAAATAAGGTCACTACTCACTGAAAATTATGTTTTCGACTAAAACCTCTTGGTCACAGTATGTTGGCTTTATTGACTTTAAACTGTCACAAAACACAGATAATGGGTTTGAGGGTAAATAAACGATGGCAGATTTTTCATTTTCAGGTGAACTAATCCTTTAAATGAATCAGAAACATAGCCTCAAGCTTTTGTCCTTCTGACAGGTGGACATACCACAAGACTAGTTTCCCAGCCACAAGGAAAATGAGAGTATTTTCCCCCCCCCAGAAGCATCAGCACCAAGGTGGACAGACACATAAACGAACAACTAGCTTTAGACCGAGAAGACCCCAAGTGAATTAAAATGATAAGACTGAGTGAATGTGAGCTCTGGTCAAGAGGAATGTGAGAACTGTAGCACAGTAAATCCACTGAGACAACAATGATGCTCACACACACACACAAGCTCTGAGAGAGGGCGCCGAATACCACCAGTGACTGATGTCCACATAATGAGGTGCACAATACAGCATGATACACACACATACACAGTTCCCTTTGTGAGCATCAAGGGAGTGAGACTGTTTGCAGGGAGGGGACTGCAGCGGCTGCATGAATCCTGTTTTTCTGGAAATATCCGATCAATCACGTTTCACACATACTGTATGTGAACTGACCTTACAGAGAAAGACCTCCAGGACAAAAAGTAAACACGCACACAAACATCAGAAATGGAGAGAAGGGATCTTTAAATAGACCGTCCTGACTGTCATTGTGCCACTTGATATACAAATCCATGACTGCGAGGAGGGCAGCCAAAACCTGCAGAGTATATATGTGTGTATGTGTGTGTGCTGGCACAGGGAAAAGTTCACATTTGTCCATTATAAACAAACAACAAATAATCTTGCATATTCAGTTCTTACAAATACCCTTAAACACACATTTAGCTAAATGAGGACCAGCAAAAAATTCAAATGTTTTTACAAAAGCCAGTTTCTGTTTTTCAATAACCAATTTGGGAATTTTAATTAAAAAAAATAGAAATACAAAAAATGGACTTCTATCATTTTTTTTTTTTTTTTTTTTTTTTTAAATCCAGCCAAGTTTTGCATTTTAATAAATGTTAATGATAATGATAATGATAATAATAATAATAATAACCATCGATTTTCCGTCCGGGAAAAAAACTTCCCGGACGTCCCCAAAAGGAAAGTTTTGTCAGATTTAGCTAACCCTGTGGACAATTTTGCCTCGTACACACAGTGAACCTGCAATGCCAGGCAGATGGTCTGTATGAATAATGGAGGTGTTGAGAAGAGATTATATATATATATATATATATATATATATATATATATATAAACATATATAAACAAACAAACATTATGTGTGTGTGTGTGTGTGTGTGCGTGTGTGTACGTGCAGAAGGCCTCGTTAGGTTGCATCACTCAGTAACCTCTTCTTAGCGTCAGTACTGTCAATCATTCACAAACATAACGTGGGTGGCCAAGCACACAGTGTAAAATTACTATGAGTATGTTTAACAGCTCTTTGTTTGAGTAACTAACAATTGAGTGCTCATGTGCAGTGAGGACAAGCAAACATCTTCAAATATTTATGTACAGAAAACAGACAATCACAGTCTCTCTTCCTACACTGCTATAATTCTCTCCATCATGAAGCAGAGTTAAAAATAGGTATGTGCAAAACTATATATATCCAAAATCAATTAGGCAGTGGTTTGTCTGAACAATTAGCCGCTCTTGAAGATGTCCTGTATAATTATGCTGGTTTAGAGTTACTCCACCAGACATATTTCTTATACACACCGATCAGGCATAACATTATGACCACCTTCCTAATATTGTGCTGGTCCTCCTTTTGCTGCCAAAACAGCCCTGACCCACCGAGGCATGGACTCCACTAGACCCCTGAAGGTGTGCTGTGGTATCTGCACCAAGATGTTAGTGGGGTCATGGGGCCTCCATGGATTGGACTTGTTTGTTCAGCACATCCCACAGATGCTCGATTGGATTGAGATCTGGGGAATTTGGAGGCCACGTCAACACCTCAAACTCGTTGGTGTGCTCCTCAAACCATTCCTGAACCATTTTTGCTTTGTGGCAGGGCGCATTATCCTGCTGAAAGAGGCCACAGCCACCAGGGAATACCGTTTCCATGAAAGGGTGGACATGGTCTGCAACAATGGTTAGGTAGGTGGTACGTGTCAAAGTAACCCCATCCACATGGATGGCAGGACCCAAGGTGTCCCAGCAGAACATTGCCCAAAGCATCAGCCGGCTTGCCATGTGTTCCCCAGGTAAGCGATGCACACGCTGATGTAAAAGAAAACGTAATTCATCAGACCAGGCCAGCTTCTTCCATTGCTCCGTAGTCCAGTTCTGATACTCACGTGCCCACTGTTGGCGCTTTCAACGGTGGACAGGGGTCAGCATGGGCACCCTGACTGGTCTGCGGCTATGCAGCCCCATACGCAACAAACTGCGATTCACTGTGTATTCTGACACCTTTCTATCAGAACCAGCATTAACTTCTTGAACAATTTGAGCTACAGTAGCTAGCATGGGATTTTGAGACAAAACATAATCTTGTAAAGCTAAAAGCTAAACTTTAGGATTTATTTTTAATTACATTTTGTTTTTAGATTTTGAGAGAGAAACTAATGGTGTAGATGTTTTTTAAAAACAAAAGCTAAAAGCTAAACTTAAAATTTGTCTTGACTATCTAAAACCTTAAATTTAGACAATTCAAAAATAAACATCAAAAGGTTTATCTTATCTTTACATTAGCAAACATATTAAAAGAATATAAACCTTTATTTTTTATTTTATTGTGCCTTAAATTTAAGTTTTAAAAATCATTTTGAAAAGCAAAACTTTTTATTTTATTTTATTGTGGTTTATCTTGTTTTTATTTTTTAATAAAAACAAAAAAAAATTAAAGCAAAATTTAAAACAACTCCTTCCTGTCTTTATTTTCTTCATCTGTCTATCATTATTATGTTTTACTAGTTATGCCTATTTATTTTTCTTGATGTCAGGTTTCAGAGGTATCTTTTCCTTCAAGTGCAAACTGGAAAATCTACATACACTCTTTTATTCCTCACAAACTCCAAGTCCTTTCATCACATAGGCACAGAAGTGCAATGCAAGAAGTGCTGTGGATCTTTAGCACAAAGCTTGACACCTCAGAGAAAGCCGCATTAATCTTTGATGAAGGTCACTCGGCCCGCTCTCAGCTTGAGGCCCGGCTGGAGGCCGTCTTCAACTGGTGCCAGGAAAGAAAGGTCTCCATGTTGGGAAGTCTACTTGCAAGCACCTTCAATGTATTAAATAATAATTAAAATAATACAGCACATCCTGCTTCCACAAACTCATCATTGAGCCGCTTTAAATAATAAATAACAAAAGCCACACAAACAGATGCCCGACATATTTAACAGCCTCAAACTGCTGCTAGTGTGCACTTCATAATCTATTAATGAATCTCCTTCCTGCTGTGAATAATCTACACCGGTGTACTAACTTCAGACATTTTAACCGGAGAGCTTGAACTTGACAAGTTAATTCCATGACAGTTCAAGAAACAAAGTTCACACTCTCAGAAGTGTAAATGCCACAAAAGTGAAGTGCCCCTATTAGCCTTTTTCAGATATTACCTTTCATGTAGCTGTTTGTGAATGTAAAAGTTCTGCAAAGTTTCAAAGATCTTTAAAAAAAGAAAGAACCGATTCTGAACTGCCTCAAAAGAGTTTTTCCAGTCTTACTTCCTGCTGGAACCTACGTAGGCTTGTAACAAATTTGCATAATGCCAGCCTATGGTCTTCATTGGCTGCCCATGAACGTCTATTTGACCCAACACTGTAGTTGTAGCTGACCTCAAAGAGTTTGGTTTGCGTTGTCAACATGTTGAGAAGATGCTGTTTTCTGTGCTGTGAAAGCAAATCAACTTTGCATGCACTTCCAAAGGACGAGGACTCGAGCTTGAATTGATACGGTAAAACCGACACCATCGTTACTGTTCGTATCACTGTGTATACAAGTGTTGAGGAAGCCTCCAGAGCTGTATTCAGGTAATGGCAGTTTAGTTTCTGACATGGGCTGTAAGCGGTGACCAATCACAACAGACTGGACCATCTGATCAATTAGAGAAGAGTAAGCTCTTGGAAAGGAGGGGTTTAGTGAGACTGAATCCTTTATCAATCCATTTCAGACACTGTGAGAAAAGAGGTGATGTGTAATGTATATTATGAGGGGGAAAAAAAGTGTTTTTTATTCTGGATGCATGTAGGAGACCTCAAACTAAATTAGGAATCTTGAAAATAGCATGATGATATATTTTTGTGATATTCTGTGGTTTTCCCCATTTCTTTTGAGGATTATTATAGTTTTTAACATTCATTATAGAAGAAACAATGTGTGGGGTCTGAAATTCACTGAATCACTGAAAGGCTGAGGTGTGCATGTGATGTTTAACCATCATGAGCTGAATGCTCTAATGATTGTTTAGAGGCCAATACTAACAACAACAAATCCAAGAAAGACTGAGAGAATGAATGAAGGAATACGTGATGAATGATGGTACCACTGTGGGAAAAAGTACAACACTACACTTAGGAAAAAACCTGAGATGAGCTTCATCCAAGTGATAATTTAATACAGTGTAAAATCACCAAGCTAATGGATGGGAAAGCGTGTGCAGACATACATTTCGTAGTTAAACCTGCTTTATTGGTAATAACCTCCATCAAAAGCTTTTTATTGCTACTTCACTGCGGTTGTGCAACAGTTACAAAGTATTTTGGGCCAGTTCTTTATACAAAACAGTCGCAGCATATTTTTGGGATGCCTTTCTTCAGATGTTTTCTTGAGCTCATGCCAGACCAAGTCAAGAGCACAGAGGTATTTTCTCAAAACATACAGTAACTGTTTTCTACTGTAGTTTCTGTGTTTTGAATTCTTCCTGATGCAACGTTTTTCTTGAATCTTCAACTTTCATCTTTTATCTTGAGGGAAAATAAAACTGGAGCCTTGTTTACTTCTGCTATTAAGATGCGTTTTGGTTGATCGGATCACAAGCGGACTTATGACCTGTAACGCTGCCTGAATCATAATCATGCACTGTTCGCTGTTGGCCAGAGGAGAACTGGCCCCCCGAAAGAGCCTGGTTTCTCCCTAGGTTTTTTGTTTCTCTCCATTTTTAATCACCTGTTTGTCATCTGATGTCACCTGATGGAGTTTGGGTTCCTTGCTGCTGTCGCCTTTGGCTTGCATAGTTGTGGACACTTGATATTCAACAATGTTTTGACCTGCCTGCATTGACACCATTGTATGCGAACAGAACTGAGCTGGACGATGACATCATTGTTTTCTCCAGTGCTGATATATAGATAAATGAACTAATTATTGATTTTTACAACCGAATGAATCAATACTGATTTTACTTAAGCTGGACAATGACTCCATTTTCTTTAAGAGCTGCTGTGCAGCCAAAATTATTTACCAGTTATCACTGTAAAGCTGCTTTGACACAATCTGCATTGTAAAAAGTGCTATATAAATAAAGGTGACTTGACTTGACAAGTGGACGACACTAAATACAGGTGTAAACAGGGTCTAAAATGTTTTGAGCTTGTCCACTTTCGACCACTTCCAGAGGTAGTCGAAAACGCATTCGACTGGATTGCTTTCGTAGTGTAGACGCTTGTGTGGTCGAATGTGTTCGAACAGCCACAAAAGATCGCCTGCTCTCCACCTACTAACCTAATGCCGTAAACGTTATGAGAAGCACGCTAGCCAGACGGGATTCAAACTTTGTTGGCTGAAGACCCAAGTTTGGTTTGAAGACGAAAAATGTACCAAGCACAATGTTCTCTCACCATTCCTGATTTCTAACGTGCACTCAGTGTTTGCCGTGGTCTTGCGACTATCAGTGCAGAAACGAAAGCTGCTGCTCTCAGTATGTTTTTCCGCCTTCTCCGGGCACGATCATAAATTACGCAAGCTTATTTTTTCTTAAATATCTGAAAAAGCCCATACATTTACCTGCCCATAGACCCTCCCCTCAAAGAAGTGGTTGAAAGTGAACAAACGAGACAGATTAAAACACCAAGTGTAAACATGTATGTCTCCCTCATCTACTTGTGATCCGATCGACCAAAAAGCATCTTAATACCAGGTGTAAACAGAGTCTTAGACACGACTGCCCAGCAAAACAGCTTGACTGTTACAGAAGTTAGTTATCAATGATTCTGATAACTTTTTTCTCATCTACACTATTATTTAAAAGTTTGGGGTCAGTAAGGTTTCTTTTAAAGAAATTGATACTTTTATTTCAGCAAGAAAGCATTACATTTCTATTCCAATTAAATACTGTTCTTTTGAATTTTTAATTCAAAAGAACAAAGAATCCTGACTTTTGTTTGACAAACATAAAAAACAGCACAACTGTTTTCAACATTGATAATAATAGGAAATATTACTTCAGCAAATTAGCATATTAGAATGATTTATGAGGGATCATGTGACACTGAAGCCTGGAGTAATAATGCTGAAAATATAGCTTTGCATCACATTAATAAATTACACTTTAAAATATATTAAAATAGAAAACAGTTTTTATTGTAATATTTCATAATATTTACTGTATTTCTGATCAAATAAATGTAGCTTTGGTGAGCATAAGAGACTTTTTTCCAATTGAATAACATTTTAAAAAATTTTACCGGCCCCAAACTAAAACCTTCTTCAGAGGTCCTCTGAAATCATTTCTGATCAGGCCATAGCACACAACATAGATGTTCAGCTGGGCTGAAGACCTTTACAAACATCACCATATGGCCCTGATAAACTAGAGACAGGAAGTCTCACAAGTGCTGTTTTATAAGCCAGCAGTTCTGTTGAGTCAATTCTTCTACTTTAGCATGTGGCAACAGAAGGCACTGCCAACCACACGCTCATGCTGCGATCCAAAGCCTGCTGTCTTAACCTTCTTAAAACACCTTGTCTGTCTAATTGGCTTTAAAAGCCCTGCAAGCCGTGACCCTGGTAAAGATCAGCTCATTAGGCATCAGTTTGTGACGTTACCTGTAGTATGAGGATGAAGTAGTCCACGGGTTTCCCACGCAGGTAAAGGTAGTGATGTGGCGATTTCTTTTCGGTCTCGTTGAACTTGATCTCCTGGATCACATCAGGGTGTTTAAGGATACGCAGAAGAATTTTCTCTGAGATCAGAGCTGGACTGAACAAATTAACCTCTGCGGAGACACAGGCAGCAGAGACAGAAACAGACAGACAAGAGATATAAAAATTAAAGACTATTTCTCTTAATTTAAGATACAGACGGTCTTACTTTTTGAGAAACCTGTAACATTTTAAAATAAGATTAAACATGTTAGTTTGTGGCAACAATTTACAGTAAGGTTTCATTTGTTAACTACATTAGGAAACATGAAATAACAATGAAAAATACTTAATCTTAGGGTACGTTTACACAACAACGATGTACTAAAAACAGAAAAGTTTTTTCTTTGTGTTTTCCGCGTACAGATTCACCGCTCACATGGATCCGCGAAAACTTTACACTTTGTAAAGAAACACTAAGCACCTATAGACTGAACACAATACGCATGCACATGACATCGACGTTTTCACAAATTCGTGTTTTTGTAGTTTACACGGAGCTGATAATGGTACCGTTTTCAAAAACTTGCACTTTGAAATCCGTTTTCAACTATTTGCTTTTTAAGGTCCCCAAATTGTCGTTGTCATGTAAATGAATGGCAAAAACTAATAAAAATGTTTCTGTTTTTAAGTTGAAAACGGTGTCATGTAAATGGACCCTTAATGTTAATTTTAACATTTACCATTATTAAAATCAAAAGTTCTGTTAACATTATTTTATTGGACCTGAGCTAACATGAACAAACAATGAACAGTTGTATTATTATTAACTAACCTTAACAAAAATGAATGAATACTGTAATAAACGTAATGCTGATTGTTAGTTAAGGCATTAACTAACATTAACTAATGGCAGTGTTGCCAAGTCCGTGGTTTTCCTGCGGAACTGGGCTACTTTTAAACTGTTGCTGCAGGTTGTTTTTAATATCCACGGGTTGAAGCGACCCCAAATAACATGATATTTAGGACCTGGGATGCGAATTTTACCAGGGAACCCCGCCAAAAACACGGATTTTACACCCTGAAATGTGATTGGGCTAGTTTTGGGCTAGTTTTGAGAAGCATTGGGCGGGTTTTGTCGTGAAAACCTGGCAACCCTGACTAACGGGACCTTATTATGAAGTGTTACATTGTTGGTTCAATTTGTTACATTAGTTAACGTAAATCCATGCCAGCATTCAAGGCTATTTTCATTGCCAAAGAAACTGGGTAAAACATTAAAAAAACATTAAAAAAACATAAGAGGTTTAAGGTCCAATTTTAATCTAGGTTAACATTAATTCTACAGTGTTTGCATAATTATTATGCAAGTCAATATTCTGATCATATTTTTTTTCCAAGCACATTTTAACAATTCCAAACCACAATAATCTTAATAACCACTATTAATTTTGTATGTAATCATTTAAAAGTGATGTATAATTGTTAACAAGGTCTGGAAGTGAAAAAAAAACGCCTTGTATTCAGTATTCAGATGTGCAGAATTATTAAGCAGATTTTCTTTTACAGGTAAAATGTAATTATTAAATGGCCATGAGAAGGATGCAATACTATAGTAATAGGAAAATGAAGGCATGACCATTGGACAAGTAATGCTGTGCCATTGGACACGTACTGTTACAGGCAGTCTGGTGAGTGTTGTGACTGATTGTTTACCTGTTGCAAGGAAGCGGTGAGCGGCCAGCAGCAGCTGAGGAGAGATCTTGACTTTAGACTCACTCTCATGTTTGAAGGCAGAGAAGTCTCGCTTGTTCTTATTGTGTGCCACTTTCTTTCTGTTGCGGTTATCAGCTGCAAAAAATGCACAAAAGAAATTCAGATGAGCAGAACACTAAGGATTTTATAACCGAAGTCAGATGACTTAATTCCTCCTCCAAAAAAAAATTAAAAAAATAAAATTCACATTGGCACCATGAAACTCTAACATCATGAACATGATGATATGTGCTTTTTTTTTTTTTTTTTTTTAGAAAATGCTGAGTGCATGTCTCTGTCATTTCGCAAGCATACATGAAATGGTTTATGATGCAGCACATCAAGAGGAAGTAAAAAATCTGTGTTGCAAAATTTTGAGATGTGTAAATCTGGGCCTGCCAAATTTTATGTAACGGGTGGAATAAAATTTACGTGTCGGGTGTGGTGCAGGTCGGACGCACGGGCGGACTGTGGGTCCAATAGCCAAGACTGTTCCAACTCAATTCGGTGCATTTGACAGCTGCTTTTAAATGGTTCCGTGCTTATTTGTGTTCACGCTCTGTCTGAAGACCGTTAAAGGCTTACAGCACGATTTGCAGCGCTGAGCATTGTAGCCAATCACGCTGCATCTGATTGAAAGCTATAATTATATTATAAGGGAGCACGCTTTGCTCACTTTATGTGTTTAATATAGGCTATTCACAATTCAAATAAAAGTTTTAGAATATTTTTGCACTGCTACAAAGAGGACCAGCGGCCAGGCAAACACCGCTTAGTTTCAGAAGAGACAAACGTGTTTAAATGCCAAGTGAATCTGGTAAAATATTTACTAGCTTTAAGCTTACAGTTAAATAGGCCTACTAAAACATTCTTTGTTCTATTATTTTACTTGTGTTGTTTAATGCAATGTTTAATTAAATGCAGCGACATATAGAATGCCTAATGTGGGTTTATTGCTTGTGTTAGGCTATATGAGGAAATGATTTTTGTCTACCTCATGTCATGAAGGAGATTTAATGCGGGTGCGGTTTTTTATGTCGGGTCGGGTACGGGCTAAAATTAGTGTTTCTGACGGATATCGGGTCGGGTGCGCTGTTAATAACTGCGGGTGCGGGTTTATCAAACAGGACCCGTGCAGGACTCTAGTGCAAATGCTGTGTGAATTTATTTCAAGAAAAGAGCTGTAATGCTGTCTGCATAACACTAAAAACATATTCACTAGACACGGTCCACTCACTGTAGAGGTCAGACTCGTCCAGGATTTCTGATTTGATGATCTCCTCAATGACATCTTCCAGGGTGACCAATCCCAGCACCTCATAGAACGGATCTCCTTCGCCTTCATTATTAACTTTCTGAACGATCGCCAAGTGTGATTTACCTGTAGAAGATAACAATGAATCAGATCAGTTCAGAAAACTTCCAATCAATCAAATCAATCAATCAATCAAATCAATATAAAAACAACCATCTTACTTAAAATTGTAATACAAACTCAGAAAAGAGTATTTGTGTTACTCTTTCATTGAACAGCTGTTAATAAATAATGCAAATAATAACATATTCAGTCAAATAACACTCAAAGAGCTTTAGTATTAAAGCTGAAAATATATTAATAAATAAGAATCAAGCAATAATGGTTTGATAGCCCTTTGTATAAAGAGAATATTTTATTATATTACATTAATTTAATTGATTTTTAATTATATGAATTCTTTTCTGCATATACTAATGCATTTTTAACATTTAAAGTTATATTAATTATTGTGAACAGACATGAATTAACAAATAGCACAATAGTAACAATAGTATGTTTATGAGTTAAACATTAACCTGGATTAATGAATACTGTAAAAAATGTTAGTTTCTTCATTGTTTCTTCAATGCTTAGAAGCAAACCAAGTTGATTTACTCAAAGTGTCTAAAATCTATGGCTTTGATCCATTTAATGACACTAGTGTTGCAAAAAAATACACATTTCGGTTATCAGAAGATAAAGACAAACAATAAAAATACAGATTTTACATTTGATTATCGAACTCACTTAATAAAGCTTAATTCTTTAAGTTTGCATTTATATTAAATTCAGAATCAGAGACTGAGGTAAGCTACTCATATTAAGTTCACAGAGAATGTGTTATCTATGACAGAGAGAAACTGAGCAACTAACAGTATGAGAGAAATACACACAGTCCCCTATTCTTCTGAAATGTTCTATGGTAGAGTGATGGTACTGAGCGATTAGCGTTTACAATCATATAGCAATGTATTTACTTGGAATCCACACAGTAAACGCCCAAGAAACCATGACATGTTTACATACTAGTGTACGCTTTTGCTCAATTTAGTGATGGTAAATAGAAAACACAGTACTGTAGCGCTTACTGTATCTTGTTTCTTTATAACTGGTTTCATGGACAAACAGAAAGAGCTAAGGGTTCATACAGTTTGTAAGACGTCTATTGTGGCCATTCAGCACACAAAGAGCCAGGAAATCCTAAAGCGTTTGCTCATCAAAACAAAAATCCAGAAGTTATGTGTAGACATAACACCCTGCCTGATGCACTGACATAAGGAGCCAAAACAGTGAATTGCAAAACATAATTTAGCATATTATGTTACAAAATGTTTCAACTGTCTTGTCCAAAACCACAAAAACACTTCCTATCTTCTACCACAGAAGTTTTGACTGCAAATGGGTAGACCGTCAAACAATCACAGAAGCACTGCAATGTGGCATGACACGAAAAATCATGAGATTTACGTGGTATATAAAGTACAATACCATTCAAAAGTTCGGGATCACTAAATTTAGCAAAAATGCTTTAAATTGATCAAAAATGACAGGAAAGACATTTATAATGTGTCAAAAAAAAATTCCATTATTCTTTTGAATGTTGTTTTGATCAAATTATCCTGAAAAAAGACACTTTCCACACTTCATTAAGCAGCACAGCCATTTTCAACTAATAAATGTTTCTTGAGCATCCAATCATAATATTATAATGATTTCTTAGGGAGAAGTAATGGCTGCTGAAAATTCAGCTTCCTTAAAACAGATAATACATTTTCTTCATCAAAGAATCCTGAAAAAAAAAAAAAACGTATCACCAATTCCACAATAATATTAAGCAGCACAAATGAAATATATCCAAATAAAAAAGATTTTATTCTAATAATATTTCACAATATTACAGTTTTACTGTATTTTTGATCAAATAAGTGCAACCTTGGTGAGCATAAGAGACTTCTTCCAAAAATTGTGTATATATTGTGTACAATGTTATTTTAAATTGAACTAATATTTCACAAAATGACAACTGTTTTGAACAGGAACAACATAAGAATCTTATTTCAAAAACACAAAAAAACTATTCTGATCCCAAACGTCTGAACGCTAGTGTACTTACAATAATATTATTATTATTATTATTATTATTATTATTATTATTATTATTATTATTATGGTAAAAATCCAAACAACAATGGTAGTACTATAGTACATCCAAAAACATGGCAGTAGAACGGTACTTGTTTTAGTGTTTACAACATATTTCAAAGTCAAAGACGATGGTATTACTATGTTGCATATATATATATATATATATATATATATATATATATATATATATATATATATATATATATATATATATATATATATATATATATATATATATATATATAATCATTAGAGAGTTGGATTTGTAACCCGAAGGTCGCGGGTGTGAGTCTCAGTAACGGCAGGAAATGAAGGTGGGGGAATGAATGAACTGTGCTCTCTTCCACTCTCATTACCCACAACTGAGGTGCCCTTGAGCAAGGCACCTAACTCCCAATTGCTCCCTGGGCGCTGCAGCAAAAATGGCTACCCACTGCTCTGGGTGTGTGTTCACGGTGTGTGTGTGTTCAGTACTGACACTGCTGTGTGTGTACTTGGATGGGTGAAATGCAGAGCAGAAATTCCAAGTATGGGACAGCACATTTGGCTACACGTCACATCACTTTTACTTGTCACTTTCACATCTAAACAAAGCATGGTAATACCATGGTACTTTATAGTTGGCGGACTGGGAACGAAGAGTTAAATGGATAGTTCACCCAAAAATGAAAGATCTGTCATCATTTACACACCCTCAAGTTGTTCCCAACCTGTATGAATTTCTTCTGCTGAACACAAAAGAAGATATTTTGAAGAATATGTTGACGGTAGCCACTGACTTCCATAGTAGGAAAAAAATACTATGGAAGTCAATGGGGACCATCAACTGTTTGGTTACCGACATTCTTCAAAATATCTTCTTTTGTGTTCAGCAGAAGAAATCAATTCAAATAGGTTTGGAACAACTTGAGGGTCAGTAAATGATGACAGAATTTTCATTTTCTGGTGAACTATCCCTTGAAAGCTCGACTGCTTATCTTCCATCACTGTTTGTAATGTGACAGGATGTAGCTAATAAAGCCTGAGCAGCACATGCAGACTAAACAGCCTATACTTGAGTGACGCAGAAGATTCTGGAACCCTGAGTCTAGAGCAAGTGTCTTTTGCTTGAGATGAGCGTACAGTCAGTTCAGTGTGTTTTTGGAAACAGATCTCCGGCAGCAGACGTCTCAGTGGGTCTGCATTATGCTGCAGAGGAACAAATGAGAGCCAAAAATCATGATGACACAAGAGAAACTATTCACGTCCTGTACCGAGGGACATTCTGAAAAGCTTATCGTTTGTTTTGTTTTGTTTATTAAGATCCCCATTAGCCACTGAAACAACAGTAGCTATTCTTCCTGGGGTCTCCTCAATATTCATTACATGTTTTACTTATATTTTTTACACCATTCACACAACTGCACACATCATAACAGTATACAAGACATACAAGAGTTCATAGCAGCTCAATGTCAAAGAAAAACTCAAAAACAGCTCATTTTCTGGTATCATTATACACTACAATACATATTCTATAATTACAAACAAAACTAAATCATTAGGTTCAACATCAATCTTCCTAAAAATCAAAATACACAATTATCAGTAATCACTGTGTGAACAAGAAAAGTTTTAACTTCTTTTGAAAGCATTTTTTATTATTTTCCAGCAACAAAAATCCTGGTAATGAGTTCCATGCCACCATAGCACGATAAAACACTGGCCGCTGTATTTGGTGAGTTCTGCATAAAGGCAGCACACATCGCATCTCACCTGTTTGTCTAGTGCAATAATTATGTGTATCTGAAAAAAAGGACAACCCACTATAAATTATTTCTGGAGTTTTTGATACGATAATGTTTCTCATAAATGTTACTAAGAAATACTTTAGTCTAAATTTTACAGTTAACCAAGCCAAACTATCATGCATAGCAGTCACACTGGTTCTATATGGACAGCCCAAAACAATTCGGGCTGCTTTATTTTGAGCAACCTGAAGTCTGTGTAAATTATTTTCACTTGTATTTGACCAAACAACTGAGGCATAATCCAAATGAGAAAGCACTAACGACTGAACCAGTTGTTTTGTTGTCCAAAAAGGAATGAACTTCCTACAGTGTCTAATAATGGCCATACTTCTACCCATTTTTTGTAAAATTTGGTTTATTTGACTGTTCCAAGACAGCTTACTATCAACAATTACACCTAATAATTTAATTTCTTCTACTTGTTTAATCAAAATATCTCCAGATAACAAATGTAATGTGGGTGTCATTTTTAGAAAATATTTTGACCCAACTGCCATACATTTTGTCTTTTTTATATTGATGACTAATCTATTAGCACTAATCCATTGTGTAACTAAGGTCAATTCTTTATTTAAGATGTTATTAAGTTGATCTACTGTTCTTGCAGATGCATATAGTGTAATGTCATCTGCATATATTGCCATGGTGGCATGTTCCATCACCAGGGGAAAATCATTAATAAAGATAGAAAATAAAAGGGGCCCTAAGCAACTACCTTGGGGCACTCCACAACTCATCTCTTCAACCTCAGAATAACTGCCATTAAAATACACAGTGTACTCTCGGTTACTGAGATAACTCTCTATCCATTTAATAGCTGCTGGTTCAAATCCATAACAACATAATTTAAGTAATATACTATGATCTAAAACATCAAACGCCGCAATTAAATCCAACAAAACTGTACCAACCAAATTTTTGTTATCAATTTCCTGCAACCAATGATCAGTAATCTGAGTCAATGCTGTAGTCGTGGAGTGACCCATTTTATATGCATGCTGATAAATTGTATTTAACCCATTTACTGCAAAATACTCCTGTATTTGATCATATACTACTTTTTCCATAATTTTACTTATTGCAGGTAACAAACTAATTGGTCGGCCATTTTGACCTTGAAAATGGTTCTTTATTATTTTTTATTAAAAGGTATCATTTTTGCTGTCTTCCACTGTGATGGGAATACACATTTCAATAAACTTAAATTGATTATATGAGTAACAGGCAAAACAATTAAATCTGCCACCAACTTTAACAACTTAACCTCAAGGTTATCAAAACCTGAGGGTTTATCTTTACTTGCCCGTAGTAATTTTATAACGTTCTCTTCTGTTACTGTCTTAAATCTGAAATTACATATTTTAGACTTCATTATAATATTTCTTATTAGTCTATATGAAATATTCCTATCTTGTCCAAACTCCATGGCCTGTCTCAATTTTTTTATTTTGTTTTTAAAAAATTGGCCCAAGTAATTAGCAATATCATTTGGTTTAGTTAAACAAATCCCATCAGCCTCCAAACATGTTGTAAGCAATTTAGACTTCCTTCCCATTAGTTCATTTAATGTACTCCATACTTTTGCATTATCCCTCTTAGCATCTTTAATCTTTCTTTGATAATATAAACGTTTTTTAGATTTATTTAATTTTGTGACATAATTTCTTAATTTACGATATGTATTCCACTGTACAACATCATCAGATTTGATTTCTTCTATCTTAGCTTGATTCCTTTGCTTCATATATTCCTTGAGCTCTTGATCCAGCCATGGAGCCGAGACATTTCTCACAGTTCGTTTTCTGATAGGAGCGTATTTATCCATCACCTGTACTATCAAGTTGTTAAAGACGGCCACAGCCCTATCTGGATCCTGCGCTTGTGTTACCTCGGTCCAATCCATACTCCTTACTTCTGCTATAAAATCATTTTCTTTAAAGTTTTTAAAAGTCCTTTTACAAATAAATTTCTGACCTGATTTTGGTACCTTTGTTATTCTTTTAACCACAGTTAAATGATGGTCACTGCAGCCGACTGGAATAGAGACAGCCGCAGAACACAACTCAATTACATTTGTAAAAATCAAATCAATAAGAGTTGCTGAATATGCCCCATCAGCTTTCAAACTTACTCTTGTATACTCAGTAACCACCTGTGACAAATTACAAGTATTAGCAAATGAAAGTAACTTACTCCTTAAAGTACAACTTTCAGATTTCCAGTCTATATTTAAATCTCCTAAGAAAAATATTTCATTTCCTGTATCACATGCTCTATCCAACATTTCACATATTTGATCTAGGTACATTATTGTAGCATTTGGCGGTCTGTAACAGCATGCAATGAGGACCGGTCTTAAGTGTGGAATTTGTAGTTGTAACCAGATTACTTCCACTCCTATAATAGTTAGGTCCCTTCGAACTATAACTGGAATTTGGCTTTGAACATAACAAGCTACCCCTCCTCCATATAAATTTCTATCTTGCCTGTAAATATTATATCCATCTATGTTCAACACAGTGCTATTTATTGCTGAATCTAAATGTGTTTCTGATATGACTAATACCTGTAGATTATAATCCTGTATAATTTCTGAAATGTCACTTACTTTATTCCGTAAACTACAAATATTCATATGAGCAATTTTCAAACCACCTTTTTCCAACATAATATTGTTTTCAACCATCTGACACCTGGTCCTTTCCTATCATCACTCTTTTTATACTTTTAATATCACCTTGAGCTTTTACTAGAACACACACAACATGTAAACACTCACCAAACAAATTCATCCACACACTCATACACACAAACCTCTTCAACATTGTAATGAAATACATCGGCTACTGCGTCAACTGAGCCACGCCTGCTCATGACGTATTATTCTTCTAAACTAAACATCACGTGGGCTTATATTATACAAGACTAAGTTATTATTCTAAACAAATATATATTATATATATATATATAAAATGTATATGTATATATATATATGTATATGTATATAATTATATATACATTCATGTATACTAAATTAAAGTAGCTTTCTTCCACTTAACCTAACAAAAGCCTAACCTTTACTCAGAGTTTATTTCGTAGGGGTGTGGATCACTAATCCAGTGAATTCAGTTTATCAGTTTTATCATGCCTTTGCAGCTTGTCGTTATAGTTCATCAACTCTGTCCACTGTTATGCAATCCAGGTTCGATCATAGTTTTGACATACACTTCTGCCACACTGCACTCCGTTAACTTTTTTGTCTCACCTTTAAAAGTTATAATTAGCCTGGCTGGATGAATGATACCATGCCTCACCCCCGCGCTCCTCAGTTTGCTCCTGATATCGCGGAAGCTTGCTCGTTTTTTTGCCATCTCCGTCGTCAGATCCGGGAAAATCCTCAATTTCATACCTCGAACATGTAGCACACCTTCTTTCTTTGAGATTCTTAGTATCTTCTCTCTCGTTGTAAACTTTTGTAGGCGCACAATCATCGCTCTACCTGTTGTTTTCCTGTTCTGAACTACCTGTTTTCGTGGCTTAATGTAAACACCATCTACTGCCAAAACAAATACCACACAACACAATCAGTTTGCAATGTGTAGCTGCTGTCAGATCCTATAATATTGATGCTTTATCTTTCTTTATCTTAAGTTCCTTTTGCAAACTCTCTATTATATTGTGTCTTATTTACTAAACAATCTGCAGACAAATGCTCCGAACAAACATAGAATCCTCTTGTTCCTGACAAAGGTGTTGAATTTTTTGCTCTGTAGGCAGTCATATGCAAATATATTTGCCCGTGTGACATCACAGCTCCCACAATATCCAAACGAACTGTTTTTAGAACTTGGTTAAATAAATGCTTTGTTAATAATGAGGAGTTTTAAGCAATGAAACTTGCAGGATGTTTTAATGGTACAAAGACCTTCTATATGTCAAAAGATCAAGGAAAATTTGATTTCCCATGTCATGACGCCTTTATGCATTGCCTCCCATATAGAAGTCCATTGGGACACAGCTAATTGATGAGCACTTTATTGATCATAAATACTGTCTATGAACAATTGATAAGGCCAGAATCTAAATGCAAATAGCAAAGTTTAACATTAAGCTTTAGTAAACCATTATAAAGACAAGGTTTAACGTGGCTTAACTTACTAAAACAACTACATTTACTTTATAATGGTTTTCTAAAATGGGGAAATTATTAACTTTTAAATGTAGAAAAAAAAAAATGACCTGAGCCTCAACTTGGTCTCCAAATAAGAGGCAATATACAAGGTTAAATATTTTCTGAGAATACCGCGACATTGTTTCGATAAAAGTGACTCCCTTGTTCCACTCTCTGTAATGAAAAAACAATAATACATTTTCTATTGATTGGCATTTGCAGACAGAGCAAAAAAAAAAATTTACAGTAAAACCTCTTGGCAAATTTTATGAATGAATAAAATATTCATCCATTTTAAAAGTAAATTATATTAAAGTGCCCCCATTATGCTTTTTCAGATATTACCTTTCATGCAGTGTGTAATATAGCTGTTTGATGTGAATGTAAAAGGTCTGCAAAGTTTCAAAGATCAAAATGCATGTTAAATGGACTCAGGTTTGAATGTGTATACAAGTACAGAGGAAGTCGGGCTGCAAGATATTGGAAAAAAAACTGACATTGTGATATTTAGTTTTTTTGCGATATGAAAAAAAAATTGCATGTCATTGTTGCATGTTTGTGTCCGTTCAGGCACAAATAGACATGGAAGAGCGGCATTCGGCATTCACGTGCACGTGACTTTGTGAGTGTGCATGCGCGAAACAGCCGCATGTTCAGAACAGAGATCTCTTTCGCATCTTCGTGCACCCAAATGGTTTAAAATCGAATGAATGTTTAAACTGACAGGACCTAAAACACTGTCAAATGATAAACTTTAATTGTATGATGGTCAAACTTTGCAATTAATCCGAGAATCGGGTGGGTTTTGAACTGTGGTGTCTGGTCCTCACGGATTAATGATTCCTATACTTGACATCGCACATCCTGCGATGTGACTATCGCGGATGCGCACATCGCGATTTCGAGATTCAGATATAGTAATAGGTGTTTTGTTTTCGACATGCTATAAGCAGTAGACCAATTACCACAGATTGGGCCATCTGACCAATCAGAGCAGAGGAAGCTCTTGGAAAGGAGGGGTTTAGAGAGACCGAATCCTTTATCGAACTGTTTCAGACACTGAGAAATAGAGGTGATGCTGCGATGTATATTATGAGGAAAACTTCACGTGTCTGCTGTCCACAAACACAGGTTTTCCCAAAGTCAGACAAAACAATGGATAAGTATAGTTCAAGTCTTATTTAACTTCTTATAAAAATAAGAATATCCTCTGTACTTTCTTCATTTCACAAGTCAGTTTTGTCTTGCTGAGTCATCAATCCCTGCGGCTAAAACAATGCTTGTCTGTCTCTTGCTCCCTGCCTCCCTTTCTCTCTCTCGCTCTGCATCAGTGAACACACTCACCCACTGACACACTCTGTACCCTGCAATCCACCTTACCAGCTATTTCAAACATTACACCCTTCTCATTTTACTCACTGTTTCTCTCACAGCATCACCTGAAAGCCATTATGTATTCATTCATATAGAGTCACATAGCACACACCTTATCATTCTTCATTTTTACACATTTTAAAATAATATAGTCAGTATATGACATTCTTCTTAGCAAAACTGTTCAAAAGTTTCAAAAGAAATTACTACTTTTATTCAGCAAGGATGCATTATTAAACTGATCAAAAAGACATTCATAATGTTCTCAATTTTCTATTGATAAAAGAGTCCTGAAATGTTTTATTACAGTTTCCAAAATATTATACATGGATGATAATAATAATAAATGTTTTTTGAGCAGCAAATCAGCATATTAGAATGATTTCTGGAGGATCATGTGACACTGAAGACTGGAGTAATGATGCTGAAAATTCAGCTTTGATCACAGGAATAAATTGCATTTTAAAATACTAAAACAAAAACTGTTATTTTAAATTGTAATAATGTTTAACAATGTATAAACTATAACAATAATAAAAATATTATACTGCAACAATAGTAAAAATAATCAGATGGTGTGAGTATGGTGTTGATAATTTCTCAGAATTTTTGGTTAATATGTTACTTGAAATTACTTTCTTGAAAATACAGCAGCATTTTAAAGAATGTTTATAAACAACTTTGGTAATTGAAATTACAAATTAATCAACTTAAAATGAATCACATATTAACAACTAGATCAGAACGTTGGGGTTTGCATGGGCATGTTCTTGCTTGTCTAACATTTAAAGGTGAATGGAGTTGATTTAAACTTGTTGGGTCACTTTTGATTAAGTCAGTCACACCTCTAATGATGCATGAAATCAGCTGATTAAAACATGTTACAATATCATGACACTAAATCATTTTTAAAGGGTTAGTTTCCCCAAAAATGGAAATAATGTCATTTATTACTCACGTTCATGCCGTTTCACACCCGTAAGACCTTCGTTCATCTTCTGAACACAAATTGAGATATTTTTGTTTAAATCCGATGGCTCAGTGAGGCCTACATAGGGAGTAATGACATTTCCTCTCTCAAGATCCATAAAAGTACTAAAAACATATTTAAATCAGTTCATGCGAGTACAGTGGTTCAATATTAATATTATAAAGCGACGAGAATATTTTTGGTGCGCCAAAAAAAAAAAAAACCAAAATAACGAATTATTTAGTGATGGCCGATTTCAAAACACTGCTTCAGGAAGCTTCGGAGCATAATGAATCAGCGTGTCGAATCCGCAGTTCGGAGCGCCAAAGTCACATGATTTCAGCAGTTTGGCGGTTTGACACGCGATCCGAATCATGATTCGATACGCTGATTCATTACGCTCCGAAGCTTCCTGAAGCAGTGTTTTGAAATTGGCCATCACTAAATAAGTCGTTATTTTGTTTTTGTTTTTTGGCGCACCAAAAATATTCTCGTCGCTTTATAATATAAATATTGAACCACTGTACTCACATGAACTGATTTAAATATGTTTTTAGTACATTAATGGATCATGAGAGAGGAAATGTCATTGCTCCCTATGCAGACCTCACGGAGCCATCGGATTTAAACAAAAATATCTTAATTTGTGTTCCGAAGATCAACGAAGGTCTTACGGGTGTAAAACGGCACGAGGGTGAGTAATTAATGACAGAATTTTCATTTTTGGGTGAACTAACCCTTTAACCTGCAAAAAATATCTTCAATATGTTTAGAAGTCTTAATACATGTTAATCCTGAATGTTCTTACACTGAAGACTTGCAAAAAAGAAAAAGAAAAAAGTGTTCACAATGTTGTGTCCCACAGAAATTGCGTTCTGCAGAAAAAGGACATTACTGATCTCATCCAAATGAGTCATTCGGCTAATCTGAGTCATATGCAATTAAAGATGCCCATGTTTCTTTACTCAGGGGATGAGTAAATTGCATCTGTAATTGCACACGCCATCTTTAGTTGCATATGTGGTCATCTGAAGTTTCACTGAGGGTCAGTTTCTGAAACTTATCACAATTACATTACTGCAGTACCACATAAACTAAACATCTGTCTGCAGCCAGCACTGTGGATGCGTATGTGTGACTGCTAAATATCTGCATGTTTACATTTGTTTACAATTTTTAACAAAAATTATAAATAGCTGTCATTACTGCAACTTTTAACATCATTACAAAAACTCCAGAATTATTTCTGGAACAAGTACCATAATGTGAACATGAATCGCCACTTACACTAGTTTTAAATTTCATAATAGATCCAGACCAAATGGAGAGTTTGCTAAAATTATGCAAAAATCGCTATTTGCCTATTGGTTATCATTAAGTAATGTAATCTGAAAAGGAAAGTGATTTGAGAGAAAGAGCCATAGTCAATAATGATTTGATGGCAAGAAACTTTAACCACTTTTCAAATGTCATTTCAATAATGCATCTTAGATATATCTTTTTTTTTCTTAAAATATTTCTTTTAAATAAACTTTAAATAAATTGACATTAAATAAATAAATAATTCATAAATATATAAACCAGGCCACAAAGATGAATATTATTTAATTTAATATATATATTAAATAAATATATCAACAAAATGTAGCTAGAACCACTTGACTTTAAATAAATAAATAAATGAAACAAAGCAGCAGCTAAAATTTAGTTATAGCTCATATAGTTGATTTTATATATTATCTATTATTATATTATATATTATATTATATATAAACAAAATAAATAATATTCATATTTTTGGTCTGGGTTTTGTTGCAGCAGTTAGATATCTATAATAAGAAATGTCTATAATAATCCAGAAAAACCTCAAATATCTCGACAACGTTTCAGTCTTTTTTCTCAGTTCAAAAGAAACCAAATAACACTTAACTCAAAAACTGTAGTCTAACATAAATTAAATGAGTTTTTCCTAGAATATTGCATAGGCCTATTTGTGTAATTAAAGGGTTAGTTCATCCAAAAATGTCATTAGTTACTCACCCTCATGTCGTTCCAAACCCGTAAGGCTTTCGTTCATTTTTGAAACACAAATGAAGATCTTTTTGATGAAACCTGAGGGCTTTCTGTCCCTTCACTGACAGCTATGCGACTACCACTTTGAAGCTTCAAAAAGTTCATAAAGAGATGGTAAAACTAATCCATATAAATTGAGCGGTTTAGTTCAAATTTTAAGAAGAAACTCGATCGCTTTATATGATGAACAGATTGAATTTAGACTTTTATTCACATATTAACATTGATCAATTCACACATCAGTTGTGGTAAACAGAAGCTCAAGCATGTTTGCTTGACATGCAAGAGCCAATGAGGATCATTCTTGTGTTACGCAGCACGTTTGAGCTTCTGCCAAGAACCAATGAGGTTTGTTCTCACACATCAAGTATGTACGGTTGAGCTTCTGTTTATTTTCGCTGATAAATGTTTATATGTGAATAAAAGGCTAAATTATATCTGTTCAGCATATAAAGCAATGGTGTCTCTTCAGAAAACTTGGACTAAACCGCTCAATTCGTATGGATTAGTTTTATGATCTCTTTATGAACTTTTTGAAGCGTCAAAGTGGTAGTTGCGGAGACTGTCAATGGAGGGACAGAAAGCTCTTAGATTCCATCAAAAACATTTGTGTTGAAGATAAATGAAAGTCTTACAGGTGTGGAACGACATGAGGGTGAGTAAATGATGACAGAATTTTCATTTTTGGGTGAACTATCCCTTTAAAGTGTAGATAAAAAGTGAGGCTCTGATATTAGACCTAGAACCATCCAAATCATCATCTCCTTCATCAACAGAGCCTTTCCTTCTTCTTGCAATCTAAAACATGCACAAACATATAGTGTATGCTCGGTCAGCACTGCTAATCAACAAATGACATGACAGGAAGCGAAGGATAGGAAGAGAGAAGTATTTGCGACACTGTAGCCATGAACGCATGCACAGAGAAACACAGAGACCGTGATCCTACTAGAATACAAAGAGGCTTATGACATGACAATACCGTCAGAGAGCTGGCCAAATCCACTTAGCAACACTAATCACTGACCAAAACAACAAAATAAAGCACAGGTTTGACAGAAATGTGTCTTTTCCTCTTTTTCTGACTGGATTTTGATTGCACTTGCACAAATTTCTTGTGGGGTCAACCAGAAAAAAAGTCATGGTTCTTGCAAGAAATCCAATGACTAAACTCACTGTAAACTAAAAATGACTGAGGCACTTTTCAGAATCAGACATTCATTGTGGTTACTGCCCTGCTTTTGACCGTTACACATTCACACATTACACGCAATGCAAAACCGTTTTCCACAGTACCATGTGGTAAACGGCAACCCAAACACTGGGCGACAGTGGCAGAATGCCATCTTTGAGTACCGGCATGTTTAAGTGGGACAGGACAAGTGGATGAGGAAAGAAATACAATGGTTTGGGTTTGTATCATGGATAGGAAGTAGTAAGAAAAGACTTCTGCTTAAACAAGAGGAAGTGCTTCAAAACAGACAAACTTATAAGCTGAACAAACAACAGGCATAACCATCCTGGTTTTCAGTGAATGAATCTAGAAGCCAGCCATGAATATAATATATTACCTGGCCTGCCCAGTTCAAAAGCACAGTATAAAAGCATGCGTCTTGGGGCTTGACTGCCTTTCTACTCTCCAGTTAAGGGTTAGTTCACCCAAAAATGGAAATTCTGTCATTATTTACTCACCCTCATGTCGTTCCAATCCACACCCGTAAGACCTTCGTTCATCTTCAGAACACAAATTAAGATATTTTTAATGAAATCCGAGAGCTATATGATTCATCCATAGACAGCAATATAAATCAACACTTTCAAGGTCCAGAAAGGTACTAAATACATAAAAACAGTCGACGTGACTGCAGTGGTTCAACCTTAATGTTATAAAGCGACGAGAATACTTTTTGTGTGCAAAAACAAAACAAAAATAATGACTTTATTCAACAATCTCTTGTCTTCCCTGTCATTATCCTTACGCAGGTGTCGCAGTAAGCACAGTGAAGGCTTCCATGTTTATGTCCGAATGCCGGCTCAGCATTGGCAGACGCAGATCACGTGAGCAGCACAACGCATGCATGTGATGCTGACGCAGGAGCCGGCCAATAATGAGTCGGCGTTCTGACGTAGAACCTGGAAGCACTAGACGTAAACAACGTATGAGAATGACACAGAAGAGAAGATATTGTTGAATAAAGTCATTATTTTTGTTTTGGGCACAAAAAGTATTCTCGTCACTTCATAAATTTGAGGTTGAACCACTGCAGTCACATCAACAGTTTTAACGTTTTCTTTAGTACTTTTCTGGATCTAGAAAGTGGTGGTTAAATTGCTGCCTATGGACGAGTCATATACCTCTCAGATTTCATCAAAAATATCTTAATTTGTGTTCAGAAGATGAACGAAGGCCTTACAGGTGTGGAACGACATGAGGGTGAGGAATTCTCATTTTTGGGTCAACTAACCCTTTAAGGTGCATGTCTGACAGCAAATCCAAATCCTTAAGACCTTTGTTAATCTTTGGACACAAATTAAGGTATTTTTTAAGATATCTGAAAGATGTCAACTGCACAGTGAAACCAAGTTTAATTAAGAGTAAATCTAAACATTTTTTCTAGCATCTACATTAAGAAGTCATCATGTTATCAGTACTATTGCCTACCATAACCATTTAGAACAACATATTATGACTATTACTTCTACTGTATACCAAAGCAACTGAGCTATAAAATCAGTCTTATTCAATTAATGTGCAAGGAACATTAGTACAATAACTAATACTAATACTAGAGTTAAGGATTATACTAGACTACAGGCAATCAATCAGACTTTGAATAATTGTAATTAATATGCCATTTTGATTAGTTTGGCTGTTTAAATGGATGATAAAAATGGAAGTAAATACACACTTCTCCACATTTTGTACAATAAAACAATTTAAGTTCTGGATATATAGCTCAAGTCCCAAATCAAAACCTGCCAAAAGCAAACTTCAGCAAGCGGTGATAAGATAACAGGTTTTTCCTCATTATTAGTCACAGTTATTGTGATGACAACAAACACGTGTGATTAGTCAAACAGGGGCTGGTTGCATAAAATGCTTGGACTTGGTTTACAAGTCAGTCATCTAATTTTTTTCTGGTCATAACTTTTTAAAGTCAGTTACATGAAAAGGTCTAATTTGGTCTAATTTGAATCTGAAAAGTAATGTTAAATACCAGCTAAGTATTTATTGTATTGCAAGGCTTCAGGACCAAACTACAAATGTCTGCTTGTACATACCCAGAGTTCCTGTATTAACCATGGCTAATCAACTAAGATATTGATTACAATAACCTCACGGCTTGCTACTAATGACATCGTAACTATCGATAATTGGTGGATTAACTTAATTGTAGCCTTATTGGGAAACAATCCCAAGACGTTATTAGCATGAAGTCAATATGAAATGGCATTTGCAAGCCATTTCACTTCTGTAATATGAAAATGTATGAAACAAGATATATTTAATGAGAAAACTTGATTTTACTATATAGAAATGATTGGATCGTGAAAAGTTCTATAATATCAGGGTAACTATCATTAAACATTTTTTTTTGTAAGGGTTAGTTCACCCAAAAATGAAAATTGTCATTTATTACTTAACCTCATGTCGTTCCACACCCGTAAGACCTTTGTTTATCTTCGGAACACAAATTAAGATATTTTTGATAAAATCCGATGGCTCAGTGAGGCCTCCATTGCCAGCAAGATAATTAACACTTTCAGATGCCCAGAAAGCTACTAAAAACATATTTACTACAGCTCATGTGACTACAGTGGTTCAACCTTAATATTATAAAGCGACAAGAATACATTTTGTGCACCAAAAAAAACAAAATAATGACTTTTCAACAATATCTAGTGATGGGCGATTTCAAAACACTGCTTCATGAAGCTTTACGAATCTTTTGTTTCGAATCAGTGGTTCGGAGCGCCAAAGTCACGTGATTTCAGTAAACGAGGCTTCCTTACGTCATAAGTGTTTCGAAATTTCAATAGTTCAGGTGACTTTGGCAGTTTGATACGCGCTCCAAACCACTGATTCGAAACAAAAGATTCGTAAAGCTTCGAAGCTTCATGAAGCAGTGTTTTAAAATCGCCCATCACTAGATATTGTTGAAAAGTCGTTATTTAGTTTTTTTGGCGCACAAAAAGTATTCTCGTCGCTTCATAACATTAAGATAGTCCATGTGACTACAGTGGTTCAGTTTTAAATATGTTTTTACTATCTTTCTGGGCACTGAAAGTGTTAATTATCTTGCTGGCAATAGAGGCCTTACTGAGCCATCGGACTTTATCAAAAATATCTTAAAATATTTGTGTTCCGAAGATGAACGAAGGTCTTACGGGTGTGGAACGACATGAGGGTGAAGAATTAATGACTGAATTTTCATTTTTGGGTGAACTAACCCTTTAACTGAAATAAAGCTGAAATAAAATAAATGGTAAAACTTAAAATGAGTAAAATAAAATAAAATAAAATGTAAATGAAATTTAGAAATGTTGTCTTGGGAAGTAACAGAAATAAGTTTAAGCTGAAGCACTAAAATTAGTAACTTGAAATAAAAAAATACTAAAACTGTAATTGAAATAAAAAGAAATTAAAGCTAAATAGTGATATAATAAACATAAATAAAATAAAAATAACAAATGCACATTAAAAACTACTACTAAATTACTAAATATAGTTATAAAAAACTAATACAAAATGACTAAAAACGTAATAAAACTGAAAATATATAAAAAAAAAAAAGGAAAAAAAAAAAATCACAGTTATTAATAAAACCTATAATTGTATATAAATAATACTAAAAAAAAAAAAACACTGCTCTATATGACTGATGTTTGGAGGGGCAGGAAAATTCAGGAATGACATGCACTGATGATTTTATTAAGAGAGCAAACAAGGTCAATAATGATTTCATGTCGACTTCATGCGCTTCAGGAAAGCAACCTCCCAAAAAAATGTGTGTGGGAGAAAGTGAGAGAATACAAGAGAAGAAAGACTGCCAACAACTGACCTTGACAGTCAGCGGAGGAGAGAAAGGCCCGTGGGGAGAGAGGATGTGTGTTTTCCAACCTGACAGGAGCGGGACTAATTAATTAAGAATAGATAGTGACCTTTTCCACAATCTCTCCAAAAGTGACATCACTGCTGATCCACCTCCCTCCGGCTGTACTGTCCCTCGCTACACCTGATGAACCTCACTGATAGTGACAATGAGGAATGCTGCAGGAAAAACAGTGTGTGTGTAACTGACAAAAAAATTCACCAACCTTTTTTAAACTCCTCCAGCATGGAATCCAACTTGGTGTCGTGAAACACAAAGTGGACCGGATGGTTGTAGAACTTAGTGATGGTCTTCAATGTAGTGCAGTCATCTGGATCCACAAAAGCCAGGTCCTTCACAAAGAGGATGTCCACGATATTAGTCCGTTCATCCTCATAAACGGGAATGCGAGTGTATCCGCTCTCCATGATTTCCGACATGGTGTTGAAGTCCAGGACAGTGTCGCTGTTGATCATGAAGCAGTTGCTGAGTGGAGTCATGATGTCCTCCACCGTCTTAGTCCTCAACTCCAGAGCTCCCTGGATCATGTTCATCTCCTCTTTCACCAGGTCATTGTACGGCTCCGTCACCTTGAGCATCCCCACTAGCTTCTCTCTGTTGTACACGGTGCCGATCTCCTGGCCTAGCACGCAATCCAAGAGTTTGCTGATGGGGAAGGACAGCGGAAAGGTCAGAAGCATGAAGAACTTGGTGATGTGGATGGTGTTGGCACCCACCGCCAAGCCATGGCGAGAGCAGAGCGCCTGAGGAACGATCTCTCCGAAGATGACTATACCGATGGTTGACGCCACCACAGCACCAAGACCTGAGCCGATGAGATCATCCAGAAGGATGGTCAGCGTGGTATTGACGAGCACGTTTCCAAGGAGAAGTGAGCACAACAGGTAGTTTCCTTTCCTTCTTATGGGCTCAATCTTGCGTGCGTACTTCTTTTCTTTATCAGTGCCACAACTCTGCACGATTCGCAGCTCCATGGGGTCCAAAGCCATGAGCCCCAAGTTCAGACCACTGAACATACCTGAGAGCACCAGGAGGCAGGCTATCAAGATTATTTGGAGCCAAATGGGGAGCAGCGACTTCTTCTCCTCCACCACACTCAACCATCCATCATGTTCTCCAAGCGGGTACCACTTCCCATCTTGGCTGTCTCTGACGCACAGCCAATAATCACTCTTGGACTCACTTTTCCTAAGTGCTTTAATTTTTACCTTCAGCACTCCAGAGGTGCCCTGACTGCTGACATTCATACCCTCCTCGATGAAGATGTCTTTGGTGAAGGGAGAACAAGTCCTGTTGAAGTCAGAGCCTGTGTCCTCGTCCTGACCAACGAACTTAATCTGCTTCCAGGTGTCATTTCTGATCTGCAGCCCGTAGAACCTGAGGTGGATTACGCTCCCCTCGGTTACCTGTATGATCCCATCATCGGTGGTCGTGGCGGGCTTGACGCTCATCTCCAGCCGCATGCCGAGGATCCGGCTGTCGCTCCCCCAGGATTCCGCTCTATTCGTACAGACTCTACTCCAAAAGAACAGCATTAAAGTTAGCGTGTACCCTTTCCAACTGCATTCTGTCGCCATGTTTGTTTCACTCTCTGCGGAATGAGAGTTGACGTCACCTACTCATTTCACAAGACCTCGCCCCTTCATTAACATAGCGCCCGTGGAACGCCAATCAGCGTGTGGTTCGTCACCTTATAAGGAAGAACGAGCCTTCTTGGGTTTGTTAGCTTAAGGAAGACCGGTTTTCTGTACTGTTAAGGTGGAGCGGTTTGTTTTAATTTCCCAAACTTTCTGAAAAGTCTGAAAACATGAGATAAAACCGTTTATAAAACATACACAATCGTAAAATTAGCTTTTTTTGTGAAGGAAATTAATAATTGTGTAGAATAAGGACGCATTAAATTGACCAAAGCAAAAGTAATATAATTATAATGTTACAAAAGTCTCCTGTTTCAAATAAATGCTGTTATTTTGAACTTTCAGTTAATCAGAGAATCCTAAAAAAAAAAAAAATGTATCACGGTTTCCACAAAAATATTAAGCAGAACAACTGTTTTCAACACAGATAATAATATGAAATGTTTCTTGAGCATCAAATCAGCATATATTAGAATGATTTCTGAAGGATCTGTGACTATTGAGACTGAAAATTCAGCTTTGCTGTCACAGGAAAAATAGATTTAATTATCGTACATTAAAATATACGTTATGAAACCTATTGCATTTCACTATATTAACGAATGTCACAATACAAAATATTTTTATTGTACTAACAAAAGTCAGATTTACACACACAGGCCTATATGAACTTTTTATGTTAAATGGAATTATTTTTAAATGAATTTATAAATCTGATATATTATTTATGAGTGTAGTGTGTATGTATTTTATGCTTTGGAAATGTAATGCGTCTTCATGCATCAAAAAGCTATTCTGCATCTTTAGATTCCTGTTTTAATGGCGCCATCTAACGGATAGAGGTGTAACTACTGGCTTGATTATAATGGATCAACATGCTTCACCAACAGATGGAGCCATCAGACAGGCTACAAATGAACACTACTACAACACACAGGGTAAAATACTCACCTTCCATGTATGTAAACTAACCTCCTTACAGGAATCAGTTTTGATATTAACTAAGCTTTAAGTAAATGTTCATTATTCCAAATTATTTTAATTAGAGTAGATTTAGTCTGTGCATGGGATTATGTTAGACGCTCCTTTAGAGCTATGCATAAATATAGGTCAGAAAGACAAGAAAAAATTGTTTGCTATTGTATTTTATATACTTAATTAGTGAATTAATCAAAAATCAATACAATATCACATCAATGTTACAAAATCAAACAAAATAGACATGCAAATCAGACAAAATACAATGTGGTCATCATAGAAAGGCATGGACAAATGCATGTTGCTGGAATCAAATACGGACACCGTTACTGTAAACACAAGAACCTGAGGTAAAAATCTCCTTACTAAGCAAACGTTTACAACATTAATTAGAATTAAAGGCAATCTTAAGTTAAATAATAATAAAAAAGATTATAAAACAGCAAACCACCAAATGACATGTCGACATCATACTCTGAATCAAGTCGAATGCTCTTTGTAAACAATATATTTCAAAAGGTTCACAGATCTGTGTGCGTCAATAACATAAAAGTATATAATAATTTAACCTCTTACTACATTATATAGGATAAAAAGTGTGCAGACTCATCTGAGATCATTATCTAAACTAATTCATTATCAAAAAAATTTTTAATTTAAAGAGATAAAATACCTACAAGGCAATAATAAAGATGGCAGACAAGGTTTAAGCTCAAATAATGTGTACCAAGACAGTTTCAGTCTAGTAATATGCAGCACAGTTATTACACTTGATAAACCACAGCTCAATGATAAACACTTCATTAATATATGGCAAATGTAAAGAATCACACTGGCATTGAAGTCAGGATCCAGACACGTTGATAGACGAGTCATTGAAGTTGATCACTGAAGCTTACATTTCATCCCACCATTTTAATGCAGTGATTGGTCAGTTCAATTACACACTCTCCTCTTTCCAAAAGTCGCATTATTATAGTAATTTCCTTTATTAACTACAGCAGATATACTGTATTCAGAGCAATAGTTTCTAAACAGTTTCATAATCTCAATTTATTGGCTGCTTGCTTGTTGCCATCATTGCGAACGCTCTGATTGGTTGACATGACTAGGTAGGAGGACCTCCACTGTGAAGCTGACTGTTTTGGACTGGAAGATGCTGTACGTGTTGTCAAATCGCAGCACATCTGTGAAAATGAAGATAGTACAGTAAATTCATGTGCATGTTTAATGTTTATCTCAATTAATTAAAGGATTAGTTCACTTTCAAATGAAAATTACCCCAAGCTTTACTCACCCTCAAGCCATCCTAGGTGTATATGACTTTCTTCTTTCTGATGAACACAACTGGAGTTATATTAATAAATATCCTGATGCATCCAAGCTTTATAATGGCAGAGACCAATGAGTATGAAGCTGAAGAAAGTGTCTCCATCCACATCCATCCATCATAAACATACTCCACGTGGCTCCGGGAGGTTAATAAAGGCCTTCTGAAGTAAAGCGATGCGTTTGTGTAAGAAAAATATCCATATTTAACAAGTTATAAAGTAAAATATCTAGCTTCCGCCAGACCACCATTCGTATTCAAATTATGAAAAAAGCGTAACTTACACTCTTCGTAAGTTGAATACGGAAGACGGTCTGGCGGAAGCTAGATATTTTACTTTATAACTTGTTAAATATAGATATTTTTCTTACTCAAACGCATTTATTCGCTTCAGAAGGCCTTTTATTAACCCCCCAGAGCCGTGTGGAGTACGTTTATGATGGATGGATGCCCTTTTTCTGAGCTTCATACTCGTGAACCCTGTTCACTGCCATTATAAATCTTGGACGCATCAGGATATTTATTAATATAACTCAGACTGTGTTAATCAGAAAGAAGAAAGTCATATACACCTAGGATGGCTTGAGGGTGAGTAAATCTTGGGGTAATTTTCATTTGAAAGTGAACTAATCCTTTAATAGTAACCCTGTACTTACACACTCCTGGTTCTGGGCAGGTGAGGGATCCGTCCTCTGGAACCAGGTGAGCATTATAACGCTGATTTGGCACAATTTCCTTCATATCACTGGCCTTCATCCACTCTCCTATTTTCTTCTTCAAATAGACACCAAAACCTACATCGGCACCATCACAGGAGAACTGCCATCTGAGGAAGAGACCATTGAATTGAGTAGAGCATCATACACAGACTCTTGTGCTGAAAAGCTCTTCAGCTAATGCAGAGGTACCAGAGATAAGTCTATACTCACATACTCAGGGCTCGATTTGAGGTTGATAACGTTAATTGATAAGAATTTGTTTAGTTAATCATGTGTAAAAAGAAATAATTGTTTTCAATAGAGTTATCAAAAGTACAGACTTTGGTACCAATCCGTACTGAAATTTTAAAAATGTGATGCTTTGAGCAGATTTGTAAACACCTCTGATTGGCCATTGTGTTGATGTGCTCATCGGATATGTCTGTGATTGGCTACAATGATCAAAAGCTCACGGAAGTGTTTGAATTTGAAAGCGTTCTGAAAGCGGGAGCGTTTGCGAACCAGTCCGCTGATAGACGCCTGCTTTCAAGTGCTCCCGTGTGTGTCTGTGTAAGTGCTCGATGAAGAGCGTCCTTGATGACTATTTACAACGTTTTTGAAGCGTCATAGACATATCCGATGAGCGCGTGAACACACTGGCCAATCAGAGGTGTTTACGAATCCGCTCAACAGCGCTCAAAGCGTCACATTTTTAGAGTTTCAGTAGCGTCGTGGTACTGAAGTCGGTACTTTTGACAACTCTAGTTTCCAAAATAATATGCACAGTTCTTTGGATTGTAATTGTTTAATTTATATACTCTTCTAGAGCTGAACGATTAATCGCTAAAAGATCGCGTTCTCGATTTAAAAACCCCCACACGATCCTAAATCACAGTGATTCGGCTATGACTGTTAAACCTTTGACAACATACGATCACAGTGAAACACAGCGTTGGTGCTGCCACTGAGCCAGAGAGAGCAGTTGTCATGTATAAGTATGAAACAGCTTCACAGTCTTTTCACACAGTATGATTATTTCTGTTACAATAATTCAAGTACTGGGATAATAGTTCGGATATAAACACTGATGTCTACAGTATATATCAAAATTGAGTAAATCACCTTTTGAAAGTAACTTGATGCTTCAGATAAGGACTGTATTAATCACATTAGTACACCAGAAGGAGGCAACAAGTGACTTAAAGGGGACCTATTATGCAAAATTCACTTTTGGGCATAAATGTGTGTTGGCAGTGTGTGTACACAACCACCCTATAGTGATAAAAATCCAACCACTCCTTTTTTTTAATCCCCATAAATCATAAGCAGTGTCTCAGAACAAGCCGTTTCCAGATCCCTGGCAATGTGACGTCACTTTAGCCACAGGCCCCGCCCACGAATGTTGACAGACACTGCCGTTTTAACATAGAACCGCCCTGAGCAAGTTCACAGCGAGTTTACACAGTCCGCCATTGCTGCACTGACGAGAATGTCTCCCAAGCGTTTTAGGCATTCTGTAGCTGGATGGATCAATCCACATAGCTCTCTCCATTTATTCCTGAAATCTGAGCCACTGAAGAAGAGGTGGATTAATTTTGTTTTCCAAGAAAATGCTCCCTCAATTCTACCGAAATTCGCTTATGTCTGCGCAAATCATTTCACACCGGAATGCTTTGTGAACGAATATCAATACAAAGGGACAATACAAAACAGAGGTTGTGCTAAAAATGTGCTACTCAAGGATATATAAGTACAAACTGTTCGTGATCCAGCTTAAGCTGTAATTACAGTCTCCAGAGTGATACTGGATATGGCAGTAATGATAGTGAGAGCACTTTATTACAGTTCATCGGAGTTGATTTACGGATATAAAGTTTACCAGTTTATTAAGCACCACCCGAAAAAACATAAGGTCTTTATATATTTGTTTACTGTTAGTTGTAACGATTGTTTCTGTGTACTTCGCTGTGTATATTAATGATAATGCAAGGGAATGGATAATATTTTAATGCACACTTGCACTGTGTTTTATTAAGCTCTTACAGTGATTTTCTAGAGTGAAAACGGGTGCTTCTTATTAATAAGTTATAACCGTGATTAAACTAAATTTTACCTGTTCTATCTCCATACAGCATATATTCGCAGTTTCTGACATTATTGTGCATCCTAACTGAATCCTGTCACCGGAGAATGAGCTCTTGAAGCTCCGCCCTCTTAGCGCAGCAGCTCATTTGCTTTTAAAGGGCACACACTGAAACGGCACATTTTTGGTCAACCACAAAAAGTGGCAATTTTAACATGCTATTAAAAAATTATCTGTTGGGTATTTTGAGCTAAAACTTCACATACACACTTTGGGGACATCAGAGACTTATTTTACATCTTGTAAAATGGGGCATAATAGGTCCCCTTTAAAATATGTATTTGTCATTAAACCATTCATTCAAGAGATTTGTTCAAAAACGCTGATTCATCCAGTAATGAAACAAGTAGTCTTTACGAGTGAATCATTTATTCAAACTGAATTTTGAACTGAACATCTAGTAAATTAATTAATTTTGTTTAGTTTAGAATTGTGGGAGAATCGCAATCTCTATTTTAAACAAAAAATTGTGATTCTCAATTAATCCAGAAAACTGTGGGGTCAGTAAGATTTTTTAAAAGAAATTAATAGTTTTATTCAACAAGAACACATTAAATTGATCAAAAGTGACAGTAAAGACATTCATAATGTTACAAAAGATTTCTATTTTAAATAAATGAAATGATGAATCAAAGAATTCGAAAATCTATATTCCGCTAAAAATATTAAGCAGCACAACTGTTTTCAACATTGATAATAATAAGAAATGTTTCTTGAGCAGCAAATCAGCATATTAGAATGATTTCTGAAGGATCATGTGACACTGAAGACTGGAGTGAAGATTTGATATCGCAGGACTATTTGCTGTATAATTATATTATACAGTAATTTATTATAAAATATATTAAAAATAGAAAACAGTTATTTCAAATTGTAATAATATTTCAAAATATTACTGTTTTTACTGCATTTTTGATCAAATAAATGCAGCCTTAGTTGAGCATGAGAGACCTATTTCAAAAAGTGTAAACTAAATGCAAAACTAGTGCACTATTCTAGTTCAAGGTAGGTCCAATTTACAGTGGCAATTAGCACATGCATGTGCATGTTTAATCCTGCAAGCTGTTGAAAATGTTTTAATGTTTTGTCTACACCCTAACATCCAAACCCGCCCTTCCAAAGACATGTCAAAAACCCAATGTCAGTAAACCAAATGCACGTCTCATATGTAGAGAATGTTGCTGGTTAGCTAATTTTGGCCTGGTAGTCTCATAAAAAGAGTATAAAGTGCTAAAAAAGTAGGCAAAGCTTCACCGATTTCAGTAATGTCTCTTTTATGCATGATTTTCCAAAAATAAATTGTTTACTTCATCTTTAATGTCATGATCTGGTTCATGGCAAACTCCATATCTTATATCTAAGGTGTTTTTTGCTCACCTTAGTGCACAGTTTGGAGCAAGTAGTTCATATTCCACCTGATGAGATGAGCCCCGGCCAATAGTCACACACTGATCATAGTCCACTTTAATGGAGTCTCGAACATAGTAGGTTCTGGGAATCTCTGATCCGAACGTAATCTGAAAAAACACAGAAACATTTGCTTAGCATATGCTTGGTTGAGATGAGTTGGTAATAATTAATCAGAATTGAAAATGGAAAAACAAAGGAGGATGAAACTTACAGAAGCATCATGAGAGCAAAAGATAAAAGCCTCATATTTTAATGTTAGTAAAGTATTTTATGAACGATAAGGAAACAGAAAGAAAAAATAGACAGGAAAGCAGCCCAAATCAAAGTGGCTTTTAATAAGGAACAAAAATTGCCTTTACATTCACTGTTTAAGAATCATTATCCTACGTATGGGTTGAGTAGTCACTCTGAAGTTTGAGGAGAAAAATGTTGCAAGATTACAGCAGATGTTCATGTTTATCTATTTTCAAGAGCTCAAATTTCAGAAAATACAGAGTCTAGAATGTCAATGAATACAATAAACAATAAACGGCTTAACATGACAACATAAACATCAGACACTTCATAAAAAGTTAAGGTCACGTTGTCTGGAGTCACAGACCCAAATATAGATGATGGTTGAGAAAAGGTGTGTCACTCAAAATGATTCAAAATGAGTTAGATACAGAAATTTAGACACTCACAGTCACTAACAATAGTATTAAATCACTCAACATATAAATTAAATCCCAATTCACATTCTTATAGTATGCGAGATTAGTGCATCCCAAATAATGTTGAAAATACTATACCAAAGTTGCATGGATAGTATACGATTTCTATAAAAAATGTATTATAGACTTCAGTTCAAACATTTGAAGTCAGTAATTTTTTTTAAATTCATACTTTTATTCAGCAATGATGCATTAAATTGATCAAATATTAAGCACCACAACAGTTTTCAACTGCTATAATAATAGTTTCTTCAGAAAACTGAAGATGCAAACCAGCATATTAAAATGATTTCTGAAGGATCATGTGACACTGAAGACTGGAGTAATGATGCTGAAAATTCAGCTTTGCCATCACAGGAATAAATTACATTTAAAATAGAAAACAGCTGTTTTATATAATCAAATAATATTTCACAATATTTTCTATATTTTTGATCAAATAAATGCAGCCTTGGTGAGCATAAGACAATTTTATCACTATTTACTAATACTGGCATAGCATCTTTCTACAAATTCAAAAGTACATACTTGTAATGTGTCGTAGAAGTATGTGAAATGGGTTTCAGCCACAATCTTATTACTCACTCCATAAAACATCCTTGTGTTAAGATATTCCAGTGGAAGCCTGTTTTATGATTTGCGTAAGTTTCAACATGGCATTCAAACATGTCATGACCCCATCTGTGCTCATTAGTACAAACAGATCTTGTCTGTTTGCATCCCCCTTTAGTGATTTTCCCACGAAGGAAGAGCTCTGGTTTTCTTTAAGGTTGATTACAGGTTTAATAGGCAAGGAAATTGCCATTCACATTTCACACCAGTGGGAAAACAAGCACTCTAACTCTCTTTAAGACAAAACAAACAACTACAATCTTCACCTCTCTAGCATTAAACACAAAAAAGCATAAACATTTATTTGACTTGTGTGATATCACAGTCCAACAAAGACTCCAAGTACTATAGTTGATAAATATTTTGTAACTAAATAACTAAATATCAGTCCACTTTGAGTTTTCACAAAGTCTTCTGAGGTCTTTTTAGCACTTCCAATCCTGAAGGGGGCAGCAGCCTTACCTGTGTATCTACACACAGAGACAAAATGTCTCATTTAAGAACTCTGAATGTGATTCTGCTGTTTTAAAATCATGACATCAAAATTGACCATTCCCATTTTTTTTTTTTTTTTATGTAATATTGCACTGTTTTTCTAATAAATTATTTACTTATTTATTAATCTTTTTTAATTCATGTGCACTGGTAAACTTTAATAAAAATAACTTGCACTCTTTTTTGCAGCAACATCTCTTCTCTTCAGTAACTGACACAAGAGCGGGACCACAACCATCCAATCAATTCCTGATGGACAAAATCACGTCCTGTCCAACTTTTTTTTTTTTGTTTGAAAAGCTTTTTATTTCACAATAGGAAATAAAAGACTATCGCAACTTGCTTTATCGAAATATGCTGACTTTAAATCCTACGCACAGAATTATTTTTAGAAACAAAAATGTAACCCTCTGGTGGTCTTTGTTCATTTTAGACCAAAAGTTTACATTTAAAATGTTTTAATTTTTTTTTACTTTTTCAGAATGGTATGGAACATGGTTATTTTTGTGGCACTTGCTATATGAACGCACACACTTGTGATCTTGAAATGAATAGGAAAAATCTGAAAAAAGTAGTAGTCTTAGATAATGTCTAAATATATACCCAAATGCAATACCTAACAAAAGTAAGTAATTATGTCTGAAAATATAATTATAAGCAACAAGGGAATACACAGCTATATATAGAAAATCTCTCTCTCTCTCTCTCTCTCTCTCTATATATATATATATAGACATAAATGTTGCATAATTTAAAGGTGAATATTACCTACACAAGTTGTAATACTATTTCAGTTTTTCTACTTTGAAATTTCACGTTTAATAGAGTGTTACTTGCCGTTTGAAAATTGTTTCTAGACCATTTATTAAGTGTAGTACAATGAAATCCCTTCAAAATACAAAATATTAAAGAATGAATATTCTTGAAACAAAACATGGGACATTCATTTCGTTAAAATTCTTTTTTAAAAAATACAATTAACATCTTCCTGTGACCCCTAACTGAGGAATACCAGAGGGTTAAATATGTGTTATGACTGTTTGACAGGGTGCTTTTCAAGTGCCTGTCTTGCTGTCATATCAGCCCTTTGCTTGTCACATTCAGGATTTATCACAAACAGAATCATAACCACAACGCTAAGACAGGCTGAAGGGGAAGATTAGTCATGTCATGTGTTCCAAAGCTTCAACCTTGCCAACAGTAATCAGCCTATGCAATAACCAGAGAAGCAATTCAACAGGCTCTCATCCAGATTACACCACAGCATATCAGAATAAATGTTGTGCAAGAGGAAAATTAAAGATAATGTGATATAGATAAACAACCATTTGACAGGTATTCCACCCCTCTGTTGCTTTGGGACATTGACACTATTTATTAATAAGAATGCATCTATAAGGACGTTGTCAGAAGCAACAGGCTGTATTTCCTGGTATTGCTAAATTATGTGGGTATATTGGTATAAAGATAAGCAGCAAGCTCTTATAGGTTTGAATTAAATAGGTGAATATGCAAATACAGAATGTTCAACTGAGTGACAGAACTTTTAGTAGAGAGAGACCAGGTGGCTTGCAAAATTTCTGCAAGTGTTTCATAACAATAAAATGAAAAGGAAATTATCTCAAGAAGACAAACATTGATGCCTGAATACAGCACTGTTGGAGGTTATACTAGCAAACAATCTCATACATTAAATTCATTTAAAAAAAATACACTCCAAAACAACAAGCGCTGACCGTAAAAGGTTCAAATTATGAAGTATCTTTCTATGCCGCTGGATGGTCAGGAAACAGTATACCAAAATGACCTTTTTTCCACACTCTTGACAATGGCCGATGAGAAGGCTATGAAACTGTATTTTAAATTATTTCCTAAGAAAAATATATTTGGTAATTGGAATTATTAAGCTATTTTCCCTAATATATTTGCATTAGATAATGATGTCTCTTATAGCATCATAAAGAAGCCAGAGAAATTCTCCGTGATGCCAAGTGTCATAAAACTGTGATCTTGCTCTTGTTCCTTTTGGTGGTTTAACATAAAGACTTAAAAAGAAAAATAATCTTAACTCCAAATCTATTCTCTGAAACCTCTTAAAGGGTTAGTTCACTCAAAAATTTAAATTCTCTCATTAATCTTCGTTCATCTTCGGAACACAAATTAAGATATTTTTGATGAAATCCGAGAGCTATGACTCGTCCATAGACAGCAATATAAATCAACACTTTCAAGGTCCAGAAAGGTACTAAAGACATCGTCAAAACAGTCAACGTGATTGCAGTGGTTCAACCTTAATGTTATGAAGCGACGAGAATACTTTTTGTGCGCAAAAACAAAACAAAAATAACAACTTTATTCAACAATTTTTCTTCTTCCCTGTCAGTCTGTTACGCAGCTGGCGCAGTAAGCACAGTGAAGGCTTCCGTGTTTACGTCCAAACGGCAGCTCAGTTTAGGTCGAGGCTGTGTTCACGTGAGCAGCACGACGCATGCGTGATGCTGACGCAGGCCAATACTGAGCTGCCGTTTGGACGTAAACACGGATTGTTGAATAAAGTCGTTATTTTTGTTTTGTTTTTGCGCAAAAAAGTATTCTCGTCACTTGGTTGAATCACTGCAGTCACGCCGACTTTTTTAACGGAGTCTTTACTGCCTTTCTGGACCTTGAAAGTGTTGGTTATATTGCTGTCTATGGACGAGTCATATGCCTCTCAGATTTTATCAAAAATATCTTAATTTGTGTTCCGAAGATGAACGAAGGTCTTTCAGGTGTGGAACGTAATTAATGGAGTAATTAATTAGTGGAGTAATTAATGACAGAATTTTCATTTTTGGGTGAACTAACCCTTTAATATAAGTAAATTTGAGATGTTTAAGTACAGTTCAGTGTTGTTTTTTTGCTGTACAAAACACCCAGATATAAGCAGAGTAAACAACAATCAAAAATTCAATCAAACTCAGAAAATCAAGAATCCTTCTGTACTTCATTGGTGACTTCAGAGTAAAGTATCAGATAAGTATCACTCTATGGCAAATGAGAAAGTCGCCTTTGTATGGTTAGACCACAAGGTTCATCAAATGGAAACTGTTGTCTGATTCTAATTTGGGTTCCGCAACTTCCCTAATATCTTAAGTGTCTTTCTATGTAAAAAGGGAACTCAAAGAAAAAATCTGGGACAGTTGCAGCTAAACATCACCTCGTTAGCAAGTCAACGTCACTTGGCCAACATTAGCATGATATGTGGCATTTGTCATTTACCCACCCTGGTCCTACATCTGGGGTCACCATCAGGGTCGGTGAGTTTGCCCCCATAGTATGCTGGGAGCTCCTCAGGGTCGATGTATTTCTGTAACACCTCCTGCCAGTTTGCTGAGGAGACAGACACAGAAGTTTAGTCACAGCAAACTTGATGAGAAAATGGATTTGTGTGTAAACATCTGGATGACATCTGTGGATACTAAAGACCCTGATATACTCATGGCGAAATTCTTTTTCGTTCTTTGCTTAGGAGTAAATAGAAGTTTGAAATACATGACCAGCGGTATACTGTTAACAAACATCCCGACGCCACCCACGCTGCTGAGAGCAGCATTTAAATGGAGTATGTAAATATGTGCTGCATGCTCTCAATAACACAATAAACACACAACAAAAATGACAGCGGTGAGAAAACAGCAGTTAAGAAAGCATCTGATTATTGCGATGTGGATATGTTTGCATCAGTTCTGCAATTCGGCACAGTCAAGTCATGTCACGTTTATTTATATAGCACTTTATACAATGGATTTCTTTAAAGCAGAATTAAAATTTTTGTTCAAAATGACATCACACCAGTTCATTCTTTGATTTCACTTGAAGTATATCGGGGCCTAACAAAAAGCACCTTAAAGGAATATCGCTTTTTTTTTTTCCCAACCTAATGTCTAATCCCTCAATCCCTCAACCAAAGGTTTTTGGGAAACTTTCCACCTTAATACATTTAGATACAACTGAATGATAAAAGGTCAAGATGGGACTTTCTCTGAGCACAATAGCAAGATAAACAGCATAAAAAACATTAGTGTAGTAAGATGTGTTAACTTACACCCCAGTACGATGACTTTGCGGCGCGTGTCCTCACTCAAAAAATGTTTCACCAGATTGTAAGCCACAGGAAACAGTTTAGGTGCTGCAACAAAAACAGTCCAGAGATTCAGATATCAGAAGTGGTACATCGCAGTGGCACGATATGTATTGATTACTTAGGGCCATATGAAATCCATTTTATTCCATTTATTTCTATTTTTCCAAATTTCGTCTTTTCAGTTCTAATGTTTCTGGATTCCGTTTTAAGGGTTTAATTAAATTTTAATAATCAAAAAGAATGTCTAATCAATTGAATTAATAAAACTTTAATAATTTACTGTTGATTTATAATATAATATGTTACGTTTTATTTTTTCAGAAATTGTGTTGTCTGTTTAAATGGTAACACTTTACAATAAGGTTTCATTTGTTAACATTCATTAGTTAACATGAACTAAAAATGAACAATACTTCTACAGCATTTATTAATTTTAGGTAATGTAAATATCAACATTTAATACATTTTTAAGATCAAAAGTTGTATCTGTTAACATTAGTTAATGCACTGTGAACATGAACATTTTTTAACTAACATTAACAAAGGTTAAGAAATGCTGTAGAAATATATGATAACACTTTATTATACAGTGTCCTTGTTACACGTTACATGTAATTACTATAGTAATAACTGTATGCATAATTACATGAAACTAACCCTAAACCAAATCAAACCAAACCAAACCAAAACCTTAATATTACTCAGTACTTTAACTTATAATTACACTGTAACACAGTCACCTTAAAATAAATGTAACCAAATATATTGCTCATTAGTAGATCATGTTAGTTAATGCATTACATTACTAATGCTAGTAAATGAGAACTTATTGTAAAGTGTTATCATTTAAATTTTTCTGGATTCTGTGTTTTATGATTTATCACAAGTTTATTATCAAAAACGGTGGTAATCAAATAAATGCATAAAACTTTAACATTTTAATTAATATTTTGAAATGCAACAAAATTAAATGTAACAATTCCTGAACAAAGTGCTTACCAGTTTTACTGTTTAAATTAAAACATGGATGAAAGATTGTGTGATATTTCATTGAGTACAACCCTATTTTTGATTTATTCATCCAAATTTTGCCAAATTGACACAGACATTTTACCTTATTGTTCCTGTAAATTCTTTATTTTGACTGGATTCTGTCCGCGTTTTTCTGCATCACGCAAATCATAGGGCCCTACTGACTAAATAACTTGTGCCACTGTTCAATTTGTTTAACGTAATATGCGATATATGCCATTCAGATGAGTTATAAAAGTACACTGACCTTTAATGACAAATAACCTCTTGAGTCCCTCTGGATAGTTATCTTCAAACATAGTGAGAATCTATGAAAGAAAAAATAAATATGATACTATTGCAGTCTAATGTACTTGAAAGAGCCAAGCAACATATTAATAACCAAGAAACAAATAAAAAACACACCTCTCCATAAGTCTCTATAGCAGGTTTATATAAGTGCTTCATTCCCAGACCTTCACAGTCATAGACCATAGTAATGGACTCAATGTTCCTACCCAACTGGGAAGAAAGAACAAGAAAAAGACAGAAATTTAAGACATATAAAACCATGATATGAGTGATTATAACATCAAGGCCAGTTGTATAAACTGTTAAGACTGTCTTAAGAACTAGTCTTTTCAACTAGCAGTTAGCCAAGGTATAATCAGTCTTACTTTTCAGATTCAAATTAGACAAATCTATGTTTTACGTAACTGAATTAAAAGAAAAGTTATGACCAGTCTTAAAGAAAAAAATTAGATGACTAGGGCCCTGTTTACACTAGTGCGTTTTTGTTTTAAAACGCCGTTTTAAATATATTAAGTGTGCCGATTTTCAGTCAGGGCGAGTTGACGCTAGTTGCTGAAAGTCAGAGCCAGTCAGCAGAATTTCAGCAGTCAGAGCTCTATAGCTTCTGACTATGATTCTATCCAGTCAGATTATATTAAATCTGACATTTTGAGCTGGTTTTAGAAAACATCTTGTATTCATTGCCTAGCAAAGAGGCACACATTTCTGCGTGGGTTAGTCTGGTAATGTGTGATCCATGTATTATATAAAATATATAAAATATTTAATTTTAAGTGTTCTATTTTGGTTGTTTTTATTCACAATTTGGCCAAAAAATTATAATGCAATTTTTGTTGTCAAATTGCACGGAGCCCCTAAAACAGGGATGGGCAGTGTCAGTCCTGGAGGGCCTCTGTCCTGCAGAGTTTTGTGTATGGTATTTCAAAAGACTTCAATATGCGTTTCACAGAAGATAGAAAATATGTATTTGAGGGTGAGTAAACAATGACAGAATTGTCATGTTTGGGTGAACTATTCCACTTTTCACAGTCGCACACCTACCCGTTTGCTCTGTAAGTCGCACTCTTTCTGCAGAATCTCGCAGTCTCTGACTTTAGACTTGACTAAGTCCTGCTTAGACGCTGAATGCATCAGACCCTTAGGGTCTATAGGTCCGACGACATCATACCAGACCGGGCTCCCTTCACGGTCATGGCCACACATGCCACCAGACAGATACTTCTCTATTACCTTAAAAACACACACACACACACACCAGATGAAACATGAACACAGTAAAAATAAGTAAATTGTAAGATTAAACTCCTAAAGGGGACACATCATGGAAAACAGGAGAGATGTACTATGTATCAAAACATTAACACTGCAAAAATCTTTTCCCAATTTATGCACAATATTTACCGAAACTAAACTACAAATAAGGATAATTAAGAAATGCCTATGGTTATAATGAGCATGAGCAGACTAGCCAATCGTAATAGAGGTCATATGCACAGAAGTCTTAAAGGCACAGTAGCAATAACCACCTGTTTAATTCTAGGTGACAGAAAGAAAGGGAAAATGGTTGGGTAAAACTAAATTATGTCTTTTTTGATGCAAGAAACCTTGACTAATATTAAATTGACTTCAGGGGGAAAAAATGAAATGCTAGTGAAGAATATGGCCTCTTTATGACTTAATATATTAAAACACCAATTCCAAACTGCAACTTTTTATCAATGACAAACTCTTAAATAACAAAAATCTAATATTTACATTTTCAGTCTTTAAAAAACTGTAATTTCAAATGAATTGTGATGAATGAAATGAATTGTTGTTCTTTTGAACTTCATCAAAAATCCAGAAAAAAAAAAAACACTTCCACACTTTGCACATTTTTTTTTTTTAGGTAGCACAACCATTTTCTACTAATAATATTAATAAGAATAAGAAGAAATGTTTTTTGAGCAGCAAATCAGCATATTAGAATTATTTCTGAAGGATCATGTGACACTGAAGACTGGAGTAATGATGCTGAAAATTCAGCTTTGCATCACAGAATTAAATTACATTTAAAGTATATTAAAATAGAAAACAGCTATTTTAAATAATCAAATAATATTTCATAATATTTTCTATATTTTTGATCAAATAAATGCAGCCTTGGTGAGCATAAGACAATTTTATCACTATAATGATGTAATGATGCTGAAAATTCAGCTTTGATCATAGGAATAAATTAAAATGTAAAATATATTAAAATGAATGTATTATTATTATTATTATTATTATTATTAATTATATTAACATCATTAATGAATTCATATATAATAAATAATGTAAGAAATATTTTAAATTGTAATAATATTTCACTGTTTTTTAATTCCTGTTTTGACCATTTTTGATCAAATAAATGTAGCCTTGGTAAACATGAGAATCTTCTTTCAAAAATAATAATCTTACTGATCCAACACTTTGAACAGTAGTGCAAATATATGGGGAAAAAACAAACAAACTATGAAACAGATATGTAATTTAATCATAAAACAAAGGTATCTTACCTCTGGCACCTGCCACTCCGTAGTGATGGTGTCAACTTTCATGTATTTCCGAAATTCCACATGCTGCACATGAAAAACAACACATGATTAAAAGCATGTCTGTGTATTTGGCCTAAAACTGTTTGCATAATCAAATATGTCTATAGGATTCAGAACCATCAACATAGCAATGTTTGACAATGTTATCAGTTCTGCCTGAACATAATTTGCCACCATGAGTCTTTGTGTCTGAGTTACAGCTGTGCTTTGACCTGAGGTTCAATGGATACTGGTGACAGAGTTCAAAAACATCTGTAATAAAAGACCCATGAACTACACAAGCATCACTCGCACAATGGGAAAGCAAACAGCACTTTGAACACCCAACAGCACAGAAAGATCACCCATAAGCTGTGATTAGGCAGTGATGTGACTCATCGCTGCAATGCGAGCTTCTGAATAAAATCCTGAAAAGCACAATTCACCTCTGCAGAACTGCTATCTGATGATGCTGCATGAATACTTTTGTTATAATTATGGATTAAAATAAAACCTGTTAAACTGCACGGCCAGACAAAACATGTAAATCTGAAATAGAACATTGCCTATCCACCTTATTCTTAACTTAAGAGCGGACGTGGCCATTTGTAACTTGATTGTGAATGGCTTCCGGTGTCATTCACTTCCAGTTATTTTACCTGTACAAAAACAACCCATTGTGCTGCTTGATATTGCAAACTGGTATGTTTTCATATCATAAGCACCCTGGTTTGAAGAGCAAATATTTTTACCGTTTACTGTACTTTGTACTATTTCCCTATAGCGGCTAATGAATCAGAAGTCTTGCACTTTCACAGAAAAGAGCTAGTGCAATGCATCTAGTGCATTGCAAAACAAGATGGATAGTTCTCGGGTGTGTTCACACTTGGAAGGTTTGGTTTGATTAAAATGAACTCTGGTGCGATTGCTCTGTTAGTGCGGTTCATTTGAGTAAGGGTGTGTTCACACTTGTAGTACAGTTCTCTTGGTTCTTTTAGTCCGGACCAAAAAAAAAAAGAAAATAATACATTTATTTCTGGTTCGCTTAGCATTCACACTTTCATTTTTAAGACCGAACCTAAAGATCCAAAAAAACAAAAAAAAAAACTTTTGCGAAGGAACTTAACGAACTTCCAAAACAATTTTGTGTTCAAAAACAGGTATGCTTCAGCATTCTGTCCTTTTTAGGGTGTTTTTGGTTTGTTTACATGTCTTTGGTCCATGTTGCGTTCATATTTCAGTCGAACCGCACCAGAGTTCATTTGGAAGTGGACCGAGACCCACCTTTTCAGGGGTCTCGGTCCGCTTGTTTGGTGCACACCAGGGTTTGGATGGCAGCGTTCACACTTAATTAAATGAACCGCACTAACAGAGCAGTCGCACCAGAGTTAGTTTTAATTGAACCAAACCTGCCAAATGTGAACACACCCTAAGTGTAAACGCTGCCATCCAAACCCTGGTGTGCACTGATATACTTTCAAACAAACTCAGGAGCGGTTCGACTGAAATATGAACACAACACAGACCAAACACATCTAAACGAACCAAAAACAAGACCTGGGGCCCTATCATACTCCTGGCACAATGCGACGCCAGGCGCAATGCAAGTGTTTTTTGCTTTTGAGTCTGATGCAGTTATCATTTTTACGTCCAGCGCCCACGTTGTTTAAATAGCAAATGCACTCGTGCCCATTTGTTTGCCCATGGGCATGCTAGTCTGAAAACTAGGTGTGTTCAGGTGCATTGTTGGCATGTTGCTATTTTGAGGCTACCGAAAATGACTGCGCCATTGACTTTAGACCAGGTGTTTGTTGGTCAGTGGCGCAGTCATTTTCGGTAGCCTCAAAAAAAGTATTTTATTTTTTTGTTATTTAAAGGGCGCGTTAGTAATATGCGCCTATAGGCGGGTGCACAACGCACGTACACTCTGCTTGTTACACACACAGGGATGCGCAGAAGCACACAAACATTTTTAAATATTAAAAATAAAAGCATTCCTCTCTGGAGAAGCATTTAGTCTTTCCACTTGCAAATTCCACTTTGTAAATAGCAAATCTGCCATTGTGCAAGTGCAACTGGCTTTTAAAAAGAATGGGAGATGAGACTCGGATTGGTTTACACCGCGTTCCAAATTATTATGCAAGTGACATATCAGTAGGATTTCAGTACAATAAACATTCAGATTTTAGTTTTTCTAAGAAAACGTTTGTTTATTTATCCATGTCTTTTTAGATAACTGGTATCAATCTCAGACAAAATAATTTGCCAGGTCTATGGAAACCCTACTTAGAGGTTGTTTCACATTATTAAGCAAGTCACAGTTCTCATGCAATATGGGGAGGAAGAAAGATCTTTCTGAAGATGAAAAGCATGAAATGGTCCAATGTTGTGTAAAAGGCATGAAAACAACTAATATTGTGTGAAAACTGAATGGAGATTATCCAATTATTTATGAGTGATTTAGAGCACAGCAGAACTCGGTCAGATAAAGGCTTATTAATGAAAGTTCCTGTCAAAAAAATTAATTGTATTAAAAGGGCAGCTATGAAAAAAAAAAGCCAGTGTTGAGCAGCAAACAGGTATTTGAAGCTTCTGGTGTCTCTGGAGTCTCAAGAAGCTCTCCATGCAGGCTGGCAGTTGTGCGTAAAGATGCATTTTAGCCACCACTAACCAAACCTTACAAAGAGAAACATTTACAGTGGGTGTAGAAATACATTTTCAAACAGTTTTATTGCTGTGGTGTTTTTTTGCAGCATTGGATAGTGCATAGTGCATTGTATTTCAGAAGGCACTATCCTCCTTTTTATATCATAGCTGAAAATGGCCAGTTATGAACTCCACATATCTTGCAAAAGTCATTTTAATACACTCAGAGACCCTAAAGGGACCTTCCATCTCACTTCCCAATATTCCAGCCCAAATCATCACCCGCCAGCTCCCTGTCGCAGTCTTGTTGGAACGTGGTAGCCGTTCACCAACCATCCAGAAATCCATCCATTCAGACCATCCATTGTAGTACGGCATTAGTCAGTGAATAAAACTATTTAAAAATGAGTCTTCATGTATTTCTAAACCCACTGTAAATGTTTCTCTTTGTGAGCTTTGGTTTGGAGGGCCATCCTTATGCACAACTGCCAGCCTGCATGGAGAGCTTCTTGAGACTCCAGACACCAGAAGCTTCAAATACCTGTTTGCTGCTCAACAGTGGCTTTTTTTATAGCTGCCCTTTTAATACAATTAATTTTTTTGACAGGAACTTTCATTAATAAACCTTTATCTGACCAAGTTCTGCTGTGCTCTAAATCACTCACAAATCTTATGATAATTCGATAATCTCCATTCAGTTTTCACACAATATTAGTTGTTTTCATGCCTTTTGCACAACATTGCACAATTTCATGCTTTTCATCTTCAGAAAGATCTTTCTTCCTCCCCATATTGCATGAGAACTGTGACTTGCTTAATAATGTGGAACAACCTCAAGTAGGGTTTCCATAGACCTAGCAAATTATTTTGTCTGAGATTGATACCAGTTATCTAAAAAGACATGGATAAATAAACAAACAAACATTTTCTTAGAAAAACTAAAATCTGAATGTTTATTGTACTGAAATCTTACTGATATGTCACTTGCATAATAATTTGGAACGCGGTGTATTTCACGTTACGCCCAAAACACACCCATGACTCATTAAGAGACGTTGTTAAACTATCAAAAGAGGATTCGGAAATGCCCTGAGTGCACCTGCACCATGCGCTTCAGACCATGCATTTAGAATTGTTAAAATAGGGCCCTTGATGTCACAAAATGCAACCCTAAAAAGCAAAACCTGGTTCTTCTCATCATAAGAGCTATGTTGCCCAAAACAGCTTGGTACATGTTGTCTTCTTGCAGCAGATTTTCACTGTTGTGTGTAAGGTAGGAATTCCTGCTGCTGTTTTCACTCCTAAACATTTTATAAGCTGTTCAGGAGTTCTCAGCTTGTACAAATACCGCCAGACGTATGCACAAACAACCAGCGCTTTTAGCCCAGCACACAGCATTGTTTTGGATGTTCGGTAAGGTCTGTCACAAAACATACATCATAAAAGCTTTTTTGTGTTTGTTTTCGTTCGGCACGACAACGTGACCGCTAAGCATACCAGGACTAAATATATCATTTTCTTTTTGGTCCAGACCTAAAGAACCATGAGTACTACTAGAGAACTACATGAGTGAACAAAGTATAATTTTATAATAAAATTGTCTAGTTTACACCTGGTATCAAAAGCATAAAAACCCTAGATCAGGTCCGAAATGTTTTGTGATACGATTACACTACATTTGGAGGACTTCAGCTTTACCTCCTGGATATATGAGGCTTTAAAAGAAATTAACCATCCAACTTTTTATTTATTTATTTGTTTATTTATTTTTTAGCTTAATCAACAAGTAGCAGCATGACATCACGAGTAATGTACATAGTTACAAAATCAGCAATCCTCCCCTTGAAATCTGATCACAAGTGTTCCACCAGGTGTAAACGGGGCCTAATATTAGTCGGATCATATTTCATGGTGTTATTCAACATGTCGTTTGAAGCCTTTGGGTAATGTACACCAAACCCTGACGTAAAGCCTGGCATTGTGCGGGTCTGTCACACCCAAATTCATCACACTGGACGAATCCAGAGATTTACAGAAATGTTCTTCTATCAGACCAATTTGACACAGTCTGTGCCCAAAGGTTAATGAATTACACACCGCATTATTCTGGGTTGTGTAACTGTGGCAGAATTAGTGACACCAAGAGCTTGTTTATATGCTGAATTAACTTTAAATATGATGATATTCCACTACTGTTCAAAAGTTTGGGGTCAATAAGATTTTATGCTTAATTATTATAATCATTAATACATTATTTTACATATAATATTTTATAGTAATAATATAATATGTATTATATAATATATATATATATTATTTTATAATACATTATATAAATTATTACTGGCCTGAGAGAACATAAGAATCTTCAAAAACAAAATCTTACAGATCCCAAACTTTGAATAGTAGCATAAATCTCTCTCTCTCTCTCTCTCTCTCTCTATATATATATATATATATATAAAACACCATGTAGTATTAAGTTTGTGTGATACCTTGCGCAGCATGGCCTCGGCTTTCTGTAGATTGAAATTCCTGGCTGGAAAACAAGAGAGACAAGTTGTGAAAAAAGATGTAATTACTTAGTATAGAAAAGATAACAAAAGTATGCAATAATTTGCCATTTATAAGGTTTTTGTTCTTTAAGTAATTTATTACAGGAAGCTTAAACGGATAGTTCACCCAAAAATTAAAATTCTGTCATCATTTACTCACCCTCAAGTTGTTCCAAACCTGTATGAATTTATTTCTTCTGCTCAACACAAAAAGAGATATTTCAAAGAATATGGGTAACCAATCAGTTGATGGACCCCAATGACTTCCACAGTATGGAAAAAAAAATACTATGGAAGTCAATGGGGTCCGTAAACTGTTTGGTTATCGACATTCTTCAAAATATCTTCTTTTGTGTTCAGCAGAAGAAAGAAATTCATACAGGTTTGGAACAACTTGAGGGTGAGTAAATGATGACAGAATATTGATTTTTGGGTGAACTATCCATTTAAGTGTCTTGCAGGGTTTGAACCTACAAACCTTCAGTTTCCAGCCCTAATATTTAAGCACATGGCTAATACACAGGCAAAATCCAATAATAAACTGGCACAGTCACAGCATAAAGAGCATATTGTGCTAACAGACCTTGCTAAACATCATGACTCCACAAGACAAGGTGCTTTTATGTGTCTTAACTTGTCAAGATAACTTGCACATAACTGAAGCCATGTGCCCCTGAAAGTTACTATTTGGTAACAGATTAACTGTTCAGTTGAAAAGGAGAAAAGTTTGCAGACATGTGGACCCATGAGCAAACTAGGTGACCGCAGTGTGCTGACCTTCAACATATTCCCATGTAGACAGGCTTATTTTGTTGGAGGGAAACGTCTAACCTCAAACAAGTATTAAAACAAAAAAAATACAAATTACAAATTCAACCCAACCCAATTTAATTTCCACTCCCCTGTATAGTGAATGGATTAGTTTCATTGTCTTATAGTCACTCTAGTCTGTACCTGACTGGCCTAGAGACACAACTGACCCAGAATTAGTCAGACATGGAGTCATACATAAGTATTTAATACTCATAAAGAAGATTATGTGACACAGCTGACAAAAGCACTCAGTGTTTTGTGGAACGGTTATGTCAGTTGCTTTCTTATGAAGACTTTTCACGGTGGATAGAATGACTTGGTTAAAAACATCATTACTCAAACAAACTAGATTTATTATGTTGGATTGAGAAAGATTTTAGATTTTTATTATTCTTATGAGACTAAAATTTCTAAATCTATCCATCCATCTATCTATAATTCTAGCTTTTAAAACTACTAAACTAAAAATACTTTAAACTTAAAACCTTTAAACTTAGAACTTTCAAACTTAAAGCTGTTATAACTACCTTCAATCTGTCTGGCTTGGCTTTCTCAAGCCAACATCAAACTTTGTCTACAAACGTTTTTATTCTAGTTTATTTATATTTATATTTATTTATTAATCCATTAAATCAACAACAAAGGCAAACTCAGAGAAGTAGAATTTAAAATAATCACAATAACAGCAAAACAAAACAAAATAATAGAGAAATTATGTAGGCCTACAATAATTTAACAATCTTTTTCTTAACACAAAAAAAACATATCAATTATATTATTCAGTTTGATCAAACAAAATTAATTAATAGTTTAATTCATAGTATGTTTATATTTGCCTTTGTTACGATGATGTTGACTTTTTTTGTTGCTAATTTGGTTGCCAGGGTGTTCTGGGCGGTTGCTAGGTGTTTGCTTACTGGCTCATCTGGCTATCTATATGATATTCTGGTCTGTAGATACGGCTTCAATGTATGTCTATGAGATTTTTTCGCTATTTTATTGTCCATAGTGCAATAATTCTAATCCCCTGGTGGGGGGGGGTAGAAGTCCTCCTGTTCATAGCGCAAATAGTGTAGGACGAGATAAGCACCTAAATACTTGGGGTTAAGACCGTTCAAACTCATATAATTAATAGTACCACTAATTAACCTCTACAGCCGTTATGAAGTTACAAACACTACTATTCAAAAGTTTAGAGTTGGTAATATTTTTTAAAATGTTTTTGAAATAAGACTTATGCTCACCATGCCTGCATTTATTTAATCAGAAATATAATAATAACTTTAATAACTTTATTTTTATATAGCGCCTTTAAAGTAGCTTCTCAAGGCGCTTTACATAAAACAAGCAAATGAGAATACAACACACACAAAGAAAAACAAGTTATACATTATATATATATATATATATATATATATATATATACATACTTACACACATGCAAAAAAAATAAAAATCAAGACAATCAAGAAAAAGCTACCCTAAAAAAATGAGTTTTTAAATACGATTTAAAAATACTTAAATTCTGTGCATCTCTGATGTGAGGAGGAAGTGCATTCCAAAGCCTAGGAGCATAGGATGAGAAGGCCCTATCCCCTACAGAACGCAGCCGTGTCTGTGGGACTGCGAATAGACCAACTTGTGAGGAGCGTAAGCGACGCTTGGGTGTGTATAAGGTTAAAAGTGCAGACAGATACTGAGAGGCCAGACCATGCAGTGCCTTATAAGTGAGCATGAGGACTTTAAAATCAACTCGGAACCTGACCGGAAGCCAGTGCAAGGACTTGAGAATTGGTGTAATATTTCTCCTGACTCCGGTCAGGATCCTAGCAGCTGAATTTTGCACACATTGCAATTTGTTCAGTGTGCATTTAGGAACCCCAGCCAGAAGTGCGTTGCAATAGTCAATACGGGAAAACACAAAAGTATTAATAAGCCTTTCAGTCACAGAGAGCGATAACATAGAGCGAAGTCTGGCAATATTTCTGAGATGAAAGAAGGAGTTCTTTACAGTGTACTGAACATGAGAGTCAAAAGACAAACTTGAATCAAATATTACTCCTAGATTTTTTAATTTGGACTGTGATTCCAAAACAGAGCCATCTACATTTAAAAATAGTGAACCAGCTGATGAGAGGTGCCAATAAGCAAGACCTCTGTCTCATCACTACTGAGACACAAAAAGTTTTGGGACATCCATATTTTTATTTCAGAAATACAATGTGTTAAAAAAGGAAGGTCCAGATTTTGACTAGGCTTAGAGTGAATGTAAATCTGAGTATTGTCTGCATAAAAGTGATAATTAAGCCCAAGTGATCTTAAAAGCAAGCCAAGTGGAAATATGTAAATGCTAAAAAGTAAGGGGCCTAAGATTGAACCTTGAGGAACACCCATACAGACAAAGCCAGTCACAGACCGGAATCCACTCATACATACAAACTGTTGATGATCAGAAAGGTAAGAAATATTAATATTGCGAAATATTATTACAATTTAAAATTGTCCGTAAAATTAAAATTGCATATATGTGTTGTAATATGTTGTAACATTATAAATGTCTTTACTGTCTTTTTTCATCAATTTAATGCATCCTTGCTGATTTTTCAAAACAAAAATTTTTTTTAAATCTCACTGACCCCAGACTTTTGAATGGCAGTGTATGCATTTATTTAAAGGCATGAACTAGTACCTACACACTCAATCTTATAGTGCAGTGAAATTAACTCATATCACACCACTGCAGACCTGAGCGACTTGTTTCACAATTGAGTGTTTATCTTATCAACACTTGCGAGACACCACAGTCTTTATTAACGAAATGTGCATGTGTCAACACTCTTACACAGCACAAAATATTACAACTACATATATGAATAACCCCACATCCTTCAGAGGAAAAACAAGCATTGTCATGATATAATATGACAGTCTTGAGCTTCCATCATGCATTCTAGATTCTAGATGGAGTCATTTTTTCTATATGCTAATTAAACAATTACATCAGTAATTTTATGTAAAATATGTGCTGCTAGTCTCTGTCTGGTGCCTAGAAATCCCTGCAGAAGACTGGCTGCATTCAGCAGCGTTCATGAACACAAAACAGCCTTTGTCAAAACCCAAGAACAGCCTCTTTAATGCTGCCAGAGAGGGTTTAAAAGCCACTCTGGAGGGTCAAATAAAAGTTTATAAAACATTTACATTTATGCATTTAGCAGACGCTTTCATCCACAGCAACTTACAGCAGAGGAATAAAAGAGAAGATTAGGTGTGTTCACACTTGTCATGTTTGGTTCGATTAAAACGAACCCTGCTGCGATTGCTCTGTTGCTGCCATCCGAACCCTGGTGCGCACCAAACAAGCGGACCGAGACCGCTGAAAAGATTGGTCTCAGTCCGCTTCCAAACGAACTCTGGTGCGGTTCGAATGATATATGAACGCAACACGGACCAAAGACATGTAAACGAACCAAAAACAGGAAGATGAGAACCTAAAACAGGCAGAATGCTCACGCATATCGTTTTTTCTCGTCATAGTTGCAAGTTTGCCCATCACAGGCATCAGACGCACGTCTGATCGTTTGTGTGTGTGTGTGTGTGTGTGTGTGTGTGTGTGTGTGTGTGTGACGGAGGGATTCCCGCCGCTGTTTTGACTCCTTTACACATTTTATAAACTCTTCACGAGTTCCCAGCTGGCCAAAAAGCCATCGTATGCAGCCTACGCACACACAAAAAGCACATTTACCTCAGCACACAGCATTGTTTTTGGACGTTCGGTAAGTTCCGTCTCAAAATAGTCAATACGTCATAAAATCCGACCAATCAGGTTGTGAACGTATCCCTATGCCTTTAGGTTCGGTGATAAAATTAACAATCTGAACGCTAATCGGACCAGGACTAAATGTTTTTTTTTTTTTGGTTGATTGTTTGTTTTTGGTCCGGACCAAACGAACCGAATTACAAGTGTGAACGCACCCTAGGGGCCCTGTGTAGTAGAATTCAAAACCCTTGTTATTAGCGACACTGGTGGCCGTTAAGTGAACTGCAGCCAGCAACTTATTGCTCACGCTCGCACTCGTGCACACATAACATACAAGAGACTGAACGTGGTTCAAGACAACGATATACTCACAGCGAAGTTCTTTTCCGTTCTTTACTTAAAAGTACAAAGTTGAAAATACCTTTGCAGCAATATAATGTTAACGAACATCCAGTCGCCGCCCCGCTGCTAAGAGGGACGTTTAGATGAATATGTAAATATCGGAAGAGAGGCTCTAGGCCAGAGCGTAAATGTCACATCCTTTTGATTTTCCCAGGAAAAACATCCCGAGTCCTTCACATAAAAATAAGTCTACAGACTTTCACAGACATCCTAGGAAGTTGGAGGACGTCTCGTTTTTTTTTACAAGTTTTGTTACAAGCTGTTCACACATTGGCTAATGAAAATTCTTAAATATAGCCCCTTTAAATACTAAACTTAATTAACATAAATATCACTCCAATTAAATCTAGAGTAGACCGCAAACCTTTTTTTAATGTAATATGTTTCTGTTGGTAAATAAGATAGCCATAAAGATTCAAAATAATTGAACGAACAAACAAATCTGGAACATTTCTAACCAGAACAATACATGAAGGACTAATCTATAATGTATTGTGAGTTCCAGGACTATCCAGAACTCATCCTCCTCGTTCCTGAATCCAGAGATACAAGCAGTCTTGATCCGATTACACTGATTCATACTGTCTGAACATGAGTTAGTATAGGACATATCGTGTCTTTCCAGAATCCCATCAGAATTTGTTTACAAAAACCTGATTCTATTCTTAAAATAGAGATTATAGTCTAAACAAGATTCTACTAGAGTGTATCATTCCATAAGATTCTATTCTATAAAATTATACTTCATACATATAGTCATTCTGTAATATTTTATTAAATAGATGGTATGCTATATTTGTATATTATAGATATGACCATTCTATAAAATTTTATTCTATCTTTTACTATTCTATGTAATAGAATACAATTCTTATCTATAGGTTATCAGTTTAGAAGATTCTTTTTAACAGTAGTCATTATAGTTTAATAGTGTCATTCTACAAGATTTTGTATCATTCTAAAATATTTTTAGATTTCACACTATAAGATTAGATTCTATAGATCATGCGCACTCTTTTACATTAAGCTTTTTAATGCATGTTATAATATTGATATCTATGAAACAAAGACTTACAAATGTTCTCCAAAAGAGTACATGCATTTCTGTATTAAAATAGGACAGAGGGATTTCTCTCTCTCTCTCTCAACATTTAAGTACTAAAGCAGGAAATTAATATTTAACCTACTTAATTTTGCATCACAAATGTGACAGTGAAAGTAGTAGCTCACCTCTCAGCCATCGGAGCAGAAAGTGGTCACTCTGGGATGGACACTGGGGCAGAATATCCTGAACCTTTTCTCGAAACTGAAGAGTACAGATGAAGAATTATGCAATGCATCTATTATATACATGCTTTGATCTTTCATAAGAGCAAAGTCAACTATGAAGTTGCACATACATGCACATTGGTGGAAACTATCCCTTAACATCTATTCACGTGCTGACAACACTGCAAACTTGCGCAGTTACGTCAATTACACAACTCAGCAAGAGAGTGATAAACTAATAAAGCGTAAACACTTTGTACTCTTAGTAAAGTCTATTAATTCTGCATTCAAAAGAAATGAGATTCGGCTGTTTTCCTCTGCGGTGTGTGGCCTCTCTCTGGCCGGGAGAATGTTTCGTCCCGTCATCTGCACTCGGGACCACGATACTCCACAAATCCTGAGCAATTAAATCCACGACATACTGCTGATAGAAATAAAAGGAAAACAATTCACCTGTGCCAAAGCTTCGGCTTGTTTCACGCTCAGATCTCCAACTCTTCCGCTCATGTCGCCACGCGTACACCAGAATAACTGTCTAAAATTTAGCTAGAGTCAGAGACTGTGAGCACGGAATGATGTTTTTTGTCCCCTCCCACCTGTTACGCGGCCTTCGCACCGCTGGGGGCGCTGCGGGACCACTGATTCAAATTCTATAGAATTAATGCATAATCATATCGCATGTATTAATAATAATAAAATAACAACAATAATAATAATTAGTAACAATTATTATTATTATTAGTTAATATTATTATATGTGATAATTTGTTACATATATAGTAGCAGAAGAAACAAAACATTGTTTTTACATATAAAAATATATGTATTTTTATTTCACATTGAATACTCAATAAAAAAGTACAAAAGTTCTTTTCACAAAACATAATAAATAGTTCATAACATATAAAATTCATAAACCAGAAAAGAAAAATAATTTACAATTGAATATCAAATTTTATTTGATACATAATTGTCCTTTTCTATCTCTTGCTCTCTCTCATCATCAAGCGCTGTTCCATGCCTGTCTGATTTGTCTCCATGGCGTTCCTAAAACAGATGCAGCGATGAAGAAGAACACTAGAATAAGACCCTTAGCCAGAGCCTGGGAATATGGCTCACCTGCAAAAAAAAAAAAAGAATAATAATAAATTCATATTTTAAGACTTAATCAAGGATTTAGGTTCAAATGTATACATTTTCCTACATGGGAAACTTTATATTTTATTTTTAAATCACCTATTTGCAGTTTACCTAAACAGTTCTGCAGTTTGACAAATTAAAAGCACAAATATTGTATTGTACAAAAATAGTTTTAGATGAGGTACAGCATGTCACACTGCAGGACACTGCTGTTAGTGCTTCATGTTTCACATCAACTACCTACATACACCAAAACATGAGTGATAAACTAGTTCAAAAACATACAAGAACACATGATGCCATTTCAGCACTGTTTCCAACACACACAAAAATGATATAGTATATAAAGTGTTGCTAAAGTGTTACTCTTTCAACAGGACAGAGTTTTCATGATCATTTCTCTCTTGTTCTATTAGTAACCTTAAGAAATTCAGGCTCTTACCAGTGTAGTATCTTGTGAGAGGGAACGCCAGCTCAGGCCAGCACACATCGTTCCTGTCACAGTCAAACTCTGTGAAGTTAATGCTGAACCTGCAGAAGAGAAGATACTTTAATTTTTTAGTTCACAAGACTGCATGACTTGCTTGGATTTGTGAAATAATGCCATATGCATGTAACAGATTAAAACAAATAGAAATACTAGGGATGCACTGATATATATCGGCCACCATATCGGTATCGGCCGATATATGTTCATTTTTAATGTTATTGTTATCGGCCTGATAAGAAAATTTGGCCGATATATTAAAGCTGATAAATAATGGATTATTTCCTTCAGCTGAGACACTTCAGATGCGCACTGTCCGCCATTATGGTTTTGAATTGCTTGATATGATTGAAATCACTTCAGAAAGGAAAATACAGTTAAGTGCAACATGTATAAAGCAAGTCTGTCACATAGGCTACATAATATTATAATGAGTATGTTATAATTGAATTATCGGTATCAGCCAAAATGTTCATATCAGTGCATCCATAAGAAATACGACAAACAATTTCTGTAAAAATAACATTAAAAAAAACTGCAATATAATTTTCTAGGATTTATTTTATTTATATTTCAAAATAAATGTATTATTTTTATTGTACCTTTTCAAGGAAAAAAAAAACATTAAAATGTTAAAAAAAATAAATACATTTAGAAATTAAAATTGAACTGTTTCTATACAGTCAATCATCAAACTCAAATGTATTTGTGCGTTTAGGACCCACCTGGATCTAGGGGGTTGTGTACTAAGAGGACTGTCAGTAAAGGTCACAGAAGAGGTCACAGGAAAATTTTGCATTAGCTCTGGGTTTACACAGGGGTTCATCCTGCCCATATCACACTCTATAGACCATGTTGTTTCTATGAAACTGAGAATTGGAAAAAGAATGAATGCAAAGCAAAATGTTCAAAACAGCCTATGCATTCAGATATATCAAGCTCAAACATTAATAAAAAGCTGTCAAGTTTGCTATCGGGAAAGTGAGATGATAAGAACAATACAAAGGCTGAATGAAGCGGTCCTGTACCTAATCTCCACTGCTTGTATAACCATCTGAGGCACACCCTGCACCCTGCCCGTGATGACGCTCCTCACGTGGATGTGGAGGTGGGTCGGAACAGCAGAACACTCTCCAATGCTGCCCTCTGCTGGCTGACTGGAGTTCTGCGGGGATGCTGAGACGCACAAGAGCAATAACAAAGTTCGTTAATTCATTTAAAGCAGTGGTTCTCAGCCTGGGGCCGGAGCCCAATAGGGGGCATCAGCAAACTTCCAGGTTGGTCCTAATAAATCTTAAATTTACTTAAATTTGCAGTCGATATATTGGCTATTATGCATATGACGGAATATTTGGAGAATATAATACACGGTGCTGTAATTTGCCTTTTGTTCATTATGTGTTATGTAAGAGATAATGTGCAATCAGCAACAAAATAAACCTTGACAGGGTGCAACAATATTACAATAATATTAATACTGAACTGAAGTTGTCCGTTATCTTTTTTCGGTAACACTTTAGTTTAGGGTCTAGTTCTCACTATTAACTAACTATTAACTAAGACTTTTGCCTTAATAAACTCCTAATTATTGCTTATTAATAGTTAGTAAGGTAGTTGATAAGTGTAGGTATTAAGGGATGAAGAATATGGTCATACAGAATAAGGCATTAATATGTGCTTTATAAGTACTAATAAACAGCCAATATCCTACTTCATACACATGCTAATAAGCAACTAGATAATAGTGAGATTTGGACCCTAAACTAAAGTGTAACCCCTTTTTCAATGCAATTAAAAAACGCAAGATGGCGCCAGTTGCATCTGACAACAGAATCACATATAGAGAGCCATGTAATAAGCACCATTTAGTTGTTAATTTAATTATCATGCTTAATTTAAAGATGGTTATCATTCCTTTATTAATAATAGACCCTAATTTATATTTTAATCAGTAAATGTTCTGTCACATGGAATACAAATCTACTTCATATATTATAAATCATCATTTATTTGTGGATTAATTTAAACATTTATTTAGTTTCTTAAATGTTCAAGTTTCTTTTCTTTTTTTATTTCATTTTACATTTTTTAAATGTCAGCTGGTGTTTAAAAAGTAACATTAAAAACATCATTGTACTATAAAACTTTGAAAATAAAACTGGATTAGTTAAGCAGATTGCTTAATGTTTGAAAATTACTAAATTATGAATGAGGGGAACCAAGGTTAACCACTTTAAATTTAACATAACAGTTTGATATAATGCAACTTTTACTTTTGGCCGACGGACCTCAATCAAGTTAGATTTTTGGCCCTTCGTTGTAAAAAGTTTGGGCACCTCTACTCTAGAACAACTTGATATATTATACATATTAGTGATAGTTAAATGATGTAGTGCTCACTAGTAATGTTGACCCAATCCACTAGGTTGGAAAAGTTTGGTTTTCCCGTTGTGGAGACGAGTGTAGCAGTCACTAATCCAGCTAGGACAGCACGCACTGTTTCTCTGTGAAATGACATGCAAAAGAAAGACGTATGTCAAATTAAACTGTTCTATAGGAATCTACTGTATTATGTTCAAAACCCTTCGGCAGTGTTACTCACCTCACCTGGCTGCACTGTGTCATGTTCAGCAAACTCACAGGAATCATACAACCTGATGTGGAGTTGATCCCGAACAGAGCTGGTCTCAGTTCAGCAGAAGAGCACAGTCCATCTCCACCTGCAGAGGAAACCGCATAGGATCAAAGTAATATTTTTTTGTAGTCCTGTATGGATAAATATGAATATGCTACACTACCTGGCTGCCAGAGATTGATCTGGGCCCTCTGTATAACTTCTGTAGCAGAGTCCAAAATGCCACCAATCACTGGCCTCTTCACCAGGTAACCTGTCCAAATATGCATAATAAATGATTCCTGGCCAACTCTGATTTGGATCATTTTTAAACAATGTTCCTGAGCATCTGAAGGGAGTTATGGGAGTTGCTTTAACCTGGATTGCCAGAGTTTGGTTGAGAGGTTTCATTTCCATTGACAAACACTGCAGAATATCTTCTGGTCAAAGATACTAGATGGGAGGTAAGAGGTAAGATTTAAAAAAAAAAAAAAAAAAAAAAAAAAAAAACATGATAAAGTGATGCATTCCATAAGAAAAACAGGTTCAGTGAAGAGGTATGACATATTGTAAGAGTCAACAGGAAGACAATAGTTGTGACTCACCAGGTAGAGTGATGTTTGCTGTGGTCCGTTTCACAGTAATGGCAGTGAGGCCATTCTCTCTCCAGTAAAGAGTGTAACGCAAGGCTACAATGACATTATCACACCGTTGTGGCTCTAAGAAAACAATTATACAATGAAAAAGATCCATGTTACTACAATGTTTCTAAAAGAGACATTTTAGTAAACTTTTTCTGGATTATTATTTGATATGTACACTACCATTCAAACATTCTGGTTTGGTAAGGTTTGTAATGATTTTTAATGAAAGAAGTGCTTACCAAGACTGCATTTATTTGATCAGATATATAGTAAGAACAGTAATACTGTAAAATATTATTACAATTTTGAATAATTATTTTCTATTTTATTATGTTTTAAAATGTAATTTATTTCTGTGATGGCAAAGCTGAATTTTCAGCATCATTACTCCAGTCTACTCGGTGTCACGTGATCCTACAGAAATCATTCTAATATGCTAATTTGGTGCTCAAGAAACATTTCTTATTATTATCAGTTGAAAACGGTTGCTGCTGCTGCTGCTGTTAAATTTTTTTGTGGAAACAGTGATACATTTTTTCAGGATTCTTTGACAAATACAAAGTTCAAAAGAACAATATTTATTTGAAATTGAAATCTTTCGAAACATTATAAATGTCTTTACCGCTAAATAAAAGTACTAATTTCTTTTTAAAAAATCTTACTCACCCCAAACTTTTGAACGCTAGTGTATATTATTGTAATTATATTATTGTAGTTATATGTAATTATATTTAAACAAATAACTGCTGAAAACATTAATGCAACTGACCAGATATGGACTCAAGAGAGTTTGACAGAAATAATCGAAGGTCATCGGCTACTTCATCCACAACGCTGACTGTGACCACACCTGGAAAGAGTGCAAACATATGAACAGTCTCACATATACATATTTGCATGCTTACTCAGAAAGACAAGACGATCAATAGATTCATAAGCTATGTTTACATATCTGAAGCATATCATTGAGGGTAGATTCACGATTCCCACGCTCTTCCTTAAAAGCATAAAGTTGTATTCTAAAACACTGTTAAATGAGTGAAAGGAACACTGGGAAGGACATTTTCGTACTTATGCTGCCCATAATAGCACATGGAAGATGGACCTCTGATAAACCCATCTATGTCAGCATAACATAAAAAGATTTTAGATTTTCTCACATTGGAATATGTTTTATTAGATATGGAAACTTTTTAATTTAAAAAAAAATAAGATAAGAATCGTTGGTACTGATTTTATGTTTGATTCTACATATTGTATTATGTTACGCCCAGAGCCGTAAGGGGTTTTTCTTTTTTGTTGTTGTGCCCAAGCTATGCTTTGCATGTGTTTTTCTCCTTCTCTCACCTCTGGCCACATTCACACTGTACGTTTTGGGGACTGACAACCGCATTTACTTACAAGTGTGAGTCTCGAAATGTCCCGTTCACACAGCAACTTACAGTAGCATCTGGAACACTGTCTGTATGAACGTGCAACGAGAGTTAAGCCCGTATTCCGTAACTAGTAACCATAAAGACAGTGACCAACATAATATTTAAGATGGCGACGTCCATAAAACTGAAAAGTCTCATCACTTTTGATTGGACAAGAGACTAATTGAACCGCAAGTTCATCCAACAAAAGCCGAGTCTTTAAAGGGTTAGTTCACCCAAAAATGAAAATTCTGTCATTAATTACTCTCCCTCATGTCGTTCCACACCAGTAAGAACTTCGTTAATTTTTGGAACACAAATTAAGATATTTTTGATAAAATTCGATGGCTCAGTGAGGCCTGCATTGCCAGCAAGTTAATTAACACTTTCAGATGCCCAGAAAGCTACTAAAGACATATTTAAAACAGTTCATGTGACTACAGTGGTTCAACCTTAATGTTATGAAGCGACGAGAATACTTTTTGTGCGCCAAAAAAACAAAATAACGACTTTATTCAACAATATCTAGTGATGGGCGATTTCAAAACACTGCTTCATGAAGCTTTGAAGCTTTACAAATCTTTTGTTTCGAATCAGTGGTTCAGAGCGCTTATCAAACTGCCAAAGTCACGTGATTTCAGTAAACGAGGCTTCCTTACATCATAAGTGTTTCGAAATTTCAATGGTTCACCACTGGGGGGCGTGACTTTGGCAGTTTCATACAGGACTGACAACTGTATTCTGCTGCTGTGTGAAAGTGGTCTCTCTCTCTCTCCCCACAGAGCAAATGTTACCACCTGTCTTCATTAATGAGTATCCAGTTGTGATTGGATGATGGGAGGGGAGAGAGAGTATTTAGGTTCAGCTATCATCAGAGCAGTGTTGGTGGTGGCTTGACTGTGTGCCACACTTTTGAAGTCTCATCTGCAACCCCAGACTTGATGTTGTGTTAAAGCAAGTAGCTGGTGGCTCTGTGTATCTTTACCTCATTTGTTGAACTTATTGAAGTAGAGTTTCTGTCCTTTGTCTCTCTTATTACACTCTATGATTGAGACTTAAAAGATAGAAGTGGTAACTTCTATGATTATTTATTGTATGTTTTGATTCATTAAAAACGAAAAAAAAAAAAAAATTCAATCGTTTCACTCCGAGCAGAATCGATATTTTAACGTTTCTGTTCCAGCGTTCCTTCTGTATTATTAATGTTCCGAAACCGGTTTGTTTAGAAAAAATAACGGTTAATAACGTTATTTTTTATCCTTTTTGTTTGTTTGCATGTAGCCTACTTAATAATAATAATAATAATAATAATAATAATACGTACAGCATTTTATTTATTAAAAAACAAAGAGAGTATTTGCCGTCTTAGCCAATAGGCCTACAATTATCTTTTATAACAAGATTCTGTCCAAATGTAAACCTATTAAACGAAAGGAAAAACTATCAACGGGTATATAAAGTATTTTTTCAAGATATTTTAAAATGTTTGCTGCATGGTTAAAAATACCGACGCTATTCCTGAGAGGAAAAAAGATATGTCGCGTATACGCCGCATTTTATTATTACATTCAGAAATAATGTAATTTATCGGTAAATAAAATAAAATGTTTACAAATAGCCTATACATAATATATAATATAATTATAATGTTTGTAAACATAAATTATGAACAAAACTGCCCTATTTTATTTTACAACAAAACCTCTAAAGTTAATTCAGGCTATACGTCAAGCCAAAACGAATTTAAAAAAAAAAATCTTTTCTTTTTTAACGCCATTCCAGCTTCTATTGCTACATTCAAGGCGAGAAACAGGTTTATTTTTTAGAAATAAAACTAAATAAGATGCTAAACGAATTAATTTAAAGTGAATCTGAAGCCTACCTTTCTCATTCGGCACGGTTTCCATTTTCGAGACGAATGCTAAACTATTACTATTTATTATGTAAGCTTTGTACTTCACTCGCATTATCGACATCATCCTTCACATAACAGCACAGCTTCAGGCGGTGGTCACGTGTGGTAAACGGCAGATTGTTTTACAGAATTGAATTGAGCAGATTTATGTTTGGTTGATTGTATTTTATTTTAATTATTTAACAGGTTGCGATATCAAGTAAGCAATGCAAGAATTTGTGTGCGCGAGCGTGAGGCGCCGGCGCGACCACTGGAATTTTTTTTCCTTCTAAGACAGTAAACTGTACCTCGTAATTTATGGTCAAACAGGTAAAAGCAAGACATAATTCATACATTTACAAAAGACACTTAAATAACGAAAACAAGCAGAATGTCTGTTTCCTTTCCTAGATCTTTGGAGTGCGCCACAATGAACCACTTTCGTTTTGTTAATCTGTAGACCTAATTATATAGTGAAATATCGCGTAGCCTATAGGCCTAAATATTCCCTTTTATTGTATATGTGTTATGTAGGCCTATAGTTTTATTCTGTTTTCTCCGTACACAGAAGCGCTGCATGTGCGTGATCAGAACGATTACGTTTGATTTCGTTTCCATTTCTGGTTACGTTCCGGTCAAAATTTCGTTCGTTTCCGGTTTTCGTTCCTTGACCCGGTTCAGAGCCCTGTTTTGATTAATCTTCTCTGTCTTTGGTTAACTTGAAGTTTTCTAGTTTGATTATATGTTTCTTAATTGTGGGGTTAGTAGGGAGGTGGGTGCCACTTTTTCTCCTGTTGATGTTAGCTAGGGAGTTAGCCTGTTTTGCTGTACTTGTTTTCTTTACTTTTAGTTTAGGTAATTTGGTTAATGAGGAGTTAGATTGATTTATGTTTGTTGTTTTGGCAATACCCCCTTTTGAATCTGATACCCCTATTTTTCTTTTGTTTGACTTTGTAAATAAAAACTACTTCCTTTTGTGAAATATGTGGTTATTTGAGTTGTTGTGAAACAACTCTGGAGACGAGGTGGCTTCATGCTGTTGCACTCATTCACTCACTGCATTCATTCACCACCATCCATTTTGCTGTTGCATTCCTCCCCTAGACCAATCAGGAAATCGTAACAATTATGCTGTATTATGCGGTCTATGTTCTTGTGTTTGGTTGAGGAAAGCAAATAAATGATCATACTGAATATCTACCTCCCCATCCATCTTTAACATCCACCCTCAGGTCATCAGATGGTGATGGACAGGACTGCAGCCTCCTCAGACACTGAGACTCAAAGTTTTCCAAAAATGCCACTGGAGCATTGTCTGCACACTGGCCCAGTACAGAGTTCTGCTCAGAGGACAGATAAACACATGCATGAATGACTGCACTCATATAAACTGACACATTCACTAGAAATGTTATCTAACCTGTGGGATCTTGAAGTATTGGTCATCCTTAGTGAATATTGGATCCCCCTGGCGGTAGTTAATGGGAGGTACAGCAGCTGTCATCTGCGGGGCTTGGAATGATGGACTGGGCTTTGGGGAGCTGTAAAAACCCATGCAAATTTAGAAAATCACCAAAGATACACTACCGTTCAAAGCTTTGGGGTCTTTTCTACAGAAATTAATACTTTTATTCAGCAAGGATGCATTAAATTGACCAAAAGTGACAGTAAAGACATTTAAAATGTTACAAAGAATTTCTGTTTCAAATAACTTGACCCAATAATATTAGCACTTCTTCTATTTCTATTCTCTCTATTTATTTAAAAAAAAAAAACCTTGCTATGAGCACTTTGCTGGAATAACTGTGACTTGACATGGCACTTGCATACTGTTGCACTCATGTTGATTTGATTGCTTCCATTGTTCTCACTTGTAAGTCGCTTTGGAGAAAAGCGTCTGCTAAATGATTAAATGTAAATGTAAAAATAAATGCTTTTCTTTTGAACTTATTATTCATAAAAAATCCTGAAATAATAATGTATCTCAGCTTTCAAAAAATATTAAACAGAAAAACTGTTTTCAGCATTGATAAGAAATGTTTCTTGAGCAAATCAGCATATTAGAATGATTTCTGTAGGATCATGTGACACTGAAGACTGGAGTAATGATGTTGTAAAATTCAGCTTTGCCAAAGGAATAAATTACATTTTAAAATATATTAAAATAGAAAACACTTTACAATATTACTTTTTGCTGTATTTTTGATCAAATAAATACAGCCTTGGTGAGCATTTCTTACTGACCCCAAACTTTTGAACAGTAGTGTATTTTTGTTGTCTAATAATACATGGAGATATACATCTGAAACTGTACAGAAGATATTGCACTGAAAAACTTTCACTTCTTACACTGTCTGACCATTGTAGAAAAGTCCCAGAAAGGGGTTGTTGTCCAAAGGAGAGGTGACACAGAGAAAGGGGAACCAATCAGGGTCATTTTCAGAGGACTGAGCAGAGCACTGATACTCTGGAACAGGACTGAAACTTCCCCCGAAAGGTCCAGGGAGACACTGAGTCGCAAATAACCGCAGTACTTCTTGAGTGCAGTCCTAAAAGAGGAAATATACACTCATAAATACACAAGAATTTATCATGCGCCCCTTTGTTGATGTCTGCATTTCAGATAAGCTTTACAAAACATTCCCTTAGGAATGAATTGTAGATTTTGATAGCCAGCGTGATTTTTAGTAAAATGGTAAAAACAAATGGGATATTATTCTTATGAGGGCTAGAAAGAATTGTGACACTGCAATTTTTTTTCTTTAATGTGTATCAAACTACGCAGTAATAGCTGCTAAGGTAGGACGGGTTATTAAAGTCACCATGAAACCAAAATGACAATTCTTCTTTTTTTTTGCAAAATTGCAGTATTATAAATGATTTTTTTTTTTAAAAATCATATGCCCTTGTAATCTTTAATCAAAATAACTTCCACTCTCTATTGCAGTGACATCTCTTCTCTCCTGATGATGTGTTTGCTAGCGTGAGGGAGGGACAACCTGTCACTCACATGAGATCGACCAATAGCAAACCACAAACATTGAAACCATCCAAACAATTCCCCATGGACAAAATCAAGCCCCGCCCTAATTTTTTTCTTGTTCAAGAATCCGTTTCACTCAGATATACATTACAGTATGGATGAAAAGACTATCACAACTTCCATTTCATGCCGAATTTAATGTAGGGCTTAGCAAAGGGTCAACTGGATCAACAGCAGAATCCTATTGAAGCACTGATGTATTAGAGACAGATGTTCAACTGTCCACCTATCATGATCAAATATATTTACCTAATAGACTAAACTTTCTCCAAGCTTTAAGTATTACCTGGTCACAACAGCAGCGTTTGTCACACTCGCCAAGGGAAACATCACATGGGCAGCTGCCGAGAGGCTGAAACACTTGGTTGGGAATGGCTGTTTTATTTTCTGCAAGAAATCAAATATGCATTATGATATAATACAAGAAAAATTAACATATTTAATTTATCTAAGGTTCCTCGATGAAAAAGTACTATAGTGGTACCATGGTACAAATGATGGTATCAGATGGTAATGCCATGATTACATGCATTTGGCGGACGCTTTTATCTGAAGTGACTTACAGTACATTGCATTCAAGGTATACATTTGATCATTTCATGCATTCATGAATTGAACCCACGACCTTGGTATTATTAGCACTATGCTCTACTGCTTGTGATATTCCTCAAATTTACTTTTGCTAAATTAATAAATACAAACAAAAATGTTTAAGTGACAGGAATATTAAATTAACCATGGAATCTGATGGTACTCCAAGAATACCGGAATATCATAGAATAGCTGATTTGGCTTCATTTCATAATTGATGAATTTTGCAATATCGACAGTTATTGAACTAAACTGAATCAACAATGAACTGACTTGAGCTGAATCATTACACTATTGTCTTATTCAGAGCTGCTTCAGGTAACACTTTATTTCGATAGTCCTAAAGTAGACATTCTATTAATTATAAGTACCTTTGCAACTTCATGTCAACTAACTCTCATTAGAGTATCAGTAGACTGGTAAAATAAGATTAAGATTAGGGTTAAAAGAATAAGTTGATATGTACTTGCAAAGATACTTATAGTCAGTAGAATGTCTGTTGAGGGATCATCAAAAATAAATGTTAGCAGATATTAAGCAGACAGTCTACTAATACTCTAATGACTGGTAGCTGACATGTAGTTGCAAAGTTACTTATAGTTAGTAGAATGTTTAATTGTATAAAGTGCTATTTAAATAAAGGTTACTTGACTTGACTACTAAAAAACAACAATAGTAGTTCCACAATGGTACTAAAAACCACTAGGTTGTACTACAGCACTTCATATTCAGTAACATGAAAACAGACACTAACCCGAAGGAGGTTTGTTGGGGAAGATCTGGGCATAAATCTGGGTCTGTATAATGAGTGAGGCTTTGGGGGTTTCATCAGCACATGCAGACACAAGTAGAGTCTCTTGGAGGCAGAGCGGCTCCAGGCAGCAGTCCGGGACAGTTGTTTCATTCCCACACAGCTGAAGACTGCAGTTGAGACTCAGTCGCACCAGGAAGGCATTCTGATATAGTGGTATTCAACAGAAAGAATATATTGGTATTCAATAATGCAAAGTTCCAGTATGGCAGGTGTTTTGCCTCATTTTCCTCAATGTATAAATTTGAACATTGCTCTTTGAAATGAATAGCATATACACTACTGTTCAAAATTTTGGGGTCAGTGAGATTTTTATTTAAGAAATGAAATTCCAGTTCACCGCAAGAACAATAACGATAAAGAGAACTATAATAATAACTATATTAGCATCCAGTTTGTCGTCTACCGCTTTAAATGCTCAAGCTCTTTAAAGCAGGATAAATTCTGATTGGGCGTCAAAAATTGTTCTGAAAGGGATTTAACGATATCTTTTTTTAGCCGTTTTCGTTATAATTGTGGTGTGGACTTTTATATTTAGAATATAAGAATGCATTTAACTATTATTATTCATCAAAGAATACTGCAAAAAAATCATGGTTTCCACAAAAATATTAAGCAGCACAACTGTTTTCAACATTGATAATAATAAGAAATGTTTCTTGAGCAGCAAATCAGTACATTAGAATGATTTCTGAAGGATCATGTGACACCGAAGACTGGAGTAATGATTTTGAAAATTCAGCTTTGCATCACAGGAATAAATTACATTTTAATACTTTTTTTAAATAGAAAACATTCATTTTGAATTGTAATAATATTTCACAATATTACTGTTTTTACTGTATTTTTGATCAACTACATGCAGCCTTGCTAAGAATAAGAGACTTTTTTCAAAAACATCAATCAAAAAATTGGTAACACTTTTCGGTGTTTAGTAATGCATAAACTACCACAAACTAATAATGAACAATATATATTTACAGCATATATTTTTACATTTTGATTAGTTAATAAAATGTTCATGTTAGTTCAGTGCATTGACTAATGTTAACAGATATAAAATTTGATCTTAAATGTATTAGTATGAACGCTGTGGAAGAACTGTTCATTGTTAGTTCAATTTAGTTATTGTACTAATTTTTACAAACGTAACCTTTTTGTAAAGTGTTAAAAATCTTACCCACCCCAAACGTTTGAACAGTAATGTGGTGTTTTTCGGGGTAGGTGTGGGGTTCTTGTCGTCTATGGGCCTTGGGCTGTGTTTATGAAACCCTGAGGCAGAAGTTTCAACAAAATACATCATTTAGCGTGAGGAGGAATACAGTGGAAAATAGGAATATCTGGGAAACCAAGCAGTCAAAATGTATAGTTGAGCCGCTCCTTCTGGCCCCTCTCTGCTTGAGGCGATTCCCTCAATAATCACACTTCTAAACTCCTACAGCAATTTTCTGGTATGTCATTGCAGTTTGTCAAACTTGAATGTCAGGGATATTCCCATCACGTTAGTCTAGTTTTCATATGAACAATAGATATTAATGTACACATTTCAAGAAAGTCAGATCCATTTCATACTATGAGCTGAAAACAGTCATACTGTGAAATATTATTACAATTTAAAATAACAGTTTTCTGTTTATTCTAAAATTATATTTATAAAATTACATTATAAAATGTAATTTATTTCTGTGATGCAGAGCTGAATTTTCAGCATCATTACTCCAATCCATCAGATATTATTCTAATATGCTGATTTGATGCTCAAGAAAAAATGTCTTATTATTAAAGATGTTGAAAACAGTTGTGTTACTTCATTTTTTTGTGGAAACCAATGATTCTTTGATTACTATAAAGTTTTAAAGATAAGAACTGACATTATAAATATTTTTACTGTCACTTTTGATCAATTTAATGCATCTTTGCTTAATAAAAGTATTAATTCCTTAAGTTAAAAAAAAATCTTACAGACTCTTTCTTAGAAGAGCAACTTACAAGAAAGTGCCATTTCACAACGGGAAATTACCAGAAAAAGTTTTTTTGATTACTGTATGTTTGATTGCTCTATTAAACTCTAAAGCACCTGCTATGCAAGCATGTTTAATAATGTTGAAAACACCTTTTGAGGTGACCTATGTGCCTAAAGAAATACAAAGAAAAGAACATCGCCCAAAAGATTATTATTAATCCCTGGGCAAGTTCTGGAGCTCATAATATGTGTCTCCTTACAAACTATTTCCCTGATAAGGCTAAACAGAAAAACAGCGGGGGAATTTCAGTCACATGTAGGTAATCACACCCAGCTTAATGACAGGTTAACTGGAATAAAAGTTAATAATACAGATTGCATTTTCCTGTTACTTCACCAGGGACTTTACAAGTCAATTTCTTGATGTGTTGATGATTGTTAACTACTGGAAATTTTTTCCATGCTGCATAAATTTTCCATGTTGCTGATTTTGAGTAACTTCTAAACAGAATAAGGATACAGTATTTGCCCTTCTATAACCTACCTTAATGTGGCAGAATCAACTCACCTTCCCAATTAATTCATATGAAAGATTCCATTGTGTTTGATAAACTGGCATACACAATGACGATGGGATGCTGCCTGAAGAGGTTCACAATGAAAACATTTGTTGAAGTTCAAATATTACAGTATCCATGGGTAACACTTAACAATAAGTTTTCATTTGTTAACATTAGTCAATTCATTAGTTAACATGAACTAACAATGCTTCTAAATGTATTGCTGCTTGTTAATTAATGCATTAACTAATGGGAGCTCATTGTAAAGTGTTACATATGTGTGTAGGTGTTTGAATAGAAATGTTGTCTACCTGTTGCATCTGAGGATGAAACAGCACTGAGGCTGAAGGAAATGCCAGACACGTTTCCAACCAGAAATGATGATATTCTTGGACCAGATGCCAGAATAAACGCAGGCTGAAACACTGAAATAATCATACATTCATATCTTCTCTATTGATTTCAGATTTATATTACGGTTGACTTTGGAATATAAGGGTTTATTTAAATACCCTTGGAGTTATTAATGAATACATGCTTAATTTACATTATTAACATATGTTTTAATTATACATTCAAGTTTGCGCTTCTCCATGGCAACAAGATGTTTGCTAGCAGTTATCCAGCTAGCTGACTTTGTTTTTGTTATGTTCACGGATTTTCTTACTGATATTTCATATGTTCAAAGCTCACTTACCAACATTACAAATAGTTCCGTCATTTAAGAGCATAATAATTATACACAGAAAATGAAATACGACGTGAGAGTCTGAAAATCGTGTCATATTGCGCCGTTGGTACGATTAGCCCCCTTCTTCGTGTTTGCTTGACGCTACACAGAAAAGATTAGATTAGCTCATTAGCGCCGCTCACTGGCGTTTAGCGCTAGAGTGTGTGTGCTTGTGTAGCTGTCTTTGGGGAAATAATATCAGACAGAATCCCAACAGAAGCAAAATCTCCATACAGAGACACTGAATAATGTCTTTATGGACTAAAAGCCAAAAGTTGTATTTTAGAGATAGGGCTAGTCTACAATGATTGTAATTCACTTTATTTAAGGACTCAATAAAACGTTCCTCACATAAATCAGCTCACATAGGCTATGTGTTCAGTGCTGGCTACTTACAAATTATCTTGCACCATATTGATATAAAAATACAAAGAGAAAGAACATACATTCCATTATTTTTTATTAACAACATGAAGTACATTAAACATTACGTCAGAGTTTCCCAAACTGGATTTTGGAAGGAACTGTAAGGGGTTTGTGACAATGAAATCATAAAAATAAAAACAATCAAAATACACACTTAGGTTACTAAAAAAAGATTAACTATTTTATTTGTTTACCTGCATGTTGTGTGACCATTATCTGACATAAGAGAACCTGCAAATGCATTTAGATTATTGACTTAAATATTAACTTAAAATCTCAGTCAGTACTTCAATATTTTAAAACATAATATAATCTAATTACAAGTACTTAATTTTTGGAATCTGATTATGTAATCCAGATTACATGTAATCAGTTAATACAGTATGCATTTACCATGTCTATGAAGTCAGAACGTGACATAAAGAATACAGTCCCACCAATAATTGTGTTTGTCAACTCATTTATTAAATGCATCAAGATTATTAGGCTGTATCTAAATAAAACAAAGAAAGAGGAAAAAAATGTATTTGTGAATAATAAAATCACACAACTTGGCCTGATTTGATCAGGTGAAAAAGGACAGGAAGATGTTACAGGAGAAATGATCTATGTCAAAATTAGGTTATTAGCTGCCATTGACAATGCGTGTGCATGAGTGTCTGAGTGTGTGTGTGTGTGTGTCTGAGTGTGTGTGTGTGTGTGTGTGTGTGTGTGTGTGTGTGTGTGTGTGTGTTCACTCAAATAGACATATTCTTCAGAGCATGACAGCGTTTCTCCTGAAAATAAAAGCACAAAGAGCAAACAATTAGTTAAGCAAAAACTATAGAATAACACAAGACGCATCACTCGTATTGTTTTGAATGGGAGAAAGTGCAACGCGCAATATGGCGAAATAAGTCCCGCCTTCTAAATAAGAGCCAATCGCCGATTGGTAAAGTCATCGCGTCACTGCAGCGGCCGTTAGAAGCTCAGACGCGCGCATCCGAAATGAGACCCGAGACGCGCATTTAGGACTGCGCATGCGCATTAGCTTGATCCAGCCTGAAAAAATACCGTTTTTTGTCATGATTCGAACGTTTAGAAAACAAAATTTATGAGACAGTTGTTGTCAGATTTCATTGGTGATTTCAAATATAAAAATTTTAATCGAAAGCTTGGCAAACAGCTTTGGAGAATTTGATGTTTTCTCCATTCAAAGAGATGGGAGCTGCACTTGATGCCCGAGAGGCGTTTCAAAGATGGCCGCCGAGTGAAATGACTCGTCTTAAAGGGACTTTGGTTAAAGCCACCTTATAAAGAGATTGTAGACTTTCACTTGACTGTCAAATTCTATTTTTAAAACTGTTGCATTCTTATTAGAATCCTGATACTAATTTTAATTGCATTATTTGAAATAGAAATAGAAAGCTTCATGTACAAAAAGCAAAACTAAGTCCACATTGTTGGTGGTCTGTTTAAAGCTCAGTAACTTTGCCGTAGGAGGATGTTTTGGCGTGTGGTTTCATAGTTGAGTAGTTTGTGGTTTTGCATGAGTAAGACTTTAACATCCAAATTCTGATCTACTATATAAACAAAGTCATGAGTCAGACGAAAACCAGAGAAGAGAAAGTGACCTGCTGCAGGACTTATGCAATAACAATGACATGCCTGTTGTCCAGCCAGCTTTATGTCATCCAATACTATTGAAGAGAGCTGAGGAACTAAAACTACAACACTATGACTGAATATATGATAAGACTGAGATAAATTACATACACGGAATTTGGTTTCTTTGCACATCTTGAGCCTAGTGTCCAGAAACTTGATATTCTCTTTAACCCACTGCTCTTCAGTGACAGGTGGGGCGCAAAGGTGCATACCTTTCCTGGTCGTGAATCTGAAAGATAATTGATTTTTGCACATGAACAGACAATTAGAGCATTCATAAAATAGCATTTCCCATGAAATACACACTTCTGCTTTGCTTAGAAATGTGATCATAAATGGTTCCATCCTCTCCAAGGCTCCCACACATGACCCAGTATTTTGAACTGCATATAAACGTCCAGTATTTTCCTTTGATTAATACACTTACATAACAGCATCACGGGGACAGCCGTCACCTCTGACCTGCTTCCGGTAAGTGAGGAGGATTTGTTTAGGGATGGCTTTATGGCTAACAGCCAGGCAACAGTCCAATGCTAAGTCCGCTTGAGCCTCTGAGAAAGATCAAGACAAAAGAGAAATAGACATGATGAGAGACAAGAGATGGAAAGACGGAATGGAGACCACCTGTGTCTGCCTCTGGAGAAGCCTCTTACAACATCTGCATGTAAGAAAAACAACATTTACTGGTTTTGGCATTCAATTTCATGGGATAAAAGATTTATTGCACATAATTTACTGTGCCGTACATATGTAATAGCTTGCAGTAAAGCGAAACAAATGTGCAATGCACAGCTGAGATCAAGTGGGAAAAAGAACTATAGCCTAACTAAGAATAAAAGTCTCATCAAATATTTTTTTCAAGATTATGGAGAGCAAGCAGAACTTATGCTTTATCCTTAGCTTACTTTTTTAATTATATAAATATAAAATGAATATTTAAAATTTGTTACATAAATTTACAATAATTAATTATATATAATACAGTAAATATATAAATTATTAAATAATACATGATGTCTATTATGAATAATAATAATAATACAACTTATAATAATAATATTATAACTTTTATTATAAATAATACAACTGATGACATTACACCTTTTCAGTTGATTAGATTTGATCAGAAAAAATGAATGGGATTTTTTTCCTTTGATTACTAAAAACTCGAATGGTTGAGTTATGTTACACATCTGCTAACATATGTGAAAGATCAATGAAATTGAGCACATACAATGGATGAAGGAAGAAAACATGACAGATTACCTGCAGGACTGCTGTAGAGAATGAACGCCAGTGCACAGAGAATCACGCTCAGCGCAGGTATGACGGCTGAAGCCATGGCAATGGTCACAGGAGGTGCTGGAACAAGCGTTGAGTCTGTAGCTGGAAGATCTTTGTCTCTTTCCTGACACTCTCCTCTCACCTCTCCATCACTACCCTGCTTTATAGGACAATCTTAAGTTTCATTATTACATGTCATAGTCCCTCCCCGTCTTGTAATTTCAAAGCAGAGGCTGGACCAGAGGTTGTGAACTGGACAAAAGACCTTTTTTTTTTTTGATGGCCATGTTTACGACACAAAGCACCACATTATCCGTATCTGTTCCTCACTGTCTTTTTTCTTATTTCCATTCATACCCACATAAAAGCTCTCACAGACCCTCACATACTTTCTCACTCAAAAGCCAACAGACTAGCAAATGTTTCGATATGACTGAAGAAGCAGTTCAGATAAACCTGTCAAAACAGTTTGATCCTTGTCAATACAGAGCTGGGAATTCCAGTGGGTTAGATCAGGGACTTCATCTGTTAATGTTTACTCAGTGTTACAGTTAATTATTATTGGTTTGTGTGTGTGTGTGTGTGTTTCAAGTAAATCCTATGTTACAAGGGATAAAACATTACCAGAAAGATGGCAATATCTGAAATTCTTGTTCCGTGGGGACATTTTTGGTCCCCATGAGGAAAACAGCTTATAAATCATAAGCTTTTATTTCCAAAAAAGTGTTTTTTGGAAATAAAAATGCAGAAATTATGGGGTATGGTTTAGGGTTAGGGGACAGAATATACAGTTTGTACGGTATAAAAATCATTATGACTATGGAATGTCCCACATTTGTGTGTGTGTGTGTGTGTGTGTGTGTGTGTGTGTGTGTGTGTGTGTGTGTGTGATTGGAAACTTCTGTTGGGTTTATTGTAAACGTTTGAATGTCAAAGCACAACTTTATACTGTTTGATACTTTATACTGATAGATTGGCTTAATGGCTGAACATTTGGGGTTGATAACAGATGGTTATTTGATTAAATTCTTAAATGTATAGCACTAAAAAATGTAGATCAAATCCAACAGTATGATGAAATATTTCTATTCAGCATTGCCATTGTGCATTTGAATAAAACAGGCAATTCCCACAAATTCAGACTGTACACACTTTTTATATATGCCGATTATCAAGGATCTTCATCACTCTCTTAAGCATTTGACAAAATACAAAATAAGCATTTGAAAGTAACAGTATTGTGCACGAATGTCTGATATCATTACTGTTTGTAACGTGAACATGTACATCAGACATCAAACAGGTGAGAGTTTACAACATTGATAATAATAATTGTTTCTTGAGCATCAAATCAGCATGATTTCTGAAGGATCATGTGACACTGAAGACTGGAGTAATGATGCTGAAAATTCAGCTTTGCATCACAGGAATAAACATTTTAAAATATATACACATAGAAAAGGGTTATTTTAAATTGCAATAATATTTCACAATATTTCTGGGGGGGGGGGGTTTCTGTAATTTTGATTAAATAAATGACTTAAAAGACTTCCTTCAAGAACATTAAAAAAAAAAAAATCCTGACACCAAATTTTTGATTTTGAAAAGGTATATTACTGCATCTTGTCCAGAAGCACAAATTAAGGAAAATGACACTGTTAGATGAAATAATTGCAGTGGACATGAGATTTAACAAAATGAATTTATTTGAAATCATTCTTAGCAAAAATTTCCAGTCGCACAAAAAAATACAGATACAGTTGACAGGATATTTCGTGCAAATGACTCATAATCGTTACAGTAAGACAGTACAGGAAAACATAAACAACATAATACATTGCGGAAATAGCATATCAGCATTTAATCATTTACAATTTTTTTTTTTAAAAATCACTGTCGCAGTTGATGATTAAGTGTAGTCACTTCCTGCATTCAGTGTTGCTCAGTGCAGTTATAGGGTCATCGTGTTCACCTCCCATCTGTAAAGCAGGAAAACGAAACCAGGGTAAGCTTTCGTTATCGGGGGGCAGAAAAGTTTTAAAGAAGAAGAACTGCACAACTTCTGCTAAATGTCTAATTCAGCTGTGAGATATCAGAACTATGAGAGCAGAACTAAAAGCTTGAAAAGGGACGTGCAGTAGGAGTTGTCAGTACCATGGGTTCCTACTGAGAAGCTTTCTTCTTCTTCTCCAGGTGTGAGATGATTTTGGTAATCCAGGTGTTTTTCTCTGGTGGAGCGCACAATTTCTTGTCCTTTTTTGTGATGAATCTATGGGATCATAGAGAGGGAAACATGCATTTATACGATCCTAGTGTAGAATCAATAAAGCCAGCTGGGAATCAACTGATACTTACACAGTAGCAGCAATGGCACAGCCACTGTCTGCGGTTTGGTGAAAGTACGATGCAACGATCTGTATTGGAATACGAGTGTCCTTGGTGGTCAGACAGCAGTCCACAGCTGTGTCTGAAAACGCTGAGAATGAAAGGATGTCATTAGTAATGCTTGTCACTGGAAATCCCCTCTATTTTATGTGTACATGACCCCATGCAAGAACAAAACTTGGTCTGTTTCTGAGTGTTTCTGGACTTCCAGGAACTTGTTCCCACATTTACTATAACCGAATCCTTGAGAAACGCAAGCCAGCACAGTAAAAGCCAAGAATTGCTCTTTATTTATCAAAGGCTCTTAATCCTAAACTGCTCCTAATTCACAAGAATTTGGATTTGAAATGCTGCAGGATGGTTCTGAGAAGCTGCAAGTATAGTGTGCCAGGAGTTTCAATGTTTCTGTTTCAGTCTTACCTTCTATGTTGCCCCAGAGGACCGCAGTAATGACCAGGAGAGTTACTGTTGAAGTCTGCATCCTTGTCTTTGTGTTTGGTTGCTGCAAGTGCATCAGACAATTTTGCACAGGTGTGACATGCAGGTATCAGGTGCAGGTATTTATACACAAAAAAATTAGCTAACTTTCACTTTCACACCTAGACTTACCGCACCTGCTCCGCCTCCACCCCTACTCGTAAGTGCAGCAGTTTCGTTTGGCTTTATCATTCCCACATTCTTTCTTGCTTTTTTTTTTTTTTCTCTATTCCAGTAGAATTCTCTGCAGGGGTGCATGACCTAAACATTGATTTAACTGCTTGTAAACAAGACACACACACAAATCTTATTTAACTGAACCCTCTGTGATTTTATCAGGGTTGCAATGCATAATGCATTGCATAGCGATTTAGTCCTCATAACTTTCGTTTTCTCTAAACCTATTCACAATTATCTGATTTAGTTACTTTAGACTTGGGAAATGTGGCCCAAAAGTGAAACTACTAATGAAAATATTTCAGTTGCTTTTTTCTAATTTCATATTTTTTGTAATTAAAAGTTACATTATCAGCATAGCAATTTGAGTGATTTGGAAAATTAATATTAATTTTGGTCTGTTTTTCAAGTCAAGTCACCTTTATTTATATTGCGCTTTTTACAATGTAGATTGTGTCAAAGCAGCTTTACATTGATAACTGGTACATTATTTGGCTGCACAGCAGCTCTTAAAGAATAGTGTCAATGCAGGCAGATCAAAGCACTGTTGAATATCAAATGTCAAGTCAAATATTTTAAGACACTTCGCTTTTTTGCACATTTTTCACCTTGTAGATGTTAAAGTAATTTTTGTGATAGACCTTTGCCTTGGTCTAATTGCATGTCCAGTGTGTGGACAATTTTGTTTTTTTGGTTGCTCAAACTTTTCTTGATTTACACACCTGAGAATGGACTGGTTATCTTTTGGAGCGCATACAATATAATTTTTGATGCAGAAAATGAATATTATCAATATAAAAATTATATCAATAATAAATATATTAAATAGCTTTTTCATTTGACATTTTATTTTCTTATTTTACTCATTAGCCTATTTTTCTATTAAATTTTGACTCCCACACTGAAAAAAAAAAAAAAAAGATTTTTGCTGCTTGTTCAAATTGCTTAATTAAAATGAGCTAAAGCAACACAGTTGCTACATTGTGTCCTAACTTAATTCGATTGTGTTCAATCTACTTGAAGTTACTTATTCCATTTGTGTTGAGATTACATGAATGATTTGTGTTGCATTAACGGAAACTGGGCGGGGCTTGTTAGTTCCCAGCATGCTTTGCATATGGCTCAATCAAGAGAAAGTCACCCTGCGTTCCATTCGGAAGGGCTCATCCCCATACCCTAATCCCTTCAAAGGGTTTACCCTCCGGAGTGAGAGCTTCGAAGGGATGAAGGGTTTAGGCTCTTTTTTTGGAACGCACTTCTGCGTCATCTTAACGAGACAATCAAGGAGGCACCTTTGTCGCACATTTTGTACGCTGGTTGACCCCCCAAAAAACACACTCTGAACGATGAGTAGATTGTGCAAGCTGCGTCTTTTGTTTAACGTTAGTTTATTTATTTATTTATTTTTGGTTTATCACACCATATTGTGTCTATGTATTTTAAACATTTGAATGGACTGATAAAGGGAGCTGTGTATTTTTGTTGAAGTACAATGTCGTTTTGACCACAATAATGTACCAAATCTAACTCGTATAAATATTACAGTAGTATAGAAAATTACTATACATACATTTAAAGGTTAAATCGAAGTCCGAGCCTCCTGTACCCATTCTGTGATGCCAAACAACTTCCCTGTGCAAAGGATCATGGGGGCCCGAAGTGTCCATCAGTTGTACCTCACGAAATCCTTCATTCCAAAGGGCCCTTTGAAGTGGACAGTTTTGAGCACTTCGATTTGGAACGACCCTTCAATATGGCGGCTGTGATTGTTTTCACTCCGAAGTGCCCTTCGGATGGCGATATATCCCGTTTGGAACGCACCGTAAATGTTGAAATTAAGTGTTGTTTTATGTATTTTTGAGCAAGATGAGAAAAGGGAAAGACTTGATAGTGTGTAATAGTGTTTAATGTTCAATTATGTTGGAATTAGAACTATTTAAATTACAATGGGCTACCACTATGGAGAAGAGTGGAGAATTTGCCTATAGGCTGTGGGCTGATACAGCTAATTTCATAACTGTTTTGCCGAAGGAGCATTGACCCCCAGTTTCACAAACAAGGCTTAAGCTAATCCCAGACTAAAATGCATGTTTGAGCTGTTTTAACTGAAAGCAACTTGTATTGACATATCTTTAAATATGTCAGTGCTATTGTTTTGTCTCAAGATGCACACCAGTAATGTTTTTATTCAGGTGTACGTTTATATAAGCTTTAAATTGCTTATATAATCCTGGCTTAGGCTAAGCCTTGTCTGTGAAACCGGGTCTTAATGCTTAGCATTTAAAATGCTAATGTGTGCTATTGCTATAGCTAAAAGTTTGTCAGCTAGCTAGTACAGTCTTATAATTTAGTCGTGTATCAATAAAATATAGGAAATTTAATTGGATGTATGAATATATGAAATTGAATTCCTGAATCATGTCAGGGAGCCATTTAAATTCACTTTGAGTTAATTGGGTAACTTAAAATGACTTCATTCCATGATGTTGAAGTTACATGAACAAATTGATTCATTTGGAACCGATGTACAAAATTAAATCATGTAAATGCAACAAACTTTTTTTTTTTGGTGCAAATCTGACTCCTAATAGTCTCAGACTTTTTGACCCCACTGTATTTCAGTTCAGCATTCTCTTAAAATTCCTGTATTTCACAATATTCAGTTCAAACCCGTTTAGAAACTGATAGGTGAAATGAATTTTCCGAGAATCTATTATAGAATTTCTTTATAGAGCAAGAATTATAATGCACATAATCTAGCTCTTTCAAAACCTTTCTGTATATAACAAAGAGGTTTTTTAAGGGATCAAAACATGTCATTATCTTAATAATGAATAGTTTCAATGCCTTTTTGATATCGGAGAGCTTGGCAAGAATCCGAGGGTGTGTGCTTTTCCGTGAAGCACCTAACACAACGCCAGGAGCATCACTTTTGTCAAGAGACTAAGGGGAAATGTGCCCCCACAATAAAACACTGGCCTGAACTGAACTGCTAAATGAATAGGTATTTTTATTTGCGTCATTTTCAAAAGCACAGCCCCCCTCCACCTATTTCTCCATAACTAAGTTTCGTTTTTAAAATGCATAATGTTAAATTTTCCCACTCTGATTTATTGTAGCTTTCCAAAATCAACACAGTCTATGCATGTCAATAACCTGTCGTTTTCAGGTTAGAATGGAAAAAAAACTTGCTATGAAGTTTAAAACTATCATCCCAAAGTTTACAGATTTTATTCTGCACACCCCATATAAAAAAAATGCAATGGTATAGTACCATGTCATAACATTTTCCTCATATTTCTTTACAATTGTCACTACACACCACAGTATACTTCATAGGACTTCGTTTTTGCATCACAGTTTTTTGAATATTTGCACCAACAGGTCACTCCACTTACTATAGTCTATTTGGGGTTAAGCAGATTTTTTTTCATCATATCTTATTGTGTTATTTTGCAATAGTATTCTTGAATTTCATTACTGAAAGCCACAGATGTTATGGCAAGCACGTTAATTTCTGTTATTCTATCTGGAGAAGTAGACAAGTTGAATTCTTTCCAAGATATAAGATGTTCTGATTGCTTATCAGCAATCATGTACCAGCACAATCTGAATCTGAGTCCCATCTCATAGCAGGTAGGTGTGTGATCTTCCTGAAAGCAAACACACTGCCAAACATACAGTACCCAAAAATGGAAAAATGTTTCATCTATGCCTACATTGCAATGCAGGCCCGGCATAGTGAGAATCAGGAGAATTCCCGGTGGGCCACTCATGAATTGGGCCAGAAAAAATACTATAGCCTAGTAATTTATAGTAAATACTATAGTGTTTTTGAACCATACTATAGCCTAGTAAAGTACTTGAATTAATTTGTTGTGGTAATTCTATAGTTGCTGTGGTAATATAACAGCTATATATAAACAAATTACTTTACCCAATACTGTACTAAGTTTTCTACAACTATAGGGTATATTATACTACACTACAGTTTACTGTAGTAAAAACTAAAGTAGCTATAAAGTATTTATTACAGTTTATCAGTTCACCATAGTTAATACTACAGTATGCTGTAGCATTCATTAACAACGTGTTGTAAATACTACAATATATACAGTATACTACAATTTACTATAGTATGATTCGAAAACACTATAGTATTTATTATAAGCTACTATAGATTATTTTCATGTGGGCACTTCGACATAAATGTATTTTCAATGAGAGACACGTGGAAAGCGGCAAATTGCAAGCGGTGTTCGCACACCCAAAATCCCGTCGCTCTTCGTAGCGGTTATAAATCTTACAAATATTAGCCTACGCGCGCAGTAAGGCTAGTCACATGACTTCTCCATACGTCTCACACACACGCGCGCGGAAAATGCATGTTACATCATATATAATCGAAGTAAGTAACTAAAGTTTCGTTTTCTCATATCACTTGGCAGTTGACAGGGAGCGCGCATGCTCTCTCCCTCTCTCACGCGCACGGCGCGCGCATACCCAGAGAGAATCCGCATAGCCTATCTACCATGTACAGAACAGATCACAGTTCATAAATCAAAAGTTTAGGTGGTAGATTTATATATGTTCTTTCTTGTTTGTTGTTTTTTTCTGTCAAAACGGGAAACATTTTTGAATCATCCGTCATGTTTTTTAAAAACTCTGTACATTTCTGAACAAACCAATCCCCCCTTCCAAATAAAAAGACACTCCTCCACCTATAGGCCTATGTATGACATGACAAAACTTATGTTCACTAGGAGGAAAGTCCCTTTTTAAATTGAAAACACAACATGAAATTGTGCAGTATAATTTCAGGAGCAGGATCTTTCCAGTAATTCATCTGCAATGAAGCCAACATCACAAACCACAATGGTTCAGAAAAAACCCCTATATTGCTCTTATTGAGAAAGACTTGACCACATTAAAATTTTAATTATTTTATTATGTGAAAAGAAAGAGAGTGATACGAATTTAGTCTGCATGATACAAAAATATTTGGTTGCTTAGAATCAAGTCTTCCAGAGAGATAGCCTACTTGTTTTTAATGACCCTACGAGTTTGATTACACCAAAATATGAGGAAAATATTTTATATATTTTAAATGTGAAGGAAAAACAAAACACTAAACTTGGTTAGGGTATTTATCTGACAAAATTATTTACAGCTACAGGTTTTTAACGATGCAAAAAAATGCTTTGAAAGCCAAAAAGCTCACAGGAAAAGGCATATTGACTACAACATAATCAGTTATTAATATTTCATTGGTTCTCTCTTGTTTTTGTTATTTCTTTGTATGACAGCCTGGCCAAAAATATGTCTGCATTATCACAAATAAAACAATTGACTCCAAGCACAACTACGCAATATGCTTACAAATTCTTTAACAATTTTTTAATAATATTTAAATAAAGGGTGAAGATTTTTCCTAGGCCGGACATCATTTTTGGCCATTATGTCTGCACAAAATAAATATATCTTGCTGTGACTGCTGGAAACCATTACATTCCTGCTCAAACCAAAATAAGAGACTTTGGAAATAAAAAGTCATTAAGGTGTCAATGAACATTAAGACAATTTACTTCTTCTATTGAAGATTCTGTTGGTGCTTGTGGGCACAATAAACTTAAAAGGTCTCTGACCTACTTTTCTACATTGGTGCTCTAGAGCTCATCTTTAAGATTTTAAGCTGTTTGAGCAATAATTGACCTATTTAACAGTCTAAACCTGCATTAAGCAGGTCATAACTGCAATGCAGTGAAAAAAAGCCTATTGTTATTGAAATTTAGGTTAGATCTGCTTCAATTGTATACATTCTGGCAGGTGTTTTCTTTGCGATTACATTTCTTGTGTTTACATTCATCATGCCCTGAATCATTTAAGTGACTCACCTTGAAATATAATGCATCAATTGTACCTAATAATCCAAAAATAATGTATTAAGCAAAACTACTGACATTTTTTAATGCTAAACTTAGCAAAAGCGGAAACAAGATAGTTAATGTTTCCCATCTGCAACAGCCCATCTCTACCTGAAATTGCTGAAGGGGAAGCAAGTCTGGTCAAGTTGTTTCAGTCATGTGGTTTCCAGGAAACCATGGGAGCGTGCAAGCTCACTTTTTATCTCTCCTTGGTCTGGGAAGCATGTTGGCGGTGTAGTATAGGCTCTTATGACAAGAAAAGAAGATCAAACATATAAACAAACTGACAAAACCACAAATTCACATGTACATACACAGTCCACAGATATATGACTCTGGAATCTACTCCCGCTTCAAATACTGTATCTTTTGAATGATTTATAATCAAGTTATTAATCAACATTTATCCTTCTAAATATTAAATTATTTGAATGACTTCTTCAACTAATGTTAAAGCATTTATTTTCCTTTTCATCTTCAAACACTAGAGAACAATGATGAGTATTGTCTGTACCTCTTACTGTGAGAGAGAACATGTTATCAGTATGTTTTGGGGAAGTATCCTGTTCAGCCAACTTCAACCTTGAAGAAGCTATGTGTGTATGTGCGCTAGTATTTTTTGTTGCAGACCCTGTATTTGGAGAGGTGGACAAACTGGTGCCCAGAAACACATATCTGTGGTCACTTTGTGCCTAAACCATGGTCTTGGTGTCGTCCGGATAATCGTTGGAGATGTGCTTCTGCCTATCAGTCCGTGTTTATCTATTTCTTAGCCAATCAGAATCATTTAACCTGAGGTAATGACGTAGTTAGTGGACTCTGTTAGAGTATAATTGTTGTGGAAATGTGAATGTACGCAGAGCGGCCTACAAACTCCTTGTGAGACTTGAAGCTGACTTCTGCTGATGAAACTGCAAACTATTCTTCAGTAAAATTTTCTTCTTCAAACTATTTTTTTTTTTAGACTCCGGGTTTTTATTCATCATATCTGGTCTTTGGGTCTTTAACTTTAAATTCCCTATACAATATAATACACTTTAAAGGAAATGCATTTAAAGGAATAGTTCACCCAGACAGTTGACAGTAGTCATTGACTTCCATAGTATTTTTTTTCCTACTATGGATGTCAATGGCTACCATCAACTGTCTGGTTATCAACATTGTTCAAAATATCTTCTTTCGTGTTCAATAGAAGAAAGAAACTCATACAGATTTGGAACAACTTGAGGGTGAGTAAATGATGACAAAATTTTCATTTTTGGGTGAACTATCCCCTTAAAGGGCGACCTGGCGTAATGTTTTTGGTTAAATGGTAAATTGTTAATTTAAATTAAAGTAACGTATTAAAGTTTAAATTTATATTAAATGCAAATAGTTGAACTTAAGAGTGCTTTTTTTACATATATTTAGGGTTAAAGTGTACTGTCAAATGCAAGCATGTATGGTAAACCAAAATATACTTTAATTCATTTTCTACTGAAACTTACATGTCATGTATTAAAATATACTTTTAATTATACATTTGTAATTATGCAGTTGCAGTTTAGTACATTTAAAATATATTAGGTTTATAATATGTACTGAATAAGCAGTGGTGGAGATGGGGAGACCCTGTTTGGGGACCTATTTTATATTTTTTAACCATAGATGCATAAAATCCCACTATATTTATGTATTATTCGCATAGCGTTTAGAGGCTGTTATGTGGATAAACGATGGAAATCCTCTACATTTTGAACTTCACTCCACTCATTCCCCAACCAAGTCCCGTACTTCTTTGAAGCACGACAAAAGATTATTAAAACATAATGATTTAAAAAATAATTTAAAGTAAAACTTTTAATTTGACTTCATTACAATGTGCACTTTCAAAATTGTATTAAGAACACACTTTAAGTATATTTAACTGCCCTTTTGTTTAATTAATATTATATTAGCCTATCTGCAAGTACATTTTTCTAAAATGTACTTTTAAGATTTGAAGTACACTACAAGTGCACAATTCCATACAATTAAGCACACTTCTTTTTCAAAAGGGTAGTACTGTGCTACTGAATGATTTACAAATACTCCAATACATCCTTCTAAGGATACCGTGGTAATGCCAGGGTCCAAAAAACATGGCCATACCATAGTACTTCTTGCTAGTGATGTAAAAAATCCCTGCTGGGGAAAACAAAAAAAGTGAGAAACGGCCTAAATTGTCTTTGCTAGTCTCCCAGCCTAGTCAGACTATAGTCTGTTAGTTGATTTTAGAGCCAATAGCTTAAACCAGCTAAACCCTGGGCCATCGTTTGTGTGATGTCCCGAATTCAAATCTCGCTCAAACTAAATAAACACTCGGCATCAAATAACCACTGAACATTATTCCTTACTCTGGAGTGACATCATGTGGTCACTAACAAGTACTCAACTAGAAATACGGAAAAGACACTTCCTTGTCAAGGACGTTCATTGCATTTTGTATGTTTCTCGGCACACCTACATCCTGAAGTTCACTGAAACCGCCACTTCAGTAATTCAGTTCAATACATTTTCAAGATAAGTAAATAATAAAGGCTGACTAAAATAGGGCTTGATTCATCACGGGAGAAACAATTCCATCCACTGTGTAATAAATGGCATTTTTGTTTCGTTTTGTAATGGAAAGTACCCACGGATGCTGACCTGAGATCATTATTCGCGCTCCTGTCTCGCCTGTTGTGTCGGTTGTACGCGAATATTAAATCTGATCCCAGATCAACCGAAGTTTTAAAAACGCGCACGAGCTCATGATTCCATCGCTGCGCCGCGCAGTGCATTCTGGTAGTAGTTGAAAGATTCAAGATGGCGGCGAGCAGGAGACTACACAAGGTAGACGTCCAAACCTCATACTTTTTACAACGCATATAAAGAGTAACCACACACGACGACGCAGTAGGGGTTTAAACATGAAGTTTAACTCGCCGAAATTGCGATTCGATTGTTCATTGCGGCTTGATTGGCGTTGGTACGAGCGGTTCTCTCACTCGATGACTCGGCTCGCTTCGCGTTTCCAAACATGAAGGAGGAAAAGCGCCGGTGGAGGCCGCGGGACTCTAGAACAGGGTTTTGGGTTCGAGATTTGAGAGACAGTGGGTCAAAGGGCACGTTAGAGTAGAATTCAGTGTCTTAACAAGTCCTTTCATTCATTGACAGCGAGTGAATGACAGCAATATAATATATAGGAGTCTAATGTGATGAGTTCCGTCAGAACGGATTCGGTTGATTCAAACAAATCCGAATCATCTAAATACCATAAATTTAAATTAAGCGACTGTTATAAGACCTAATGGATAATTTTAACCGAATCTTGATGTTTTAAACCCACTGCAGTGACGTTAAGAGATGACTCAAAGGGACCAAACCAGCAACATGTGTCAGTTTCAAGCTAAAATCGACGCCATTTTTACATTCAACGCTTAAAATAATACAAATAATTAGGCTACTACTTAAATAAGACGTTTTAGTGGGTTTCAGGTGGTAAGCTGCAGTAACGCCCTTAATAAAAAAAAAACGAAAGTGTAACTGTCTTCACAACAAGCTTTCGCTTTATCAACTTCCGTCTAGTCTAAATCACTTCATTCCCAAAACGTGAATAACCTGTTTTTAACCACTTAGATGTGTCTGACCAATCTATTTTGTAGGTTAAACTGTCTGAATTGTCGTATATTTGAGGTTTTAGGGTATTTATGTACAGTTAATAGACTTTGTGTCACAATGATCATCTTAACCAGTTTACTTCCTTGTTAGATAAGAGAGGTTGTAAATGTCAATCATCTCTCAGTGGCAATGGTAGGAAATGGGTAATCCTCACAGGACAGTAAAAACACACTCTTTCCATAGTACCCATTTTTGAATATGTAATTGTTGATGTTTCATTTAGTACATTATGAACTTGAGACTGGGACAACTAATTGATAAATTGCAACAATTAATTGATAATGAAAATAATCAATAACTAATTTGATTATCTATTATGTCTGAGTGCTGTGCACAGAAAGCATCGCAAGTCATGTCACTTTACAGGAGTTAATAACATTTTTATAGACAACACAACTGGAATATAGCAGTTAACACAGGCGATATAGATATAGATATATAGATATATATATATAGAAAATTGGTGTTTAATCCGAATAATCGTCGATTAGTCAGAGGAATAATTGACAGATTAATTGATTTACAATGTAATAATTAGTTGCAGCCATATGTGGAAGTGAATAGACATCTCAGACAGCATTATGTTAGAGCAATAGTTTTTGGATATGATGCTGCATGGACCTTCAGACATTTATAGTGTGGTTTGTTGTTGTATTAACTTGTACTTCGGGTCAGTTATTTACAGTAAGCTGCTGAGGAAGGGGTAATTTCTCCGACTCATTAGGTCAAGACCTGGCTCAGGTTACTCTTGGCTATGGTGTCTTGACCGTAATATAGATCCATAGAAGCTGTTGGCCAATGTTGTAAACTCCACTGTTTTGCCTAATTCATTTATTTGCATTTTGTAAATACCTAATTAATGGTGATTGTGCTATAAAGAAACATATCTTTATCATAAACTAAACAATCTCAGAGTTTCTATATTTCTGCTCCACAAGTAAAAGTTGCAAAGTATCTAACACATCCTTGTTTACAACCCTTCTTTTTATCAGGAGCTTGAAGAAATCCGCAAATCTGGAATGAAAAACTTCCGTAACATTCAAGTTGATGAATCAAACATATTGACATGGCAAGGCCTCATTGTTCCAGTAAGTTTACTAAATGTTCATATTTCATCATTCTTTTATAAATTGTATTTACATGTTATTTGCATATGCATAAAGTCAAGCCTAGGAATTATGTTATAACATCGCGTTACTATTCTGATACTGTATATTTGCATGTGAAGTGTTTTATATATACTAAAACATATACCCAAACCATGGCCTGTGGGCCAAAAATGGCTGACCTTTGATGACCTTTGATTTGGCCTGTCATGCCATATCACAAGAGGGGGAGAAATATGGAGAAAAAAAACATGTCATTGAAGCATCTTAATTTCTAAAAAAAAAAAAAAAAAAATTATTTTATTTTTGCATTGAAATGTAGAGAATATAAGTGATTTTTTTTTTTTTTTTTTTTTTTTTATAAAAATTTTAATATAATATTGTTGGATATAAAGCAACATGTACTTTCGGCCAACGGCCCTCAGTCAGTTTTGTAGTAAAAAGTTTGGGCACCACTGTACTAAAACATTGCATACGTTTCAATATGGTCATTGTTGAACAGATTTCTTGTGCATTTTAGAGCTGGACTTGCATTTAGACCTGGATGAAATCCATGCTTATATAATGCAGTCATCTATATCTGATCTCATACTACACGCATTCACCCTTGCCTTCTGTTCTGTTGTCAACATCCATTTGTTTCTAATTATATACCATATAGACTAAGCTGTGCTCACCTCATTTAACCTTATTCTCCCACAGGACAACCCTCCATATGACAAAGGGGCGTTCAGGATCGAGATCATCTTCCCTGCAGAGTACCCATTCAAACCACCGAAGATCACGTTCAAAACGAAGATCTACCACCCCAACATTGACGAGAAGGGACAGGTCTGCCTGCCTGTCATAAGCGCAGAGAACTGGAAACCAGCCACCAAAACTGACCAAGGTGAGATGCGCTGCAATATTCCTGAAACTGCCACATGAGTCAGACTGCTCTCATATGGCGCTTTTCCACTGCATGGGACGGCTCGGTACGGAACGGTATGTCTCGCTTAAATAGTACTACCTCGGTGGAGGTTTCAAGCGTGCCGTACCGATACTAAATGTGACGTGTAATCATCACTACCAGCGTCATTGGATTTGAAACACAAGACACCAAACCCGTTTGTTCATGCGACTTTTTTTTTTAAACAACTTGCTTTAAACGACCACCGCACGCAACTTGAAAAAAGAAATGGCTGTATTATGGTCAGTAGACGAGGTACAGACTTGTTGGTAGGCGAGGAGTGGATCCACGGCAGTAAAGGCGGCGCAACTATAACGATCAGTCTATAATCCCACCCACTTTCAAGCGGTACTAAACTGCAGTGGAAAAGCAAACCGAAAGTAAAAGCGAGCCGAGCCGAACCGAGCCAAGTCGTTCCACGCAGTGGAAAAGCACCAATATACACTCTTGGTCTTGTCGTCATTTTATTATGTGTAAATCATGAACAAATAGAAGACTTTGTGATGTTTGTATTCACTGAACATCTGTGTATATAAAGTAGACAACACCCTTTATTTTTTTTCTTCATCTCATTGACTACCTTAACATTACATAGATTAATCTTTTTTTATTCTGGTTTGTTTTATAAAGATGAAGATTATGTAGTTTTCTCAGACTAAATTGTGACCCTGGACCACAAAACCAGTCATAAGTGTCAATTTTTTTTAAATTGAGATTTCAGACATCATCTGAAAGCTGAATAAATAAGCTTTCCATTGATGTATGGTTTGTAAGGATAGGAAAATCTGGAATCTGAGGGTGCAAAAAAATCTAAATATTGAGAAAATCGCCTTTAAATTTGTCCAAATTAAGTCCTTAGCAACGCATATTACTTAAAATAAATTTTTGAAATATTTATGGTAGAAAATTAACAAAATATAATATTATGACTGGTTTTGTGGTCCAGGGTCACAATTATAGGGATGATTTAAAGCTGAATTTATTAGTACTGAAAGAAATAAGAATGCATATTTTAATAGAAATCTTGATATACACTACCGTTGAGAAAATTTAGGGCCAGTAAGATTTTTTTTTTTTTTTTAAAGGCATGAATACTTTTATTCATTAAGAACACATTAAATTGATCAAAAGTAGCAGTAAAGACATTTATTATGTTATAAAAGTTTTCTATTTCAATTAAATGCTGTTCTTTTGAACTTTCTATTCACCAGGGAATCCTGAAAAAAAAATGTATTTCCATTTTAAAATATATTCAAATAGAAAAAATTTTAATAATATTTTACAATTTTATAGTTTTTATTGTATTTTCAAACAAATAAATGCAGCCTTGGTGAGCAGAAGAGACTTCTTTCAAAAACATTTGAGACCCCAAACTTTTCAACGGTAGTGTATATTATTGTATCGAATCTGCTGTTCTTATGTTCTGAGTTATTAGTTATTGCAGCTTTGTAAATGAAGCATATCACAAATTTCTCCAGGAACAGATGCATTCAAACAATGTTTCAACATGTCATCGTTTACAGCATTCTTGTAATGTCACACATTTCTTCAGAAAACTAGATTACTCTTGCCAAGTTGAGATCACGCAGTACTAAACTCCTAGTTTATAAAGTTTTTTAGATGGGATTTTTATGGAAGCTCATTTCCGCTATCGAATAAAATGTAAAAGATAATTGCGACTTTTTCTCTCACAAATCCGACTTTTTTTTCCTTAAAATTGCGAGTGTACATCTCACAATTTTTACTTTTTGTGAGTTATAAAGTCAGAAGTGGGGGATATAAACGTGCAATTTTTTTTTTTTTTTTTTTTTTTTTTTTTTTTTTTTACAATTGCAAGTTTGTATCTCGCAATTCTGACTTTCCTTGCAATTGTGAGTTTATATCTCACAATTATAACTTCTTTTCTCAGAATTGCATGACAAAGTTACAATTGCATGACAAAGTTACAATTGCATGTTATATTGCGAGACCTAAACTCACAATTCTGACTTTATAACACGCAATTGCAACTTTCTATAATGCAATTCTGCAGGAAAAAAAGTCAGAATTGTGAGAATGTCGCAATTAACTTTTTTTTTTTTTGTTCAGTGGCCGAAACAAGCATCTATCGATTTTAGCCAGAGTTTTGTATTGTAGTTGTATTAATTACATTAGCATACATTCAAGTTTTGTATAGTACAGTATCTCACAGAAGTGAGTACACCCCTCACATTTTTGTAAATATTTTATTATATCTTTTCATGTGACAACACTGAAGAAATGACACTTTGCTACAATGTAAAGTAGTGAGTGTACAGCTTGTATAACAGTGTAAATTTGCTGTCCCCTCAAAATAACTCAACACACAGCCATTAATGTCTAAACCGCTGGCCACAAAAGTGAGTACACCCCTAAGTGAAAATGTCCAAATTGGGCCCAATTAGCCATTTTCTCTCCCCAGTGTCATGTGACTCGTTATTGTTACAAGATCTCAGATGTGAATGGGGAGCAGGTGTGTTAAATTTGGTGTTATCGCTCTCACTCTCTCATACTGGTCACTGGAAGTTCAACATGGCACCTCATGGCAAAGAACTCTGAGGATCTGAAAAAAAGAATTGTTGCTCTACATAAAGATGGTGTAGGCTATAAGAAGATTGCCAAGACCCTGAAACTGAGCTGCAGCACGGTGACCAAGACCATACAGCGGTTTAACAGGACAGGTTCCACTCAGAACAGGCCTCGCCACGGTCGACCAAAGAAGTTGAGTGCATGTGCTCAGCATCATATCCAGAGGTTGTGTTTGGGAAATAGACGTATGAGTGTTGCAAGCATTGCTGCAGAGGCTGAAGGGGTGGGGGGTCAGCCTGTCAGTGCTCAGACCATACGCCGCACACTGCATCTAATTGGTCTGCATGGCTGTCGTCCCAGAAGGAAGCCTCTTCTAAATATGATGCACAAGAAAGCCCGCAAACAGTTTGCTGAAGACATGCAGACTAAGGACGTGGATTACTGGAACCATATACTGTGGTCTGATGAGACCAAGATAAACTTATTTGGTTCAGATGGTGTCAAGCATGTGTGGCGGCAACCAGGTGAGGAGTACAAAGCTGCTGGCACTGGGGAGCCCCAGTTCATTGAGGGAACCATGAATGAGCAGAGCATGATCCCCTCCCTTCGGAGACTGGGCCGCAGGGCAGTATTCCAACATGATAACGACCTCAAACACACCTCCAAGACGACCACTGTCTTGCTAAAGAAGCTGAGGGTAAAGGTGATGGACTGGCCAAGCATGTCTCCAGACTTAAACCCTATTGAGCATCTGTGGGGCATCCTCAAACGGAAGGTGGAGGAGCGCAAGGTCTCTAACATCCACCAGCTCCATGATGTTGTCATGGAGGAGTGGAAGAGGACTCCAGTGGTAACCTGTGAAGCTCTGGTGAACTCCATGCCCAAGAGGGTTAAGGCAGTGCTCGAAAATAATGGTGGCCACACAAAATATTGACACTTTGGGCCCAATTTGGACATTTTCACTCAGGGGTATACTCACTCAGGGGTATACTCACTGTGGCCAGCGGTTTAGACATCAATGGCTGTGTGTTGAGTTATTTTGAGGGGACGGCAAATTTACACTGTTATACAAGCTGTACACTCACTACTTTACATTGTGGCAAAGTGTCATTTCTTCAGTGTTGTCACATGAAAAGATATAATAAAATATGTACAAAAATGTGAGGGGTGTACTCACTTCTGTGAGATACTGTACATTATTCTTATGGAATAAACATGCTGGGGTTCTTATTTCCTGCATAACCAGCATTTCAGTTTTTGCCCATACCATAGATATCTGTTGGTAACAACATTTTTTTTTTTTTTTTTTTTTTTTTTTTTTTGAAACATACCATCACTTTTTGTTTTTGGGATCAATGACAATGTATCTTCTTTCCCCTTCTTTTCCAGTAATTCAGTCGCTCATTGCCCTGGTGAACGACCCACAGCCAGAACACCCTCTGAGGGCTGACCTAGCAGAAGAATACTCAAAAGACCGTAAAAAATTCTTTAAGAATGCAGAAGAGTTTACAAAGAAACACGGCGAAAAGCGGCCAGTGGACTAACAATACCAGACAAGTGTGTAGCCCCAGACCCCTCCTACTCCTCTGATCCTCTTCCCCTCGCTCTACTACCTTCCTCCCGACACCCAATTGCCATCCTCTCTCCCTCCCTCCCGCTTTCCCTCCTTCTCCTCTCCTTTCCACGTGTCACTCTAGTCGAGCTGGAGAAGTACAGCACAGCTGCTGCCTCCGTCTTGAAGCAGGACACCGTGAGGACATCCGAGTTTCTGAGTTTCTGGTGTTAGCTTGAGGCCCTTACTAACTTTTTACTATGTTGTTTATTTTTTTTCTTTCTGAAGTTTGAAAGCATCAAAATTTGGTTAGAGGATAACTTAAGAGAAAGAAGTTGGAAATTGTACAGGGCGTTTCAGTAATGAATGCTGTTTGACCCTTTTGTAATGAGAAAATGAATCATTGCATTATTACACAAAACTTTCAGAAATTACTTTTGGAAGTGACAGTTCATTTAAAACGAAGTGGATTGTAATTTATCATGTATATTATTATTATTATTATTATTATTATGTTGTTCCCTCTTCTTACATGTGTGTTTTTTGATTTACACAAAACAAAAAGGAGACATTAAGGAGGAATGGAGGTTACGCAGCTGGAGGATTTCAGGGAGGGCAAGCAATTATTTCATATAACCCTTTTTACTTTCACTGCACTTGTTGGGTCTGAGGAACAGGCTACTTTCAGCCCTTTACCAAGCCTCAAATCAGCAAAACCACTGTAAAGTCAGAAACAAAGGTGGCTTAGGAGCCGATATTGCTATGAAATACTTTTGTGTCGCAAATGAAAAAGGAAGGATGAAAACAATGCTCTTTGTGTGAGTGAACGTAATTTTCCATGATGATCACTAGTTTTAAACATCTCTCTTTTAACGTGTTTCATAGGAAATTCTTGTATATTATTGATTATTTGGGTTTAAACATGGAAATGGCCCCTAGATATACAGAGATGTACGCTACTGAAGAATATTATTCCTATTTTCTCCCAACACAGAATAAACGCAGTAGTTGACCGTGAGTTTTCTAGAACATTCTCTACATTTTCTTTAAACTATATTATTCAATCTGTCAAATTCCATCTTAAGAGTTTAACTTTATAATGCAAAATTGATGAGGTTTTGGGCTTTCTTTAGTTCAAGATATTTAAGTAATATTTGCTCTCTTGCGGTATGCCTCAAATAAGCCCCTTGCTCTCTTCTCAATGTTTTTTTTTTTTTTTTTCTTCCCCCCCTCTTCTTAAGGCTTATTTTCATGCAGACTTTAAAAACGCTCCATTTTGTGTACTGAAATAAAAGAGGAAGACCAAGCACAGGGGATACTGTTATACTCAAACATTGGCTAAATTCACTTTGTTGCTTTGGGTGTGCTAATCTACAGACTGGTCAGGGATTTCCTATTAAATTCAACCAATCAAAATGTTTTTTCTGGGATGCCCCAGTTTAAAAGAGCATTACGGAATTGTGTGATGAAATCAAATTCTAACTTAAGAGTTCAGCGATTGTTTAACCTGAATATATTAGCATTAGGAAACTATATATTTATGAAGACTACTACTTAAAGTCCGAACTGTTGCTTCAATTATAGCTTAATCTGAAATGCCATTAATGGCCTGAATTTAATATACACAGGTTATAAACATGTTAACCCTAATATGTGACAAAAGGTTGAACTCTCCAAATAAAGGCTATTTTGACCTAGTTCTGAATGAGTTTCAATAGGATGGATGCTCGGTGTACAAATACATACACATGCACATGTATTTCTTTGGTGCCATTAGCTGGTCTAAATGTTTATCTTTCGTCTAATATATTAGTGTTCATCACTAGTACAAGATGAAGTGCAAAATTAATGTGCTGTTTTTACTTTCAATGCTAAAGCATAATACTTGTTCCAAAGACATTTTTTCAAGTTTCAGAAAAAAATCCAGAGTAAACGGTACTGTGCTTTTAATTCAAGTTCATAAAAATATCATAAATACATTCATTAAAAACATTGTACCTTAAAATACCATTGATTTTTAAATATAAAATAATTGCTACATTAAAATCTTCATATAGTAAGTTACAGTAATAAATACAGATTGCTATTGGATTTTACAATCCTCTGCAATATTTGAGAGAAATTGCTGCTTAAATGAGGCAAAAGTTTTTGGATCAAAGCCAATTAAAATGGCACCTTCATATTATAAGAACTGGCCTGGAGCAGCTCTCCATTTAAAAAAAAAAAAAAAACTCCTAAAATACAATTTAAAAACAAGTCAATCTAATAGAAACTTGGGTGAAATTGGTAAATTGGAGTATTACAGTTGTTTTGGCTGTACTTTAACAGGTAGCAGCTTCAAATTTTGTTTAGTATGGGCTTTGGAAGCAGCACAAAGTAACTGAATGCTGATTTTCTGCCCAAACCAAGCATTCAGACTCTAATATATATATTTAATCCATCTTTTGAGGTATGGGTAAAGATCTTATTTCCTAATAGCAGATATATAGCAGATAAAATGCCCCAAATGTGTTTAAAAATGTTTAAAAGTCTTTAAAGGCACAGAGGTGGATCCCCTGTTGCCTGTAGTAGTGAAGCACCAAAGGGTCCCTCAAAGTATTCAGCTCATGTAGTCGGTCTGCGGACTGTGAGAAGTCATCTGGTCCTTCTCCACATCCACCCTGGTGAGGCTGACTTGGATATCCTGGATGCACCATAAGCTCTGCTGTAACTGGTCGATAGAAGTCGGTCGCTGCATCATCGGACTGCGTCATTATCAATGGGGAATTCACACCGTCATCCAGTGAAGCTTCCAGCGTGAAGCCTAAAGCACGTTTCAGGTTGGGCACAGTCATGTTCTTACCCATGGTGCTTAGGCCCAGGTATACATCAGGCCACCTGAGGAGTCATACAAAAACAGATTAGATGAATATAAAGTGAAAAACTCATTAAATGCATATTGTGTTTATACTGTGCCTGCTTATGAAGGACAAAATTGACTATACCTAGTCTCTTAATGAGTCGTGTGTTTTGGGCATAACATGCAATAAACCAATCAGAGTATCATCTTCCACTCCCTTTAAAAGCCAGGTGCACTCGCGTCATGGCGGAATTTGCGAGCGGAAAGACTGAACGCTTCTCCAGAGAGGAATCCTTTTATTTTTAATATTTAAAAATGTTTGTGTGCTTTTTTATCACGCCAAAACTTAAAGAATTACAAACGAGAACCTCCCACCCATGCTGGAGGAACTGTGGGGTAGAAAAAGCCCATCATACACATATTTTTTGGCCATGTCCAAAGGTGAATAGTTTCTGGGAGGTTGTATCATCTATTATTAATAGTATTTTCACTCTACATATACCAAAATCATTTTCTGTTCTATATTTGGGAGATATTCCAGATGAGGTTGGAAAAGATGAAAAAAAATTTATTTAAAGGGTTAGTTCACCCAAAAATGAAAATTCTGTCATTAATTACTCACCCTCATGTCGTTCCACACCCGTAAGACCTTCGTTCATCTTCGGAACACAAATTAAGATATTTTTGATAAAATCCGATGGCTCAGTGAGGCCTGCATTGCCAGCAAGATAATTTACACTTTCAAATGCCCAAAAAGCTACTAAAGGCGTATTTAAAACAGTTCATGTGACTACAGTGGTTCAACCTTAATGTTATGAAGCGATGAGAATACTTTTTGTGTGCCAAAAAAAAAAAAAAAAAACGACTTTATTGAACAATATCTAGTTATGGCCGATTTCAAAACACTGCTTCATGAAGCTTCGAAGCTTTATGAATCTTTTGTTTCGAATCAGTGTTTCAGAGTGTTTATCAAACTGCCAAAGTCACGCCCCCCAGTGGTCAACCATTGAAATTTCGAAACTTTTCGAAACACTTATGATGTAGCGAAGCCTCGTTTACTGAAATCATATGACTTTGGCAGTTTGATACACGCCTTGAGGTCTTATGGGTGTAATTAATGACAGAATTTTCATTTTTGGGTGAACTAACCCTTTAAGATTTTACTGGCAACAAGTAAAAAGGCAATAACCCGGAAATGGTACAAGGAAGACCCAACTACGAAAGAAGACTGGTTCCAAATAGTAACAGAGGATAGAGAACTGGAAAGACTCACATATGTACTTGGCAGCAAAGGCAAATATTTGAGAACAAATGGAGGAAATAAGTTCCTCTGTAATTAGTTTAGTTCAATTAGTTTAGATTAGTTTAGATAATTGTATTTGTAAGTGTAATTGTTTACTGATATAATGTACTGGTGAAATGACTTAAGGTTTATAGGCCTTTGTTATACTTTTTGTTTTGTTTTTTTCCTGTTATGTAAGGTGTTCTGTTCTCGAAAAAAAAAAAAAAAAAAAGTATGAAAAAAATGTTTGCGTGCTGCTGTGTGTGTAACAAGCAGAGTGTAAGTGCAGAGTACGCGCCTATAGGTGCATATTACTAACGCATCCTTTAAATAACAAAAAAAAAAAAAAAGTCATTTTAAGTTGCCTCAAAATAGCAACACGCCTGAACACACCTAGTTTTCAGATCAGCACAGCCATGGGCAAACAGACGGGCGCATTTGCTATTTAAACAACGTGGCGCTGGACGTGACTGCGTCGGGCCTGGCGTCACATTGCACCGGGTGTATGATAGGGCTCGTAGTGTCAAACCTGTCCTGATAACTACATAAGGATATTGAAGACAATTTTTTTTTAAATATTTTCTAAAATATTTGTGAAATCTTGAAAACCAGATGTTGATCATTTAAAATGTTGCCTCACAAACCTAATTCCGTGTCGATGAAAGACCTCAATAGAGTCAAGGGCGTCTTTTTCAACCTGCGCGTTGAACTCTCGCAGATGGGACGGGAGGAAGGTGCAAAATTTAAGACCAGGTTCTATGGGGACTCGTGTGTAGGTGATCCCAAAATCAGAGAGAACTTGAGCAAACACCTCTCGCACCTCTGAAAACAATAGGGAAAAAGTAAAATATGAAAAGGAGAATGTAACAAGGAAACTTAATACATGTATTCAACAAGGGAACATTAAAATGATTAAAAGTGACAGTAAAAGCATTTAAAATGTTACAAAAGGAGTCTAATAAATGCTGTTCTTTTGAACTTTGTATTCATCAAAGAATCCTGAAAAAAAATGTATTACAGTTTCCACAAAAATATTAAGCAGCACAACTGTTTTTAACATTGACAATAATAAGAAATGTTTCTTGAGCAGAAAATCAGCACATTATGGACTGACAGCTATTATATGGTGAAAATGGTTGTTCAAACAAACCCACTATTACCTGGCAACACGTGCACATGCTGGTGGCCGTCCATATGGTAGGGCATGTGGCCAACCAGTTCACAAAAAAGATTTACCTGGGCTCTGAGCTCCACCTCCACCTTTTAAACAACACAGGGTGAAAGAATCAGACAAACATGTTTTAAATCGTAATGCTTTGCTTGGCTCTGAAGTCTGAAACTTTAAAATGGTTTCATAGAGTATATTTAAAGAGATTATATTATGAAAAATGGGCTTATCCTTGATGTTTGCAAATAAAAAGTTTTGTTTGTAATGAAAACATACTTAAAAACTTCCTCTACAGTCGAACACCATCTATTGAAACTAAGCTTTATTAATAAAGCTGTCTAATAAAAAGGGTCAGAAAGATGTGGAAATGGTAAATGATGTAAAATTATAATATCTGCTTTGGGTGCAAACCCTCTTGACTAACATTAGTGAGCTTCAGAAAAAAAAATTAAATGATAAAAATTATGATACGACCCTTCTAAATTTTTATTTGTCTTTTTTAAGTATTTGTTGTTCTCTTTTTAATTTACCACCGATTAGGTAGATTACACAGCGGTAGATTTTCTGCATACCTGCTGCTTTAAACTTGAGTTTGAAGAGTAAATAATGTCATAACACCTCATATGATCAAGATAATACAGTTCTTTAGTGTTATACTTTGAGCAGTCTTTGACACTGCTATACAGTAGCCGTCTTTGGAGTGTTTCACCCATTTCACTTGAAACAGGCCTCTTAACAGAAGAGGCTTCTGTTTGCGCTTGATAAACAGCCCCGGCTCCGGCCCCGCAATCACGCCACACCAAGATTGGAAATTTTCGAGCTTGGGGCAAAAATGCCACCAAAATGAAAAAGAAATGCCCCCAAAATGCAATATATGTGGCAAAAAATGTCCCTGTATGAATTCTTGTTCTTAATAGGCCTTTAATGGATATAGTTAAGCACTACCACATAAGCAAGAGTGCTGTTTTTCCGAATATCAGCACGATTGCAAATGTGATAATGATTCAACAATTCAAAAAAATATTAGGTAACTTACATTTTAGACCAGTGGTCGGCAATAGGCTGCCCGTGGGCCAAAACTGTCCCGCCAGCAATAATATCTGGCCCGCGCCCGCAGCCTGATTATTTTGATAGCAGCTGGTTCTGAAATAGATCGTCTCCTGGTGCTGTCTAATATTATCACCGTCTACAACAGACGTGACTTTTTTCACAACAGCTCAAAGCTGTCTACACTGAACGCGACAAACCGACCGCTGCAAAGCACTTGGACTACGTCAGAAACAGAACGGGGAATCCGTTTACTAAGACACACTGGCTTTGCATTCACAAAACTAGGTAAGAACGCATTGTTTTCTTTCCGTTCTTCTTTGTATGCCCTATTTTCACTGTCAACTTTCCTCTTTGAACTCTTTGATAGTGCCATTTTCTCTCACCAGCTAGCTTAAATGTTAACATCAGTCTGCACACGACGTAATAGCGTACCTCCAGCACGCAAACAATAAAAAAAAAAAAAATGCAGTTTAGTACTTGAGGATGCCAAGGAATAATTCTGAGTGTAAAAGTAGGCTACGTCAAATAATTATTACAATAAGTTAGGCTCCATTGTGTAACAAGCAAATTAAAATGATACACATTTATTATTCACAATATGGAAAGAGGAAATAAAACAGTTTAAGAGCATGACTCAAACATGACATTAATGGGCTTATTCAAGTCCTCTTTTATTTTTTGAGTTATTTTTATCCATTCCGCATCTCCCACATATGTGTGTTTTAGCAAGGCGGTCTGTTTTGCAAGTTGGTGACTTGCCAGGTCACTACTCCACTTTATTAATTTATCCAGTGTAAAACCCAGACACCGCCACACAAATGTGGCTTTTTATTAATGATTGTCCTACTACATGATTTAACACAGTAACAGCTCAATACCAGTTACAAAAGACACTGTAACAGTCTGTCACAGGCAATTCTAGTTGCATTTTTCATCAATTAATTTAAATTATCCTTTGACTATGTTCTGGCCCGCCATCTAGTGGCGAAAATTTTTTTTGGCCCGATGCCAAACTTAATTGCCGACCCGTTTTAGACTATTTTTTAAAATAGAATAATGTCTGTTTTTGCTCTATTTCAGCAACAAAAATAGTTAGAATTAAATCCAATTGTGTGTCTTCAAATTTAAAAGTAACGGTACATGTATTCGGTGCATACGACGCGTCAGACGACAAATACAGTCAGTCACAGGCAATCCACACTCCAATCCAGAAGGGGCGCACTGTAATGCAACACTGTTTGCTAACCGCCACAACAGGAAAAAGTGCAAAAGAAGAAGAACAGACGATATGCATAGATATGTTTACGTGTAATCTCTCAACCAGTGTTTCAACCACGGAAAGACATCAATAAAAAAGCTTGAGAATAATATCTCACGTAGCATTGCATTTACCTCATGCAAGTCGTTTAGTGTCCACAGCATGTTAGTTCACCAGAGGGGAGTATTTCACTTAATATATGCACTATATTAACTTACATATTCATTATGTTTACTTTACCTGTTAGAAATGTCTTAATTATTTAATAAATGTTTAAATAAATTTGTTGTGAAAACAAGTTATGACAGTAACTGTAAATTATCATATTTCAAAAATGAATTGGAGTAGAAAAATAATTGAAAAATAATTTTATAATTAGATTATTTATGAAGTTAATGCAAAACTGCCTTGTGTGCAATTTACATGTTTTTTTATTTTTTTATTTGAGTGTTAATTATTATATCTAAAAATAATTTGGGCTCTGTTGTTAATTGTAACCTTTAATATTGTAGTAATGTACACAAAAGGGCTCCCTGTATGGTTTACAGCATTAGCTGAGATAGATTTTTTTTATCCTTAAGAATAAAAAAAAAAAAAAAAAAGCAATTTTATGTTTAGTTTTCTCCCCCCTGCTGTACCGAACCATGACTTCAGTACCAAGGTACGTACCGAACCGTTACACCCCTAAAAAGTATCATATCATTTTTTCCATAATTTCATTTTACAATATTTAAGCTATATCTCACAACTACGGCTGATAAAATCACACCTGCTGTCAACCATCCTGCAAGCACTTGCTGTCATTCGAACACAATGTTTTGAGATTGCTGGATAAGGATAAAGGATAAGGATAAACTTGTCTGAAGCTTCAGGAACACTCCATCATCAGAAAGCCAAGTTCTATTCACATTCATACTAATTCCTATTACATTCATTATCTAATCCCTGTTCTCTCATTTTTATTGCTCTCAATGCCTGGTCATTTCGCTGTCCAAGGTACTCGCTGAGGAGCTAAGAGAGTGATGAAGACTGAATGCTGTTTTGTTTTAGGTCGCGATTGTGATTTCGGTTGTAATTGGTCGCAATTCTGGGTAAACAGATAGAATGCGTTTATAAATAGACTATTAAGTGTGAAATATGAGATAACATTATAACAGAGATGATAAAGTAATTGCAGTTGGGCCTCCGATTTGCAAAGGCCGCCTCTGAATACAACACTACACACAGTGATGTAAACAGTGTCATGTAGATTTAAATTTACTCCCATGTGACTTTCAGTTGGACTTTATGGGTGTGTTTTCCTGTGTACCTCTGACATCTTGAGCTGACCACTCTGCAAAACTTCCCTGAAGCCCATCTTCCCATGGAAGAACCCATCCTTGTTGAGGATTGTTGAGCCCTTCAGTTCCTGAGACACTGGAAGACCCTCTGAGAGATTTGCATGGAGTCCAATGGGGATGTGATACCTGTGTGAGAGAAACAGTGTTATTTTAGCTTCACTGAGACACTATTATAGTTTTTAAGAATATTTTGAATTATTTTTTGTTTTAGCAATTTTGTGTTTTTTTTATAACTTATGTAACCTCTATGCTCTACCCCATCAGTTTTTTTTTCTTTACAAGTAGGCCTACTCTTATCTTACGCAATAGGTTTAACAGGCTCACATGTCATAAGGAAGTATGTAAAGTGTCATAGTACTCAGACTGATATCATATTTTCATATTTATCTGCTTCAAACAAACGTAGTTAGAAATCAGCTGCTGTACCTTTTGGCCAGCTCTGCCGCGTGCTTCGCTGAGACTGCATTCACCAGAAGAGAGACGTTGGAGATCGCACCAGCTCTGAAGCAATCCACAATTCCTTGATTTCTTCTCTCGCAGTAGCCAAAATCATCTCCTGTCACCACCAGCTTCACCTTGGGTTGAGGCATCTTTTCCTCGCCTTGCTGATGAAAAAGAAAAACACTAAAGTTGGAACAATATTGCTTTTTTATGACCAGTGTTGGGGAAAGTTATTTTAAAAGTAATGCATTACAATATTGCATTACTCCCTAAAAAAAGTAACTAATTGCGTTACCCTATTTCTCTCAACATGGGGACAGGAGAGCTGTCAGTCAATAAATGTGAAAACAAAGTAACTTATGTTACTTATTTGAAAAAGTAACTCAGATATTTTGTTGTAAATTGAAAAAGTAATGCGTTACATTACTAGTTACTTGAAAAAAATCTGTAATCTGATTACGTAACTCAAGTTACTTGTAATGAGTTATCCCAACACTGTTTATGACTAATACTGATTACTTTTTACAATAAGACTTTTTTTTTTCTTCATATAATAATAACAAATGGATCTTTAGACATTTAGATTATTTTCAAAATAATAATAATTGTTGATACTTGTGTATGAAATTGTTTTGCCTGATCTAAAAAGTAAAAAGACAAAAATGTATTTTCATATTTGTTTTAGGCTGTCTAATTGTAAAGACATTCATACTTGAAAATGAATTGCTGTAATGATTATTTTTATGCTAAAAAGAATTTTAATTAGTTTTATTTCTACTTTTTGACAATAATAACTAAAGGATCATTCATTTTATACATAATTATTAATTATTATTAACCTAATACATTTTATTTATGCTAATAATTTTTGATATTTATTAAAGTCTGATCTAAGATCACAAATTTATTTTCATCGTCTCACTTGAAAATTAATTGCTGTAATTTTGTACTATTTAGTTTATATTATTAAAATGTTAGGTATTTATACAACCAATGAATTAAATAAGTTCTTTAATTACCTGTTGTTTTGTGTTATTCTCATCAAACGGTGACCCAATACAGAACTGATAACAGATTAAATGTGAATGTCCGTAAAAAAATCTACAAAACCGATTATCGATCTCTAAAAAAAAGAGATTTTTTCAACATGAACACAGACAGAATTAAGCCATAGGTGAGTCATAAGATGAAAGAACGAATCATCATTCACGCAACAGGAAGCGGTTCTAGTATGAATCAACGAGTCAAAATTAATTTTTCGGAACTCCGAGACACGTCATATGTTAAAAGGCAAAACGAAACGGTCTGAGTCTCAGCTACGGGAAAGCTACTTACCAATCACCGGCTGGTGAATAAGACATCCATAGGTCTGCCGCCTTATTCACTAATTCATCTGTGTTAACACGAACAGCTGCCACTGCCTACCCATGATCACATACGGTATATAATCGCATCTACAGATCTACACAGATAACATATTGGTTATAGATGTACTCCATTTAATCTATTGATAGCCGGAATTCTAAGAGACAAACACATGTCTTATCATTTCAAAAGGACGAATTCTGTTTTGTAATATACGCCTAGCTGGCAGTAATGTAGTAATCGCTTACCCATTTTATTGCGAGGTTTTTGCCATTAGTCCTTTACAATGTATCCAACACCGCAGAGCGAATGACCGACTGAAGACATAAAATGCAATTTCCTTTTCCGGAGTTGCAGCGCCCTCTACATGATGTGAATGAAACAACGCCACATGTACAAATATATAGGCCCTTGTGGTTTAAAATCTTCCTGGTGTGTATATACATATATATATATATATATATATACAGGTGCATCTCAATAAATTAGAATGTCGTGGAAAAGTTCATTTATTTCAGTAATTCAACTCAAATTGTGGAACTCGGGTATTAAATAAATTCAGTGCACACAGACTGAAGTACTTTAAGTCTTTGGTTCTTTTAATTGTGATGATTTTGGCTCACATTTAACAAAAACCCACCAATTCACTATCTCAAAAAAATTGAATACTTCATAAGATCAATAAAAAAAGGATATTTTAAACAGAAATGTCAGGCTTCTGAAAAGTATGTTCATTTCTCTGCACTCAATACTTGGTTGGGCCTCCTTTTGCATGAATTACTGCATCAATGCGGCGTGGCATGGAGGCGATCAGCCTGTGGCACTGTTCAGGTGTAATGGAAGCCCAGGTTGCTTTGATAGCCTTCAGGTCATCTGCATTGTTGGGTCTGGTGTCTCTCATCTCCCTGTTGACAATACCCCATAGATTCTCTATGGGGTTCAGGTCAGGTGAGTTTGCTGGCCAATCAAGCACAGTAACACCATGGTCATTGAACCAGCTTTTGGCACCTTTGGCAGTGTGGGCAGGTGCCAAATCCTGCTGGAAAATGAAATCAACATCTCCATAAAGCTTATCAGCAGAAGGAAGCATGAAGTGCTCTAAAATTTCCTGGTAGATGGCTGCGTTGACTGTGGAATTCAGAAAACACAGTGGACCAACACCAGCAGATGACATGGCAGCCCAAATCATCACTGACTGTGGAAACTTCACACTGGACTTCAAGCAACATGGTTTCTGTGCCTCTCCACTTTTCCTCCAGACTCTGGGACCTTGATTTCCAAATGAAATGCAAAATTTACTTTCATCTGAAAAGAGGACTTTGGACCACTGAGCAACAGTCCAGTTCTTTTTCTCCTTAGCCCAGGTAAGACGCTTCTGGTGTTGTCTTTGGTTCAGAAGTGGCTTGGTACGTGGAATGTGACAGTTGTAGCCCATTTCCTGAAGACGTCTGTGTGTGGTGGCTCTTGATGCACTGACTCCAGCTTCAGTCCACTCCTTTTGAAGCTCTCCTAAGTTCTTAAATCGGCTTCGCATGACAATCTTCTCAAGCCTGTGGTCATTCCTTTCACTTGTACAACTTTCCTACCACACTTTTTCCTTCCAGTCAGCTTTCCATGAATATGCTTTGGCACAGCACTCTGCGAACAGCAGCTCTTTCAGCAGTGACCCTCTGTGGCTTACCCTCATTTTAGAGGGTCTTGATGATCATCTTCTGGACAACTGTCAAGTCAGCAGACTTCCCCGTGACTGCTGTTGGGATTACTGACCTAAACCCAGTATTTATACCCTGAGAATGGTAATTTAATAGAACTTTAAATTAAATATTCTAATAATTTGAGATACTGATTTTTTTATTTTGATGAGCAGCAAGCTGTAATCATCAAAATGAAAACAAAAAAGTCTGGAAATATTTTACTTTATGTCTAATAAATCTAGAATATATTTAAGTTTTACTTTTTGAATTAAATTACAGAAAAAAAAAACTTTTTCATGATATTCTAATTTATTGAGATACACCTGTGTGTATATATATATATATAAAGCATATTTGATGAAGTTTTTAATTTTTTTGATTTTTTTAAAAAAACTTTTTCTTCATGATGTAGCCAATGTATTAAAATTGAGTTTTATTTAGAACCCCATTGAATCTTTTTTCTATACAGAGAGGGAGAAAGATGCCTATACTTTTGAATTTGAATCTTAAAATTTCCCATACTCAGAGTATATATCATTTTAATATTTCACATTAACCTCTCCTTAATATTCAAATGCATCCTTGTGTTAGAAAGAATAGAGACTGAATAAAATATTATTTATTCTGAGAAATAAAGAGATAAACTTATTGCAAACATTTATATAAGTTTTTTAATTTAGATATTAATTATTAAATCTCAAACATCATGTTGTCTCTGATGCTATAGGCATACTCACCAGAGCCAGGATTTTGCTGCTCTCAATGTTATGAATGTAAACTGAATGATATCCTTGTAAACAGACTTAAGGCAGCAGGTGTGACTTTGCTTACGTGTCTATGGAGGCTTTTGGATTTTTTCCCAAGACACGTAACCTTGTGTAGAAATATATGGAAAACATCACAAAGAGAAAGAGAAAGAATGGGAGAGAGAATATCATGTTTATGATCTTTGGTTCTTGAAGTGTTTCTAATTCAGCCACCTGACATAACAGCATAACAATAACATGGCATCACTTAGATTATGTGTTAGAATAACACAAAACAGATTACTGGAAACAGTGGGAGTTAAATGACATTCAGAAAGCTGAAATGTTCCACTTAAAAAACTCTGAAACTATAGAAACATGTCTTGTTTCTCTGTTTTTTAATTCACGTCTAGCTTTTGTTACACACAAAATGCCTATGGCTCTTATAATGAAAGAAAACAAGGGACAAATATAACTAGATAGTGTACTCTGTCACAGACAACTGCCTATGATATGACTCATATCATCCATCTTTTTAGGAACAACTGAGGTGATAAAGTCAGTAAAAATAATGAATCAAATTACATCCAATGGCCAAGGAATTTAGATTCAACTGAACTCTCAGCGAAAAAAAAAAATGGTACAAAAGGCTGTCACTGGGACAGTACCCTTTAAAAAAGTTCTAAGTACAATTTAGGTACTAATATGTACCTTTGAGATACTAATATGCAAAGTTGTATCTTTGGAAAGGGTACCATCCCAGTGACAGCTTTTGTACCTTTTTTTCTGAGAGTGAAGTTTGATGTACTTGCACTTGGATCGCTGACAGGCTGAACGTCAGGAAAATAATGATTTCTGAAAACAAATAAACTGCCAGACTAATCCTTGCAAAGTAAACTTGCGCTTAATTTCAATTGACAGTGATTTCATTTTATAGGTACAAATATAGCAGTGGAACAGACCACCTTGTGGAAATTGATTCTTTAATAAGCTGTTGTGGAGACCGGGGCTAGTTGTCACATAGTTGTCACGAGTGCTATATCTCAGTTTCTCTACTATTTTGGAGGCTAAAGTCCAATTGCATAAATTCTTGATTTGTATAGTAGTGCTTATGTATGTTGGTTTCAAACAACTAGTTCAAAAGTAGTCTTAAATTAGAAAGCATGCCGCCACTGGACTCTAGTTCTCTGTGTTCTCTGGAGTGACGAATCACGCTTCTCTGTCTGGCAATCCAATGGATGAGTCTGGGTTTGGCGGTTACCAGGAGAATGGTACTTGCCTGACTGCATTGTGCCAAGTGTAAAGTTTGGTGGAGGGGGATTATGGTGTGGGGTTGTTTTTCAGGGGTTGGGCTTGGCCCCTTAGTTCCAGTGAAAGGAACTCTTAATGCTTCAGCATACCAAGACATTTTGGACAATTTCATGCTCCCAACTTTGTGGGAAAAGTTTGGGGATGGCCCCTTCGTGTTCCAACATGACTGCGCACCAGTGCACAAAGCAAGGTCCATAAAGACATGGATAAGCGAGTTTGGTGTGGAGGAACTTGACTGGCCTGCGCAGAATCCTGACCTCAACCCAATATAACACCTTTGGGATGAATGGACAAAAATTCCCATAAACACACTCCTAAACCTTGTGGAAAGCCTTTCCAGAAGAGTTGAGGCTGTTATAGCTGCAAAGGGTGGGCCAACTCCATATTAAACCCTACGGATTAAGAATGGGATGTCATTCAAGTTCATGTGCATGTAAAAGCAGGCGTCCCAAAACTTTTGGCAATATAGTGTATGTGTGTGTGTGTGTGTGTATGTACATGATTGCTTTCACATGTTTTAGAATTATTTATTAGCTAAAACTTATAGTGTGACAATATGCCTGGCTATGGGGCTAATATCTGTTAAATTAACTGTTAGTGTGTCTAACATTGGAAATGTTAATTGAATTGTAGGAAAGACTTCAAAGTAGGCTATGTGTACATAATCTGACCAAAATAGGCTAAATCCACCTTGGATTAACAACAACAACAACAAACTGATATTTAACTACATATATTTTAGCAGTTCTTTAGGGAAAAAACATTTTGCATAGGATCCTTGATATGATGCCGTTAATATAACTTACAATAGTAACTTCTAACAATTATGTGTAAATATCCATGAATCAAATACATGAATACAATTTTCGTGATATTTCTAATACTAATTAAATGTGAATTAATGATCCGTTAAGTACTGTATAATGTAACCTTCATTATTATTTTGAGACGTTGAGACGTCACATCATCCTCGACCAATCACTGATTTCCGAGTGTGCACGCGGATCACTTCCTTGTTTTCGGACTTGTCATGATGCGATTGGTTAGAAAGCGTGTCAGCGTTTGAATGGGGCTCTCCGTATCCATTTTTCTGTGATGTACATAGACACTAGCTGTAACAATGGGACCATTAAGAGTTCTATCCGTCTTTCTGGATTTCATTTTAGTATGTTTTATGTTTGTCCAATGCGGTGCCCGTGATTTGGACTCCAGCTACGTAACGTGTGGATCTCTGGTCAAACTGATGAACACACGGCACAGCGTCAGACTTCACTCGCATGATGTCAAATACGGATCAGGTATAAGTGTGGATAATCAATATGAGGATGAACTTTAACAATTTGGTTAACGTAGCCCACAGAGGATGCTTATGTTGTAGCCGACAATTTAATCTTCACTTTTAGTCTTTATTTCACTTATATTGATTATATTATTGTGTTTAGTGTAATAGCAGCTGGTGCATGCATTAGCCAGGAAGCTAATGATGACTAGTAATATTTCCCATCAGTGATCAATAAAGTACTGTATCTGCCTTTACGAAAGCCTTTTATAGACTCTCGTTCAGCTCCCAGTGGTTTTGTTTTTGTTTTCTATGATATATTATATTATATTTACCTGAAGGATGCATGTAATCATGACGACAGGTGCACAACAATATACTAAAACAAAGCTACCATGGTAATACTATGGTATTCCTTTGAGTGGCATGATTTCTTTAGTTCGAAGTGGCATGATTATTTTTTAATGTTTGTTTGCTTTTCATTTTTACATGTTATAGAATTGTACTATTAACAAAACATATCGTGTGACAACATGCCCCGGCTAATATCTGGAAAAAATGAACTGTAACTGTATCCAACGCTGGAAATGTTAATTGAAATTGAACTTTTAGCTAAGACTTCAAGTGTGTGTATGTGTACATATATATATATATATATATATATATATATATATATTTTTTTTATATTTATATGTATATAAAATGACGAGTGATATATAACTCAGTGGATCCAGATATTTTAGCAGATCTTTAGGTAAAATGTTTGTAAAATTTTCTTTATGTATCTAAAAAAAAAAAAAAGAAAAAAAAAAATGCACCGTTGAATAATAAATAAAAATAATAGAAATTATTAATAATAATAGAAATTATTAATAATAAATTGATATTTCACTCAGTGGATCCAGAAATTTTAGCAGTTCTTTAGGTAAAAATGTTTGTATAATTATCTATGTGTCTATACAGAAATTGACCAAAATAGCCCACGCTGAATAATAATGAAAAATAATATAAATTATTAATTATAAAAATTATATAAATAATAATAATAATAATCCAGGACCCTCTTGCAAAAAAAGATGATAAATAAAGAGATAAAAATAAAAATAAAGAGATTAAAAAAAAATTATTAAATTATTCTGGTTATGTAAAGGTTAAATAAAATAAATGTATATTTTACTCAGAAAAAAATTGTATAATTGATTCTTGATATGATACTGTTAATATAACTTCTGTAACTTATAATTATAACAATAACTAATTATAATATAACAAAAACATTATGAATGTAAATACATGAATAAATATTTTTGTGATATTTTATAACTATTTGTGAACTATATGTTAATATCATGTTTTTTTTTTTTTAAATGTATTATAAAAAGGTATTAGATTTTCTGAGTACTATGTAAATACAGTGGTAAATGAATATGAGCTGCAGTTGAGATGTACTGTATACAAATATCCTCAAATTGACCAAACATTGTTTACACGATACTCTGCAGGTAGTGGCCAGCAATCAGTGACAGGCGTGGATTCGGCCGATGATGCCAACAGCTACTGGCGTATCCGTGGGAAACCAGACAGCATTTGTCAGCGCGGGGTGCCCATTCGATGCGGACAGGCCATCCGAATTACACACATGAAGACTGGACGCAACCTACACTCACATCACTTTAGCTCCCCACTGTCTAACAACCAGGTAGACCCACACAATACTCTCCTAAATTAAAGGTGTAGTAAGTGATTTCTGAGAAACACTGTTGATATTTGAAATCACCAAAACAAACACCCCTATCTTGGTAGCTCCGCCCCCAAATTCATGAACACACTATGCAACACTTGCACCTCCCACATCATGAGTGAACACTGAGTGGACTGCCGATTGGCTACAAGTGTGTTTTGGTGCTCTGTCTGATCCACTTTCAACAGTGTTTCACAGAAATCGCTTACTGCACCTTTAACCTACATGTTCAGGTGGCTTGATTTGAATTATATTTCCATTATAACTGCAGAGCATAACGCAGGTTATTACAAGCTGTTTTGTGTTTGCAGGAAGTGAGTGCGTTTGGCGAAAATGGAGAAGGAGATGATTTAGACGTATGGACCGTTCAGTGCGGCGAAACATACTGGGAACGTGACGACGCGGTGCGATTTAAACACGTCGGCACTGAGGTTTTCCTCAGTGTTACCGGAGAGCAGTATGGTCATCCAATCAGAGGCCAGCGTGAGGTCCATGGAATGTCCTCACCCAATCAGCATAACTACTGGAAGGTGATGGAGGGGGTTTTTATTCAGCCCAGCAGTGATCCTGTGCACCATGATGAGCTCTGATGATGCTGCTACATTATCGTAGTGAGAACACTGTACAACTGAGAACTCCACTCACACATGCTGTGAAACCTTCTCTATATTTAGACTTTCAGTTTCTTCAAAGTTTTACATTTATTGGTCAAATTCTTATGTGTGTTGCAATTTTGTCACTTTTTCACATCTGTTTCTGAGACAAAATTCACCCACAAAATGCACATTACAGACAAAAAAAAGATTGTTTTACTAGATTTCTTATAAGTGGAATTTGTCTTTTTGTACATAAGGGAATAAAATTACATTACAAACCAGGATTTTGGGCCAAAAAAATTGTGTGTTTGTATTATTTATATTTAGGTTGGATGACAAATGGAACAAATTACAGGAATAACTTGAACTATAAAATACTGTTTTTGCGCACATGTGGAAAAGATATGAAATGACTGTTTCTGTTTTCTATATAAGTGTAATTCCCAGTAGTTGTTTTTCCCCCTCATACTGTATATGACCTAATGTACATAATTTGGTGAAAGCCTAAATAAATTTTTTGAAAACATAGGTATTTAAGTTTTTATTTCATTTAAAGCAACTAATATGGTTTAAATATCCATATAACTTAAAATTGTGAACAGATGCATCATTGTGATGCATGTGAATAATTTCTGAATCCTGTCAATTGTACAGTATTAAGCTCTTAAATTATAAATACTGCACACTGTCTAGTCTGTATTAAGGTTTATTCTGAAATTGCAACTGCAATTACCTTTCAAGGTGATGACAAGAGTGTAATTTTATTTCTGCTCATTTCTTTCTTTTTTTTTTCTAAATGAAAGATGACACACAGCATCCAAATGGGGGCAGTATTTAGCTACAGTCCTGACACGTGCTGCATGTAGATTGAGAAGAAGGGAATATCGCTATGAAACGTGAGACGGAAAGTGAGGACAACTTACATATTGGAATACAGTAAGCTCCAATAATAAAACGCTTAACTTCTTTATTACCAAATTAAAAACTACTGTTTTGAAATAATTATTTGGTTAAACGGACAGTTAATTCTTACAGTTTGCTAATAAAACGTTCAAACAACTTGCTAGCTAGCCAGTCTGATGCTGGATCTATTATTTATATAGGCTATTTATTGTTTAGGCTATATAAAAAAGTTAAGACTTTTTTTTTCCAGGTTGGTTTCAATCCCTACAAAAAATCACCATGTTTTGGTTTCATTAAAAATGAAAGACACTGAAAGCTTCTTACGCTGTTTGAGGGAGATTTTATATTAATTTATCATAGTTTTACTGTATATTCAGTAGGGCCTGCAACTGTAAATACGGAAAGTACAGGTTGTACACTTTCTAATAGCCTAAGTTGTTCCAAATTATTTAGCCTCTTTTATAATAATAGCCTATGTAATAGCCAAAAATCTCCACGGCAATATACAGACAGAAAAAGCAAGACATATTAAAAAATAATTTGAAATGTTTCAAACTAACAAATCACTGTCTGTTACTGGCAAACTCAAACACCTTTAGTTTAAGTACAACATTAAATGTGCATCTATAATTGTTATCAATAACATGCAGAATGAACAAACAGGCTTAACTATCTAAATTATCTTATTATATTTGCAGTTTTATAGGGTATTTCAACCATTATAACCTCTTCACCGACTGATGCCGTGGCTTATTCTTTACTGCCCATTTTACCGTTTGTAAATTTTAATATTTGAATTATGATTCGCCTCAGTAAGTTTTGTCATTTCAGTACCATAGTGTTTCCCATCACTGCTGTCCACATGATGTATGACCACTGATCTCTATATTATTGATCTGTGAATATGACACGCCCCCTGAATGATGTCAGGACCAAAGCTCACCCCTTTCTAGTTTAGGAAGATCTTAATACTGAGTTTAGTAATGCAAAAATACACACATAATTATCATTAAGCTGATTAGATGATTTACAATGTCCCACTTTAGTTGCATTTTAGCAGAAACTGTTTACTATGGTAAATAGCTTATTTGAAGAGACAAATACGTGAAAAGGCATATAAAACATCTGGTAACACTTAAAATAACATTAGGCTACAACGTACTATAGTAGGCCTAATTAGAAGAAATTTCATAAAACGTAGGCTATAGATTAAATATTTAAACATTTTTATTTATGTTGCTTATTTAGCCCATTTGAATTTGAACTATACCTTAAGCATTATTGTTGGTTTGTGATTTATCAATGAAAATAAATGTAAGAGTATTCAAGAATCTTTAATGTAGATAGACCTATTTTAATTAAGTTTCATAAATGTAGGCCTATATCAAGCTTAGGCTACATTTTCCTTTGAGCGGGAAAAACAGTTGCATCGGCAGCAGGTTATGGAAGACCATTTTCGCCACATAAGAAAAACATGCTAGGCCTACTTAAAAAGTAAAAATTATGACTTATGTCATAATTTCGACTTTTTAATCTCATTATTAAGATTTACCAACGCACGATATTTTCCTTGTGTGGCTGAAATGGGCTTCCATAGCAGGTTGAAATTAATCCTACTTTGTATTTTGTCTCACCAGAAGATGGCGACATAATACAACACAGGGTTTGGGTAGTTCAGCTAGTGCTAGTCAGTCACCTTCTAACCGTCGTGAAGCTTTAATGCTACTTATCAGCTAAACTGAGCTGAATCTGTATTAAAGATCCTTGTTTTTATTATCTTCCTATTATGCATGGCATGTCTATCTCTATCTGTATACACTGCACTGAATGTGACTTCATTGTCCATTCTACATTAATTGTAGCTGTTTGTCGACATATTAAAAGAGAACCTGTTAACTGGTTGTCAATATTACAGTGCTGTCATCATGTCTTGATGCAGTGCCATACTGCACCAAAGAAGCCAATAGAACCACCTGATTTAAATAGCTCAAAAACATAATTTCTCAAGCTCTCTATTGCACTATTCATAATTAAATTAATAGCTGGATTGAGTGTCCACATGGAAAATGAAAACTCACTCCTCACAGGGTCAAGTGAAGAGCTATGGGGGAAAAAAACATTGTACTCAAGAGAAGACATCGGTTACGACATAGAGGTGATCGAGGGCTGACCGTGCCAGTGACCAGGAAATTGAAGTGTCTGAGATCACAATATTACGCTAAACCACTTCTGTGGGCAGAGCGACTGGATCTGAAATTTGCCTTCAGAAAGTCACCTTGAATGAAGAATGATCCTCATGGCAATTTTAGGAATAGAAAAAGGACAAAAGATATCATTTGTCATATTAGCAGTAAATTCATGAAGTGTTTATTTCAATCATTTCACAAACACACACACACACACTCATACACACAACCTAAGTTGGGTTAAAAAAAAAAAATGGACAAACCCAGCGGTTGGGTTAAATATTTGCTGGGTAGTTTTATTTAACCCAACTATTGTTTAAAAATTACTATATGTCTGGGTTGGAAATTAAAAATCAGACACATAATTACTAAAGGCAACAATAATAATCAAAAGGTGAACATTTATTAATAAGCAATTTATTAATGTTAATTATTATTCATTAAGCTTATTAATAAACATTCATTTATTAAACATATTAATACATGTTAATTTCCAACATATTTTGGGGTAATTTTAAGCAAGCAATACAGTAAATTTTAAACAATAGTTGAGTTAAATAAAACTACCCAGCAGGTTGGGCAAACATTTAACACAACCGCTGGGTTAAAACAACCCAGTCACTGGTTTGTCCATTTTTAACCCAACTTGGGTTGTTTTTAAACCAGTATTTTTTTAATGTTGGTCTATCTATCATTATAAGGACATTCAAGGGCGTACTGGTTTTTAAACTGTACAAACCGTATATATTCTATTCCAATACACTAACCCAACCCCTAAACCTACCCATCACAGATAACTGTATGCATTTTTACATTTTTAATAAAACATTGTTTAGTATTTTTAAGCCATTTTTAATACGAGGACTCAGAAAATGCCATAAACTACGTTTACATTGTAATACCAGTGTAATACCCATGACATTACACAAATTTGTGTCCTTATAAATCCTATAAACATGCACGCACACACACACACACACACACACACACACACACACACACACACACTAATATAGCGGATAAAAAAAAAATAAAAAAGAGTGTAGATATTCAACAAGCATTTGGAGATACAAGATCAGAATAAAACTGGGAATTAATAAAATGCAATCTTAAATATTGTCAAGCAAATATAACATCTCTCATATACTGTATGTATATATCTATACATCTCATCTTACAATACCCTACAAGGTAAAATACTGTTCAATGCAGGTAAAAATTGTCATGGATAGTCTGGCATCTCTGAAAATACAATAAAATATTGTATGAATTGCTGCCATACACATTAAAAAATAAAATAAAATGACATTTAATTTCACAAGCAGGCAATATACATTTTGTTCTGCAGTTAACAGCATTGAAATGAAAAAAATAAATAAATAAATAAAAAACAATTTATTTATTTAATGCATTATTTTCTTTTATTGAAGACTGGTGGTTATGTACAAAGCAATCATAAAGAAAGGTTCGGACAGATTAGTGGCTCAGCTCATTAAACCATGCAGGAGAAGCATGTTATTTCTGGTAAATAAGGGATAGGTGTGTGTGTTTGGTGGTCTGGTCCAGTGAACTGATGCCCTTTCATTATTGCACTGCTAGCTGCAGCTCCCACAGTAGTGCAACAGGGAAAGAGTGTCAGGCAACAGACAGCAAGCACTGAAGGGAACAAGGGGTTCAAAAACATGCTCACATGAATCTCATTCTTCTATATCATATACACAAACTTTTATTTATTTAAAGGGTTTTGTTTGCTAAATAGCCAAATACATGCAAGCTATTTCAGGAGGTCTAAACAATAAAACACTCATTCAAACAGCCTTTGAAAATGCACCTGCCAGTCTCTGACCCACACAAGAAAATGCTTTCCCATCCCTTTCTTAATGACCATTTTTCAGACATCTACACAGCTTCCACATAATACTGCATACACAGACTCACTCAAGGTTAACCTATTGATTATGGGATCACGATGACATGAACTAAATTATAACAATTTGAAACCACATAGAGAGCTAGACTTTCATACAAACCAGTCGCATAATGAAATGTTGCATTTAACTTGCTTTGCATTGATTTAATGTTGAACTGCATGGTTGGTTGTCCGAGCATTTAACGTATTATAATAAAGGATATTTGGTTGATATGTTCAGCTGTCAATAGTAGGGGTATAACGGTACACAAACATGATGGTTACCTCGGTTTTAAAGTCACGGTTTGGTAGGGGTTCGGTACAGCAGGGGGGAGAAAACTAAACATAAAATTGCTTTTTTTTTTTTCCTTCTTTTTTTTTTATTAAACTGTGTTTTTCAAACAAATGTGTCTCTCTGTGTTTAATAAATTTAATTATAAATACAATTTTATTAAGGATTTAAAAAATCTATCTTAGCTAATGCTGCAAACTATATGGAGAGCCCTTGCTTACACATTACTATAATATTATAGTAAAAATTATTAAATTCAGTTGCTATTTATTTTTAGATAAAGCTGGGTTAGATCATTTTAGATAAAGGCCTAATAATCAACACTAAAAACAAACAAACATGTAAATTGCACACAAGGCAGATTTTGCATAAACTTCTAAATCTAATTATAAAGTTAATTTTCTACTCCAATTCTTTTTTGAAATATAATAATTTACACAGTGGCTGTCATAACTTGTTTTCATGACAAATGTATTTAAACACATTAAATAATCAAGACATTACTAACAGGTTAAGTAAATATAGGCTAATACAGTGCATATACAAAATGCTCCTCTCTAGAGTTCATTTCTCTAGTGAACTAACATGCTATCGACACTAATATTATTCAGTAGCTCATTTATTAATATCTTTCTGCAGTTGAAACACTGGTTGAGAGATTACATGTAAACATACCGAGGTAAAGACTAGAAGGGATACAGCTATGGCCACTGGGCATGCGCACATCAATATTGCATCATTTAATATTTATTTATTTAATTTTAATAACTGTACTTGCAGTATTGTAAGAGTAGGTTTAGGGTTGGGGTAGGTGTAGATGTTAATAAAACACAATGTAATAAGTAGCACATTTAATTTACTGTTATTTATCCTGAGATTTTGCCTCACTTCCGGCCGTAGCTGTATCCCGATCATCGTCTCTTCTTCTTCTTCTGCGCTTTTTACTGGTAGTAAAAACAGCGTTGCATTACCACACGCGCCCCCTTCTGGATTGGAGTGTGGATCGGCAGTGACTGATTGTATTCGTCGTGTGACTGCATGCACTGAACCGTGACGTCCGTACCGTGATATACATGTACCGTTACACCCCAAGTCAATAGTCCGTTTTTCACTTAGACATGTATTTCAGAAATCACATAATCTGCAAAACAGTTGGGTTGACATTAACCATTTTATTAACGTTAATAGATAGATATGGCCAATAGAGAAGCCAATGAAATGAGTATCTTTTGAAATATGAGTGTTATGTTGAATTGTTTATTTCTATTGGCCTGTGAGGTTGGGAAGGTAACAGCATGATCAGCACATACATGTTGAGGTAAAATGTGTATTATCAAAAACACAGAAAATACAGTAGAATACAAATAAAAATATTTCTTTTCAAAAAAAGCTGCTTTACAATGCACAACTAAAGAGTAGTCTGAATACTGTTGTTTAAAATTAGTCACCTTTCGACTGTGCAAAGGACAGCATGTTCTCTGACATAATGACATAATTCATATTAGACAAGGTTTAAATGTAATCATTGTTAACAGTGCATGATTCACTCAAGTGTTTGCTCTGCTAAAAGCAAGCTATCTACAACCACAACAAAATTTTTGTGGGCCATTTTGTTTTAATATTAAACAGGTGTTATTTATTGTATTTCAAATGAAATTGTTTAGAGCAGCAAAACCCCATTCTTTTTCCACAAAAAAAGATTGACTGAGAGATTGAGATCTTGTTGAGCCTTAGCATAAAATCATTGCACATTTTAATAAAAATGACAAAGGACAATGAAATTCTTGAATGTTCCTGAAATTGCAGATTACCCTTAAAGTCAAGACCCTATAAGCAATATTGCACTACTCCATAAACAGTGAAAAAAGCAGAGGCAATATTGATAGGGTCTCGCCTGCAAGATGCATTTATCATGATAATCGCACAGCACTTTAGGGAAAAGATAACACGGCTGTGCAAAACACAATATCTAGGGGTTTGAATCCCTAAATGGGGAGACTGAAAACAGTTCCTGCTCTACAACACATGATACGCAAACCTCTTTGTGACATCTGACCCTTCACATGCAGCGAGGAACAGCCTACAAACAAACTTGCCTTTATGATGCCAAATGAAATGCTGTTCATTTCAATATTCATTTTATTTAAGCAGAATTAAATTTAGTTTATTTCCTGCTAAAGAAAACATTTATTATAAGATGTTAAAAGATGCTTTCATCCTTATTAATGAAATTTAATCTTTGTGTAAAATAATTGAGACTATTTATAATCATATAGACAAAAATACATTCTCATTCTCATGCATGTACCATGTGACTTTTTTCTTTTTTTTTCTCAAACATAATTTTCAGCACATCTGGCAATTTAAATGAGCTATACTTAAAAACAAACATCTTCTCAAGACAACTAATGACCAAAACAAAAAAGCATGCCATCAATAAATTCATCAATTCTTCCAAAGACACGCTTGTGTACTGGTTCAGATTTTCAGATATGAGAAACACTGACTGGAAAGCATATTGTAGGCCCTTTGGTTATCTGCGTCCAAAAGCAGTCTTGGTGCTCTGCAATTCCACGCATACCAGCTTCTGCCTTGGAGTTAACGACATGCTCCAACAGGATGTTTTTTTTTCTCCTTTGGGAATTTCACATTGAACTCACATGCATGATCTTACTTGCCCCCCTCGGTAATAAAACACGTTAAACAATTTACCAATCAGGTTTCATACAGTGAAGTTACAGTGAAAATGTTGAATCAAGACAACAGGGCGAGAAAACGACGTCCTAAAAGATACGAACGATTAGTGTATCAGCTGACCACACTGACCAGTAGTGGTCTTTTAATAGAACGTTACGCGCTGTGAGGTAACAGTCTGTGCTATGCAAACACGCTCTATTTTGGAACTACGAATTCGTATGGCGATTCTAAATCTATATTGGTTCTGCATAAGAATATAGAACGCGCTAATAAATCTGCAAGTGAAAAAAAACTTACCACCTGAAGGTGCCCTCATATGAAGCTTGAAGCTTCAAAGCCCACTAGCTCAGAGCTGAACTGGGATCATGAGAACAGAGGAGCTGTAGGCCTCAGTATGCTATATAGTACCCTATGAGTACGCTGCGCATGCGCGTTTCTGTGTGTAGCACAACATTCCTCATACACCCAGTTCAGACCGGTGAGCCTCAAGTCTACCTTATATTGTGGAGCCGCTGTATATGCGGGTCAATGACAAATGTTCGAGATGCTAAAAAGGAGAAATCTTTTAAATGTCTAGCTTAAAACACGTGGAACAAGTTCGAAGTTCTCATGCATTTTTTAAAAAAAACGTTTATACATTTTTTTTTTTTTTACAAAACAAACAAACAAACAAACAAAAAACAATAGGCTAGATTACACTTCGTTTTTTTATAAAACAAAAAAATTAACCATCAGTTTTGAAAATACTTCTAGGTATCCACGTGAATGTACAAAACTTAATCGTTATATTCAAAAATATATAAATAAATTAATAATAATAAAATTCATGACATTTATTATTATTATTTTTAAATATCATGAATATCAAAATGTTTATTAAGACGTAGGGATATGCCTACTTCGTTTGAACAAATGCATGCAATTTTATATATATATAAAAAAGATTTTAAAAATTAACCTTGACAGTCAAGTCATGAGGGTTTACTTTAAATGGTTCCTCTCTGCGTTTCTTGTCACATGACAACAAAATGGTTCCTGCGTGTTGATTAAGAAACACTTTATAAATAGCTTATTCATAAAAAAATAGCCTAATAATAAAATATTGTGCCATGATGCAATGATGCCAATATTGCTTTTTAAAATTATTTCAGTCTTGAAGTTTTTTTTCCTCTCTATTTTATTTTATTATTATTATTATTAATGTTTTCTTTGCTATCTTAGAAGTTACGCCACCTATAGTTCCCCCCAAAAAAACATAAGAATAATATCAAAAATAATGTTCATCATGGAAGAGACTTAAGGTATTTTATATGCATTTAATATATTTTATTTAAAGATATGCATCACGCCATTGACTCGTACATGCACGATACAAAGTCTGTGTGTGTTGCGCCTGTGTATTCACACACACACACACCGAACTGCTTACCAATCATTATAGGCAACCAATAGGCTAGATGACACTTCGTTTGGCCAGATGTCCGTTCTTTTGATGAGACAACCAAAAAGTTAAACTTGCATAACCTTGCAGATACTGACCAAGAGTAAAATGTCACTATGGGCGACCTCCCCTCCTCACATTCCCTCCCTTTCCTCCCCTCTTGGAAAGGGACCTGCCCCCTACATTCCTTACAAATAGTCCCATCCCCCACCGATCTGGCTCAAACAAGAGAATCATCCCTTCCTTCTGCCTTCTGGAAGAGCTCCTTCATTATAAATAAAAATCTAAATATATATGGTCACACACCTACCAGCTCTGTTTAGTTGCTACATTACAGGGAAGTGGAAGCATTGGTGGTTACAAATACTCGCTTAATTCCCACAACATTGATTAATATACAGTATATTTAAGTTTAAGTGTAAAAACACACCAATTGCTTTAGCACCTAATTACAACAAATAGCTTAAATATCTAATATGAGTGAGATGGGGGGGAAAGATTAAACAATAAACACGCACTTTAATTGCATGAAAATGAAAAGTATTTAATTAAATCCTAAAGAATAAAAATGCATTATACAATTATTTACATTACATAATTTAAATAGACCTCAGACAAAAAATAATAATACTCATAAAAGTATTGTTCTGAAAAGAAAATAAAGAAAATTCAACACGTTGCTGTAGACTACAAAACATCCGTAGGATGCATATTTAAAAAACAAAACTGAAAAAGGACGTCATTATAAGAGGACATTATTATTGATAATATTGGCTGTGTTGTGAACGTTTCGCGCGCTAGTGGCATTTACGAATCGACAAAAACACACAAAAGGGCGTTTAGATGATTATTTACGTCCGCTCCTTCTATCCACTGCTTCTCTACACCTCACTGCCAGCAGGCCTCACACAGAAGTTCCCGAAATATGCAAAAGGTTGAGAAACTCACTTCAAAGCATTGTTGGAGTGTTACTTAATCGAACACGTGGTTTTCAATGCAAACGAAGACGACCTCAGTCGTACAAAATGTTCTTTCGAAGGAGGCGTGGTCTGTAGGCATTTTCAAATAAGTGGAAAAACCTGGTGTCACGGATATACCATAGGTCAAATACTGCAGTTCACACGTCTGGTGCATGCTCTACAACAATGCTGTTTGTGGATGAAACGTCGTGCACACATCTGGGCCTATACGTCTAGGTGGTCTAGACTCCCCTTTCCGCCAGTTGAAATACTACCCGAACGCCCTTAACCATATACCGCTTGTCCCAGCTCTGTTAGTGGGTGAGTAGGCGAAAGCCGAATGCAATGACAATACTATTGCACTGCTTGAGTAGATGGTTCAGTAGTGCAACATCGTCAAAGCAACAGACCTTAGCACAGCCGAAACGCATGGGCCACCTTTGAACAGGCCTTGAATACAACAGTGCCGAAATCATTCGTCACAGTTGCAGTTAGTCAAGTGAATTTATAAAAAATGAGTTATATACATATATATGAAGTAAATAGGAACGCTTGAAGTTCGTAAACAAGTCTTCGCTAACCACGCTTTAACAGGCACGTATTTCGCTTCTTTTTATTTTACTCGAGCACTTGCAGCATTTGTTGCCCAAACGCCATTTTCAAGTCATAATACGTCTTATAGAATCAATTCATTACACCTGTTATATCAATCATGAAATATAGACGAATACACACACGTATTAGCGAACTGAGGGTGGGAGAACTTGAAAGCTTATAGGGGAGGGGTGGTGGTTACTTTTCTTTCTTTTCCTCTTTTTTTTTTTGTCAGCCAATGCCCTTTTAATATTGCACTGCTCATCTGACTGCACAGTAGTACAACAGAAAAAGGGCCCTGGTCAACAACAGCAAAGAAACTGAACACAGGGTGTGTTATAAATAATGGTTTATGCTTAAAACTGCATTTTTCAAAATGACACATGCCCCACACAGAGCGAGTACACGAAATGACTGGGATATTTTAACAATTAAAGCAATTCATGTTTCCCATACGATTATGTCTAAGAAAAATAAAGAGCACTGGAGGGCAAAAAAATAATTATAATACATTAAAAATCTTCCAAATGAGGTATGCTGGCTGTTATTAGAGCTTAGGCTGAGGAAAACAACACACATGTAATTAAAGAAAACCAAGCAGAACGTGGCACAATCTTCAGATTAGCATTTACATTTAACAGCAATGGTTTCACATATTTTTCATACAATTTCAACAGCAAATAACGATGAACCCACTGCTTTGGAGTAGTAAGATACGAAGGAAGAGGATGAAAATAGGGCAAAGAGCACATTCCGCCATACAAGTACGAGGAACCTTCCTTTAATACGTATTATTCTTGTCCCCTTTGCCAAAGTGGCAATTTGAAACCCCCCTGGTTAGGGGACAAGGTGAGGGGGCGGGAGCTCTTTAAGGTTGTTATTTTCAATGCATACATTAGCAGTGTTTTTGGACACTTGGAGGGGAAAATTTTGAATGTTTCCTAAAATAAACATTTATATTTGGCTGAGATGTGAAGATTAATTCGAACTATACCAATTATACTTTAATCACGAGCTAAAAACACACACATTTATACACAACCTCATGCAAGCCTCCAGTACAATTTTACGCATTACTTACAGACATTACAGGATTTGCAGAAATTGGTACACACAATATTTTTTCGCCACAAGGATGGTACTGTAAACAGCCTCGTTTTCAATGCATTCAGGAATATAATATCCATAAGCACAGCATTTGAGCATTGCACAAAAAAAAAAAAAAAAAAAAAAAAATTGTAGCCTACATTTTCAATTTCTGTTTTTATAGACTTCAAACCTTAAGCTGCGATATTTCAAAAAGTGGCACATCGTGTTTCTACTTCTCTATTTTTTCTAGGATATTTTATTCCCAAAATCTATTATTTTACAGTTTTTGATCTGTGTGGAAAAACACGTGGAAAATGCAGACTAGGTTTCCCAGACCCTTTTGCAAGTTAATCATTGGCTTTCTGAGAATATGGTGAAGTTGGATGCTTTACATGGATTCCTCGGACTAAATACCCAAACCAGTTGGCTGCAACAGATCAACACTGATGACAATAGAAGAGAAAGAAAGGAGATTGTTTCCTCTGACTGACTGGACTGACTGACAAGGCTGACAGGCAAGACTTCTCAAATGCGATGCCCTCTTGATATCCTCACCAGCGCGCTCTTCACATTTCTAACTACAGCCATGTTCGGGGGCTTCTATGGCACCCCATTCGTCGTTCTCCCCACCCAAGCCGACTCAACGTTGTCGTTTTTGCCCCTGAGCTCCCGCCATTTCCACCAAATCACCCGGATGCTACTCACAAACAGAAAGAGGACCCCCTAAATTTCATGAATGGTACCTGGCCAAGGGAGGGACAATCCTTGAAAGCAGAAGACACCGACAAAAAGAGAAAAAGTTGGACCGAAGGGTTGGAAGGCGAGAAGCGCGAATTTCTTCAAATATCTTCGCATTCATCCTGCTTAACATAGTGCCATCTCGTCATGCTCGCGCATTCTTTCCCCTCATGGTCTAAAAAATCAAAACCGTAATTTATCCATGGCAAGCCAATGGCCCTCTTTGCTCAAGACTCCATCTTTGACTAGTTGACATTCAGCTCTTGCTGAAGCAAATTCCTCATTTGCATGCGTCTTCGCGATTGGCCCGTTTCTGCGCTAGTCTTTGCCGCTTGAAGAACCATTGGTTGAAGTCAAAGGCATTTAACTGTCTTGTGAAACCCCCGATAGGCTCCTTTGAGCCAAACGTCACCGTATAGTTTTAGTTTAACAATGAACACTCAAATTCTGCTCTCCATTCACAAATTTCTTCTTATGCTAGATTGAAAGACTACATGAATTGTGGTTTTAAAGTAGCAGATTGCATGAAAACGGTTATTAAATACCATGCCACATCAACAAAAACAATAATGTAACATTTTAGAAACGTTTATTATGAACTAAAATACTTAACTAGTCAAAATTCCTAAACGAATTCTAATGGAACGTTTAGAACCAATCCTATAAGAATAAAATAAGATCCTACTGCATAAACTGAAATGCTAAAATATATATACATTTTAGTTTATTCAACAGGACTTTATTTAATTCATATAGAATTTTTAAATGATTCTTATTATGATAGAAATTCCTTTAGGATTTTTATGACTTAAATGCAAGGAAGTCACATATTCATGTGCACTATTAGCATCCATAATGATGATTTCACATTTCAGTATTGAAGAGTTCTTATGTATGTTTCCCATTTGTTTTTCCAGTCAAATAAAATACTTAATTATTAATCTAATTTCAGTTCGATTAAATATAATACAGACAGTCACAATAAGTCTAAAAAAGAAAAATCAGATTCAAGTTTTCTTTGGTGAGCCTAAAGCTTTGCTGATTTCTGTAGCCTCTCATGAGACCAGAGAGAAGCAACTGTGGAATGCACTGAGAAAGCTATAGGTCTCCGGGATAGATATGGTGACCCGAGGAGAGAGAGAGAGAGGGGGGCCCCTCAGTGGAGGCCCTTTGGTTGACGCCTAGAGGAGGGCAGCGGCCTGTAAAATCCGGCATTCCTGACCAATGGAGCTTAAATAATGGCATTGTCCGGCGGAAAAGAACCGCCTCTCTCTGTCTTACTCTCCCCCGTTTACTGCGGGGACCTGATTGTGTAGCTAATCGGCAGAGAGCGTTTGATCCAAAGCAGAGCGTGAATTCAGTATGCAGCGGACGTATCAAGAGGGACACCCTCCTCTCCCTCTCCCCTTCTATAAAACACACACACACACACACACTCATACGAAAGGGCCTATATCATAGCTAAACCTTCTTAGTGCGCTGCTGTGCAAATCGCAGACAGAAGTTTAATGCACCTTTATTAAAAGATGAATGTTCATACATCCTAGGTTTAAAATAAAACTAAAAAGAACGTTCATAGAATGTTAGGAATTGCTTCTAATGGGACTAAAGGAACGTTGTATTTGCTGGTTGAATCATGGTATGATGAAAACCAACCGAAACACTTTGACCGTAAAAAAAACAAGCACGAATTTGCATACGCTTCACAATTGTCAACGAACCATTAACCCTCTTCTACGTGCTCGCACGCAGCGGTTAATATATAGCCTGTGTTCTTGTTTTGTTCGAGATGCACGTGCTGCCCTTTGTGTCCATGTGATCTCGAGACGGAATACAGAATGCCACGCGCTCAAACTTTAAAAACACAGAACACACACACAACGCGCACACACACTAGTGTAAGAGTTTACACTAGTAACCTGTTTCTACGGATTTAAGTTTATAAGCATCCTATTTATGCACCTTTAAACGAACAAGAACAAAATAGGGTGTGTAAAGAAAAACTAGACAAATAGGCAATTTTTAAAGTGTTGTTTTTATGAACTGAAGTTGGTAAGTAGTCGTTTTATTAAATCAAATCAAATTGCATATTATGATATGCGATTTAAACCACGTGCAAGGTGTTAAACCTTTTTTTAAATTGTAGTTCGTTCTGTGTAGCCTATATTTATAGATGAATAAAACATTCTTGTGCACCCAACCCAGTTAGAGGAAGAGAGAAAAATATAGCCTAATCTCCGCCTCTTTAGTGACCATGTGACGCTTCCCAAACCCTGTTGGACACGCCTACGTCCCAGCAAAAGGAGTAAACTCTCATGTGTGTTTGATAAAGGCTAATTTGCGCATACTTTTCTGTTCATTCACACACCGCTCATTATTGATGTTTTATTATCCAAACGTCTGTACAAATACATCATTCCAAGATATTTTTATAAGGACAGATTTTGGCAATTGATTTTAAATATAGCCTACACACAAATACTGCACTAAAACTGATTTCACGTACAGTTCTTTTCATTCAAACATTTGTGGAATTTCACCACGATAATAACTTCGAAATTCTCACAGTATTTTACTCTTAACAGCAGCAGTGTTAGTTTTTCTACAAACTTGAAATTTGTCATTTTAAACAAACATATTAAAAGCTAAAGCTAAATATTTGACATCAAATAAAATGTTTGTAATAAAATAATGAAAAGTTTTGATTCATCTGATGTATGTCTTTGTGGAACAACAACAGTTTAGCTGTTAATACAGAAAACAACAGATGTTTTATGACAAATCTTGTAAATCATAACAAAACTGTTTAGAGGGATAATGTGTGGAATTTATTAGTGATTACATGAAATATAAATATACGTCACCTGAATAAATCTCACAATTGGAATCAATTAATTAAGAAGTAAATATAGAAGAAAACAGAAGCTTTAAAGCATTTGTCATAGTTATAATGTATACAATTTTCAGAAATGTGTGTCAACAAATTATTATGCCTTTGTTATTATTTTATCTATTATTTATCGTAAGTAATGATAATAATAATTATAGAAAAAAAAGAAAGGTTACACTTCATTTGGTAACACTTTATTTTAGTGTCATTGTTACATGTTACATGTAGTTAATATAGTAATAAATTATGCATAATTACATGCAGCTAACCCTAAACCAAACCAAATCCTAACCCTATAGTAAGTACATGTAGTTATTTAATATTACTCAGTACTTAAATGAATAATTACACTGTAACATGGACACCTTAAAATAGTGTAACCCCTAATCCTAACCCTATAGTAAGTACATGTAGTTGCTCAATATTACTCAGTACTTAAATGAATAATTATGCTGTAACATGGACACCACCTTTTATTTTAAGGTGACGTAGTTACATTGTAATTACTCAAATAAGTACAGAGTAATATTAATTAACTACATGTACTTATTATAGAGTTAGGGTTAGGGTTTAGTTTAGGGTAAGTTACTTGTAATTATGCATAATTTACTGTTGTTATTATTATAGTAAGTGCATGTAACTTGTAACTATGTCACCTTAAAATAGTGTTACCAAAAGAAAAATTAGGTTTCAATTTATCCTTTGTTGCTGAATCACATTTTAATGTGCAAAACATCTAATGACACCATTTTAGTTATTAGAATTTAAAACAGGTTTGCATTAAAACAGCAAATATTAAACAATGAGATTAATACAGTACAGTTAATACAGAGATTAATACAATAACAGTTTATTTTCATTGAAAGCCAGCCAATGTAAGCTGAGCTGAGTTGCTTAATTCTTCTTTGCTAATAATATCAATCTTAAACATTAAGATCTGTAAAATCAAGGGACATGTTTAGTAGTTTCTGTTTTGCTGAAAGCTAGCTATGACTCAAACATCTATTTCATTTAGGTGGCTGTTGTCAGCACTGAACTTTTTTTCTCTCTCTCTCTTTCCTCTTTGATTCATACATTTCCTTCCGTTTGTTAATGTAGCATGTGGCTGCTCTCTCTTCCATCTCGTCTCTCTCTTTCTCCCCCTGGTTTCTCTCCTGCAAGGGGGCTATTGACTGGGGGCCAATTCCTATTGATGGGTATTGATGACCATGAGGGGAAGGAACTGTGAGGTTGTGAGAAGCCGGTGTGTTCCTCTCTTCACCTCGCCTGTTTTTTTTGTTTTTTCCCCCCTCTGCCTTTATTTCCACCCCCTCTCTCTCTGACTCTTCAGGCAGTCTCCATGCAGTTCCTTGCCATACCCCCACCCCCAGTCCCAGCCCCCGTCCTGTCCCGTCCCAGCCCCCCAACTCCTGCTACAATCTCTCCTAATTGCATGCATGACATTCCAGCTGGGTGGGTGGCATAGAGCCTTCTGTACACTGTAAAGTGTTATAGCAGGAACTGGAGTGTTTTTAGAGTTGAGTGACATTCAAACACAGACACATTAATGCAGGAGCATGTCATGCACTTTCATTATATCACTGTAAACTCTCATGCATGCATAACTTTCTTTAAATATTCAGTATATTTAAATATGATCAATATTGTTACAATATTTATTTTCTTCAATGTCTTCATAAATGTCTATATATTTATTATTTGTCTTATTTTTATTGATTACTTAGCACCTTGTTTTAATAATGTTTTTTATTATTGTTGTTGTTACTGTTAAATTGTATATTTTGTTCTTGTCATTACTTGTTTTGTGTATAATGCTTTGGCAATATAAACGCAATCAAAGCACTTTAAATTGAAATTGAATATTCTAAGTATTTATAGCTCTAGATAAATAAAGTCAAATCTTGTTAAATGCTTGTTTTTGTAGGTCTTTCTACTGTGGGTATTTGAAATTTAAAAGGATGAATCGATTTTGTTATTAACATTTATGCAATGCATGATTTCTCAAGCAGCATTGAAAAGTAGTCCATGTTATTGTTAATGAAAATGTTTTTATTAATCAAGGATTGTATTGTCACAAAGAAAATCCGTTATCAGTTTTATTGGGGAGCCCTTTACAATAAGGTCCCATTAGTTGACGTTACTTAATGCATTAACTAATATTGTTACAGTATTTATTAATCTTTGTTGGTTAATAATTTGTAACACTTTATTTTAGTGTCATTGTTACACGTTACATGTAGTTACTGTAGTAATAAATTATGCATAAATACATACAATTAACCAAACCCTCATCCTAACTCTAACCCTATAGTAAGTACATGTAGTTACTTAATATTACTGAGTTCTTAAATGTATAATTACACTGTAACAAAACACACCTTAAAATAGTGTAACCCCTAATCCTAACCCTATAGTAAGTACATGTAGTTACTTAATAATACTCAGTACTTAAATGTATAATTACACTGTAACAAAACACACCTTAAAATAAAGTTTAACCCCTAATCCTAAACCTATAGTAAGTACAGGTAGTTACTTAATATTACTCAGTACTTAAATGTATAATTACACTGTAACAAAAGACACCTTAAAATAAAGTGTAACCCCTAATCCTAGTTACTTAATAATATTCAGTACTTAAATGTATAATTACACTGTAGCAAAGACACCTTAAAATAGTGTAACCCCTAACCCTAACCCTATAGTAAGTACATGTAGTTACTTAATAATACTCAGTACTTAAATGTATAATTACACTAACAAAAGACACCTTAAAATAAAGTGTAACCCCTAATCCTAGTTACTTAATAATATTCAGTACTTAAATGTATAATTACACTGTAGCAAAGACACCTTAAAATAGTGTAACCCCTAACCCTAACCCTATAGTAAGTATATGTAGTTACTTAATAATATTCAGTACTTAAATGTATAATTACACTGTAGCAAAGACACCTTAAAATAGTGTAACCCCTAACCCTATCCCTATAGTAAGTACATGTAGTTACTTAATAATACTCAGTACTTAAGTGTATAATTACACTGTAACAAAAGACACCTTAAAATAAAGTGTAACCCCTAATCCTAGTTACTTAATAATACTCAGTACTTAAATGTATAATTACACTGTAACAAAAGACACCTTAAAATAAAGTGTAACCCCTAATCCTAACCCTATAGTAAGTACATGTAGTTACTTAATAATATTCAGTACTTAAATGTATAATTACACTGTAGCAAAGACACCTTAAAATAGTGTAACCCCTAACCCTATCCCTATAGTAAGTACATGTAGTTACTTAATAATACTCAGTACTTAAATGTATAATTACACTGTAACAAAGACACCTTAAAATAAAGTGTAACCCCTAACCCTAACCCTATAGTAAGTACATGTAGTTACTTAATAATATTCAGTACTTAAATGTATAATTACACTGTAACAAAAGACACCTTAAAATAAAGTGTAACCCCTAATCCTAGTTACTTAATAATATTCAGTACTTAAATGTATAATTACACTGTAGCAAAGACACCTTAAAATAGTGTAACCCCTAACCCTAACCCTATAGTAAGTATATGTAGTTACTTAATAATATTCAGTACTTAAATGTATAATTACACTGTAGCAAAGACACCTTAAAATAGTGTAACCCCTAACCCTATCCCTATAGTAAGTACATGTAGTTACTTAATAATACTCAGTACTTAAATGTATAATTACACTGTAACAAAAGACACCTTAAAATAAAGTGTAACCCCTAATCCTAGTTACTTAATAATACTCAGTACTTAAATGTATAATTACACTGTAACAAAAGACACCTTAAAATAAAGTGTAACCCCTAATCCTAACCCTATAGTAAGTACATATAGTTACTTAATAATACTCAGTACTTAAATGTATAATTACACTGTAACAAAAGACACCTTAAAATAGTGTAACCCCTAACCCTAACCCTATAGTAAGTACATGTAGTTACTTAATAATATTCAGTACTTAAATGTATAATTACACTGTAGCAAAGACACCTTAAAATAGTGTAACCCCTAACCCTAACCCTATAGTAAGTACATGTAGTTACTTAATAATACTCAGTACTTAAATGTATAATTACACTGTAACAAAGACACCTTAAAATAAAGTGTAACCCCTAACCCTAACCCTATAGTAAGTACATGTAGTTACTTAATAATATTCAGTACTTAAATGTATAATTACACTGTAGCAAAGACACCTTAAAATAGTGTAACCCCTAACTCTAACCCTATAGTAAGTACATGTAGTTACTTAATAATACTCAGTACTTAAATGTATAATTACACTGTAACAAAAGACACCTTAAAATAAAGTGTAACCCCTAATCCTAGTTACTTAATAATACTCAGTACTTAAATGTATAATTACACTGTAACAAAAGACACCTTAAAATAGTGTAACCCCTAACCCTATAGTAAGTACATGTAGTTACTTAATAATACTCAGTACTTAAATGTATAATTACACTGTAACAAAACACACCTTAAAATAAAGTTTAACCCCTAATCCTAAACCTATAGTAAGTACAGGTAGTTACTTAATATTACTCAGTACTTAAATGTATAATTACAGTGTAACAAAGACACCTTAAAATCAAGTGTAACCAATACAACTATTCATTATTAGTTCATAGTTCAGGTCCATTAAATAATAATCTTAACAGATACAACTTGATGTATTAGTATGTATTCCGATGTATGTTGAAATTAACATTAAACTAAGATAAACAAATGCTTTAGAAGTATTTTTCATTGTTCATGTTAAATAACTAACAAACGGAACCTTATTGTAAAGTGTTATTTTTATTGTTGTCATATATATATACATATTTATATTTCAGCCAGAACATGTCCATTTTAAAAACATTTACATGAAAAATATATATTTTCAGATTTATTATGACAACTTTTCCCATCTGCCTTGGGTTTGTTGCTGTCAAAAAACGAACACGCGCTCTGTGAATCAAAACGTCATGACTGTTCAATCAGCTCAGCGTTTGCTCTCGATACACACAGATGTGTGCTCTCACAGGACACTCAATCTCTCTTTTCACCAAGGTGCAGGAAATGCTTCCTTCAATGGAAATGTAAATAATAAGAAATCCAGCATTATTGCCAGATGTGCAGGCTCGGGCATCATCAACCTTCCTCTTTCCTCTAGTCAATAACCCCTCTTATGGTTTCCTCATCCCCCCCCCCCCTCCTTCTCTGTCTTGCTCGCTCTCCCCTTCTCAAAAAGGAAACTGGTGGACCCCCAGGTGACCTCTGACCCTCAGAGGTCAGCATCCACAGAATTCCCAGATGTCAGAGTTCAGAGCCACTGCTCAGGGTCTCAGGTTTCGTGCATATCCGTGTGGCGCCAGGCCACTGCTCTGCTCCGTACATACCACCCAGATCCCTCTACATACCTGCTATTCAGCCTCCAGGCTCGGTATCAGTGCTGCCTATCAGAGCGAGAATCTGCAGAATGAACAAAAGACGGCCATTTGGTGACGTCACAGAAGAGCTGATTGATCACTGTTGGATCAATAAATGTATAGATTTTTTTGGTGTTTGCTGGTTTGTTCGTTTTGTTCCTTTTGTTGCATTTTTAGTAATGATTCATTCTTCATTTGCATTCAGTGGATGGCATTTTAAAAGCTTTGAATATTTTATAGCTGTCTTATTTTCGGGTACAAAAATAAACTATAAAGCCAAAAGCAATATGTTTACTTTGATTATAAAGCATTCCCATTTGCTTTTAAATATTATAACTCATTATAGGTTCTTATTGAGGAAAAATAGCTTGTTTATTTTAATTTAATATCATAATTTCAACAATTAAAATGTTTACTCCTTCATATGTTCAAACACAGTCTCTACTGTCTAAAAATGTTTCTATAATTATTTTGACATGATCTATGACAGGCAATGTCCTTCCTTGCACTCTGCTTTTAACACCAAACACCTCATTCATCCATTTATACACTTCTTTTGCCATGTTTATAAGTCATTGAAATGTGAAATAAACATCACATTTTAAATTACTTTATACAAAAAAAAAAAAAACATGTAATGTCGAAAGACAAGTATTTGTTTGGTTTGTTTGTTAAAAAAACATTTATTAAACTTGTTCAGTTTAATATTAATTTCCCTTAGAAGTTAAGGTTCACTAATTTTATGAAGATCCTTACATTTGTTGCATTTGTTAACTTCCATTATGTGTTTTATGAACATCCACGTCAGAAGTTATTTCCTTTCTTTCTCTTTTAACAACTAAATTTATGAATGACCCCTATTGAGACATAAAACTGACGCTTCATTCATCTAAAACTATTGGGGCTCATCTTTAAAAGCGATTAAAGGTCACAGAGATGTCTGACATTCCTCAGCGTGCGCGCGCGTGTGTGTGTGTGTGTGTGCTCGCGCGCGAGCGAGCGCTGTGTGTGTGTGTTGGGAAGAGGCGTGTCTATGTAAAGTGCTCATTTGTTGTCACATCTTTGAAAACACAAGCGCGCTTTAGTTGTTCGACATCACATCGAAAAGCAATCGATTTTTTTCGTTGATTTGTGACTATTTATTAGTTCTTCTACGCGTTTTGGTTGCCGAAATGCCGTTTGGCAGAGAAATGTATGCTCTTTACGCGTTTAAACGGAAGTTTAAAAAATAAGTGTAACTGAAAAGGGAAAATCGCTTTAAATCGTTGGACAAATAATAGCAATATCGATACGATGTTTAAGCCCTTAATTAGACAAATATCTTCAGTCGTTTGTTTACTTGTCAGTCTATCCGTGACATTGCTAAATCCATTTTTAATTTACTTGTTACATCATTACAAAAACGAAAAATAATGTTTGTGCAAACGACAACAGCTCTATTTGATCGAATTACTAAATTTAGGTGTTTTGAAAATGATGAATAATCGAATGAAATACAAAATAACTACCACAGAAGAGTGTTTTTCTATTTTATTTGTTGATGGCAAATCTTTTATTTGTTAATATGTTTAAATGTTAGTATATTAGGCTATTTCAGATTTATTTGTTTTGATTGAAACGTTATTTTTATGTCCAAACATTTCAAAGCCTATTTAAATAATTACAGATTTCTTTTTAAAAGATAAACTGTTTTTAGGACTCCAAAATGAGCACAAAGTATGAGTTGCAAAGACACATTTGTTAAGGATTTAGTCATTTCTTTAATGATTCAGTCTCAAGCTATTCCTTTCTTAATTTGCTTTGATCAACAATTATATATTTGTACAAGATTACTTTACTGTAGCTTTAAACAATTTTAAAAGTTTGCTCCATGAAAAATGTAGTTTAACACATCAAGTAACTGTTATTCACCTTATAGAAAAGTATGATGATATTTTTCTTTACATATTAGTTTAATGACAATTAAAAACAAAAGTTACAATCAAAGGAAACAAAAATGCATATACAACCTGAGACCACAGGAGAACTTTTTTTAATTCCTCAAATAATATTTTCATTCTTTAGTTCTTTAGAAAACCATCTTCTGGTGGTTTAATAAAGCTAAAAACATTACACTGATATGAATGTGACATAAAGATGTTTTTAAAGCTCCAAAGAGCCATATAAACTTCTCAAAAACTCAGGAAAACATCTTAAAAAGAACAGTTATCTTTGCTGAACTTCAGGTGAAATTAAAGAGTTTATTTTCCATACACAACTTTTAATCTTCTAAAGCATCCTTAGAATATGTTTAATGTTCCCAGAGAATACAATACATTAAACTTTTAAGAAAAAACACAAATATACATGGAAAAAAAAATCTGCAATGCTTGTCATATGTCCTTTTCCATGAAAAGGAAAGTGCAGTCTTCATTTCTTTAGTGAACGAAACATACCTGATTCTTCTTAAATAAGAAATATATTAGTCAGTTCTGTAGTTCTGTGATATCTTACATTATGATATACATCCCTTAGGACAGTACAAGAACAGAAGATTTTTCATTTCTAGCTATAAAAACCTCTTAACAATGTGAGGATGAGGATGATGAAAACTCTCAGTTCGAGAAACTAATGACCTGTGAGTAATTAATCATTGCCTTTATTGAAGTGTCCCATGATGGATGGACACCAGTCAGAGTTTGTCCCACCGTGGTCTCGTGTTCCTACTGAGAAAATTGTTTGTTTTTTTTTTTAGTTTTTTTGTTTTTATCCGATCATGTATGTGGTAGAGTAAAAAAAGTCAACAAGAATTACAGCTTCATGAAAATACATGCAACAAAAACGAGCGTGTTTTCGTGTGAGGTGGTGAGTTCAGCACATAGAGGAGGTCTCTTGTTTTTCTGCATGCGTGTGATGGAGAGAGTTCCTGAACGTGTTGTTTTCTACATTTTCCCGGCCCCTCGGTGGTCCTCCATAGTGTGTGTGTGTGTGTGTGTGTGTACTTCCCTTGTGTGTTGGCGCACAGGTTTGACTTCAGACGAATTCCAGCTCTTTGAGGTCTCGCTGCACATACCTAATGCAGGAAAGGTCAGAGGGCAACAGCCCCTAGCTAAAGGCATGGCCTTGATGTGAGGACCCTATTCAAACAATAAAGGAATCCCAGGTTCCCAACTAAGACTGAGTGAAAGATGGAGGAGGGAAGCAGGGTGAGCGGGGGAGTGGAGAACACACTGTTAAAAATAAAGGTTCTTTAATGGTATCTTTAGAAGCTTTAACATCATGGAATCTTTCCAATGCTCAAGCTTCTTTATGGTGGAAGAAGGTTCTTTAGGTTTTTTAAATGCTCTTCACACTAAGAAAAACAAATGGTTCTTTTAAGAACTGTTCACTGAAAGGTTCTTTGAGGAACCAAAAATGGTTCGTTTTTGGCATCACTATATGTGAAAACTCTCTTTTGGAATCTTTAGTTTTAAGAGTGAAAGGTGACATCTGGACTATGAATATAATTGTTTATAATCTTGGAAAGATAGAAGCTCACTTTGAATTCTTGCATGTACGACACTTGAAAATATCGAAAGACTGCTTGGAAGTAAAGTCTTAATTTTCTTAATTTAATTTTAAAGCTCCATTTAAAGCTCATTCCCTTCCTTCTTCAAAATTTGTGAGAATCGTGATATTTAAAATCAGAAGTATGATTTATTGATTTATTTTGATTTATTTCATTTATCTGGCACTCGAAGAACCTAACCACAATTTATTTGTTTATTTCTGGAAAATAATCCAATTTGTTCACTATGAAAATTATTTTTTGCAGGATTTGTTATCACAACATTTTTCTTTTGTCAAATCTTAGATAATTAATATGGTTCAGATAACATAATATCTTGAGTTTCTGATGATTAAACCAATCGCCTTCATTGTATTAACTCAAAAATTTTAAGGCAACCAGGTAACTTACTTTTTTAAGTTAAACCAACAATTCTTTATTACAGTGTTGTAACACAAAATGCATTATTGGTTTTGTAAGCTATATGATTATACATTTCACTGATCAGATATTCTGCCAATATTCATCAGTTGTTCATAATAAAAACAGTAATATTCTGAAATATTATTACAATTCAAAATAGCCGTTTTCTATTTTAATATATTTTAGAATGTAATTTATTCCTGTGATGCAAAGCTGAATTTTCAGCATCATTGCTCCAGTCTTCAGTGTCACATGATCCTTCAGAAATCATTCTAATATGATGATTTGCTGCTCAAGAAACATTTATTATCAGTGTTGAACATTTCTGATTATCATCAATGTTGAAAACAATGTTGATAATTATATTGCTTAATATTTACATGGAAACAGCTGATACATTTTTTCAGGATTCTTTTGATGAATAGAAAGTTCAAACAAACAGCATTTATTTGAAACAGAAACTTTTGTAACATTATTACTGTCACTTTTGATCAATTGAATGCATCCTTGCTGAATAAAAGTATTATTTCTTAATAAAAAAAAACTTAAAATGTAATATATAAAAGACTTGTTTGCACTCTAAATAAATTACATTTTTTAGAGTCTAAACTGACCTTAATTCTTTTATATACTTACATTTTACATTTTCCAAATAAGTAAAAAGCAGTAAAACTCCAGATGCAGCTTTCCTCTTCAACCTCTTTCTCTAAGGAATTGTTTTTCCCCTTCTTCCTCTCCATCATCACACCTTGTACCACTCCTCACCTTCCTCACAGTGGAATGCCAGAATACTCCCTGCATATCTCATAGATACGTGTGAAGATGAGAGTGGAGAAGGACACTGATAAAAGAGAGGAAAAGGACAGGAGACGAGAGAAGCAAGAGCCTGACAATAATGGGCAGTTATTTGCTTGATGCTCAGTGATGATCAACTAACCTGATATCTGAAATGTTGATTAAGTGAACATGAGAGCCTACATTTTTGGATGATTATGTTGCTTCTTAATTGGTAGATAAAAATTGAAACAAACAGCATACATGAGACATTCCTGTTCAAAGACACAAACTGACTAAACAAACATGTCACGTCAAGTGTGTGTGCTCTCTTAAACATTTGAATTCTACATACATTCACACAAAGAAAAAAAAGGTAAAAAACACTTTGGTGTTTTAAGTCATATGTTATTATTATAATATTTTTTTTTATCTCTATTGGCAATAAAGCTGCTCATGTTTACTCCTCATTGATCTAAAAGTCTTATTTCAAACAGGATCCCTTCTAAGATTTTAACTTTGATTTCAATCTAGTCCTCTCAGAAAAAAAGATTCAACAGAGTTCTAAATAGAACCCTAGGGTTCTTGACTGAATTTTAAAGAACACTTTATGCCAAAAAAGGTTCTGTATGAATATATAAATTTGTTCTAGTGATAAAGTATGTTTACGAGCTGATTATTTCATCAAATTTACTTAAAGTTAAAAATGAATTAAAGCAAAATTATTATTGAATTAAATTAAAACTAAGTCCATAAAATGATGCCATGATGGGAACCCCTAAAAGATTCTATACATGTTTAACGCCTCTCAAAACCCTTTAAGGTTCTATAACCTTTTCTTCTAAGAGTGTTGAGGCTATCAGGGAAAAAATGCCAGCTGAGACTTTAAAGTTGGAATGATTTAAAAACTCATTATTGGTGGTTTCTTGATCCTTTATGTTTAAATAGATTGTAAAGATCCAGAGTAAAATTGTATTACTTTGACTTAATGAATATTTCTCCTAAAATTAATTTGGGGCAAAAAAAAAAATCATTTAGATAACTCAGATTACTTGGTCTTCGAAGAATTACATGAGAAATACTGAGAGTTCATATATAGTTCATATATATAGTGCTGTCTGAGAAACAATTGTGATATTTACCCTTAAAGCCTGACATATGAAATAGTATTCAGAAAAATCTTCTTTTATTTAATTGAACAGTTTATTGAACTTTTAGGCAAAATATTTGATATTTAAGGCATCATGCTTTTATGGCTTGTATGATATAGTGACAATATGGAGAGGTCAAAACCTGATCAAAAATATGCAATGTAATGCGGTTGCTGATATTTATATGGCCAAAAAGTAAGATGCAATTCTTATAGCTTGTAATGTAAATCAATGAGATTTTTATAACAATACTGCAGACTACATACATAAAGTGCATATAATATATCTCCCAATGTTTTAATAAGAAGATATTTAAGTGTTTATAGTTTTATGATCAAAGCTTTGTATTTTTATTGTGGCGGGTAAAACATGTACTGCAAAGCAATACAAAGATGACTGAAAGATGAACAAATATACGTTCATCAAATTAATATGATTTTTCTAAAACGTAATGTATTGATAATCAACTAAACAGACTTAAGGTTGCTTCAGTCCATCATGAAATATTACTGACTAAATAAAAGTTATTCTTATTTACTTTATAAAAATCAGCATTCACAGCAAAAAGACACTTGTACCATGACCTGAAGGTGGACTTTTTTACAATTACACTAAAAGGGATTTATTTACTAAAAAGTATAAAAAATGCTGGGTTAAAAACAACCCAAGTTGGGTTGAAAATGGACAAATCCAGCGATTGGGTTGTTTTAACTCATGAGTTGCATTTATTAAACATATTAACAAATGTTAATTTGTTAATTCAACATACGCTAAAAATTATTTTCACGATTTGTTATCACAACATTTTTTCTTTTGTCAAATCAGCTTAGATAATTAATATGGTTCAGATAACATAATAGTTTCTGTTGATTAAACCAGTCGCCTTCATTGTATTAACTCAAATTTTTCATTTTCAAAGAACTCAAAATATTAATGCAATCAGGTAACTTACTTTTTTGAGTTTAACCAACAATTCCTTTTACAGTGTACTTTGGGTTCATTTTAAGCAAGCAATACAGTGATTTTCAAACAATAGTTGAGTTAAATAAAACTAACCAGCAGGTTGGGCAAACATTTAACCCAACCTCTGGGTTAAAACAACCCAATCATTGGGTTTGTCCATTTTTATCCCAGGGTTTTTTTAGAGTGTATATTGGGTTCATTTTAAGCCAGTCATATAGTAATTTTTAAACAATAGTTGGGTTAAATAAAACTGCCCAGCACGTTGGGAAAAACATTTAACCCAACCACTGGGTTAAAATAACCCAATCACTGGTTTTGTCCATTTTTAACCCAACTTGGGTTGTTTTCAACCCAGCATTTTTATCAATCAGGGCAGAAGGCATGTGTACATTTTTTTCAGCAATCAATTTAGAAGTCTTAGAAATTCATCTATCAAATATGATGCACTTGATAGGGTTAAATAACATGTGTGAAGAGTTTAGCATGAAAGAAAGCACTCTAGTTTGTGTTGATTTGATGCTTAGGAAAAGATCAAAAATAATGACTTAGATACAAACAAGAGAGATCTTCACCATCAGCTCTGTTCCTCTGTTTGCTTGCTAGTTACAACACTGGTTAGATCAAGCGGGTGAGTCACACATCTTTACTGGCAACAGTTTTAATGGTTAAGATGCCAGACAATTCCGCCCTCTCTCAAGCTTTCATCCAACATATACAGTATTGTGATGTTTATATTGTACATTTGAAAGGCAATCCATCAAAACCTCCTTAAACTTATCTGAGAGAGAGAGAGCGAATGAGCACGAGAGAGAGAACGATAGAGAGAAGCAGCAGCAAATAAGTGCTGTTTGTTCATCCATGTCTGTAATTTCATCCATCTTAGGCCCTGTAATCATTCACTTGTCTCTCTCTTTGTCTACTGCTTTACGCCGGTCCTCCTCCTTCAACGTGCTGCATGTTCTCTGGGTCTTAAACACTGCTTTTTTCTTGCTTTAAATGTGTTTATGTGTCTGTCTATGAGTAAGAGAAGATGGAGTGTTTGAAAGAGGCAGAGAGTGCTGCTGATGAAAAGTGGCCAATCATAGAAACTATGACTCATCTCAGCCAATCAGTGTCACACAGATGCATTTACACGTAAAGCTCTTTGCAGATTGATGTTCGAGTTGCTCCTTGACCGAATATGTTCTGTTCTTGCACAATAATGGCAATAATAATTTCATCGGTTTATCTGTGTCGTCCAATGATCCGTGTGTGTGTGTGCTGTGACAGTCCAGATGAGTCAATACTGGAGGAGGCAGGCATTGTGGGTTGGATATGGGTTTAATTGATCACTCCGCTGAAGGAGACGAACTCAACTCCACCCCTCCCTCTGCCATCTGTGGGGTCGCAGACACAAGCTGATTTCAGCGTAGAAACGCACTGACTTGTCTTCCATTTTCTGTTTTCTATTTATTAAACAGCAGTACAGCATTTGACAGTTGAGTAAACTTGCCGAACCAATTGAACTGTCCTGTGATGTATTTTCTAATTGGCAGGATTTCACATGAACAGTTGCAGTCAGCGATCTGAAGTCAGATGCTGCAGCAATCTGTTTGAGGGATCAAGAGATTATTATAATGTGACACCGCCACCTAGTGGCTATGAAATGCGAGCGCATGCGTCAAAATCATAGCGGTCAAAACTGCTTACGTCCGTGAAAAAAATAAATAAAATAAAATAAAATAAAATGTCATTTATGTCTAGTACGCATATGTGACCCTTTACACAAAACCAGTCATAAGGGTCAGTTTTTGGGTCAGTTCTCTGAAAGTTGAATAAATAAGCTTTCCATTGATGTATGGTTTGTTAGGATAGGACAATATTTGGCCGAGATATAACAAATCTGGAAACTGAGGGTGCAAAAAAATTGCCTTTAAAGTTGTCCAAATGAAGTCCTTAGCAATGCATATCCACTCACAAAAATAATTTTTTGACATATTTACGGTAGGAAATGTACAAAATATCTTCATGATCTTTACTTAATATCCTAATGATTTTTGGCATAAAAGAAAAATCGATAATTTTGACCCATACTATGTATTATTGGCTATTGCTACAAATATACCGTGCAACTTATGGCTGGTTTTGTGGTCTAGGGTCACATATTATATACAATATAGATAATATACTGTACATACAACACTATTAAACCACACTGGGATATGTCAAGGCAGTACTGTTGATTATTATAATGATTTATTTGTTGTAATTTATAGAAGTTATTGATTAATTGAATGAATTAATTTATGTTGGCCAAAATAATGGTTTAATATTGTAATATTTTACCTTGTCCTTTTTTGCTGTTTCATGAATTAATTTGTGTTTTATTATTATTTTGCTATTAAAATTGGACTGAAATACCATTAAATAGCATATAGTACATTTTACCTGTGAAAACAAAAATGAGAAAAGATCCGTAGTATTTTTTTTACTACTGTGGAAGTCAATGGCGCCAACTGTTTGGTTACCAACATTCTTCAAAATATCTTCTTTTGTGTTCAGCAGAAGAAAGAAACTCATATAGGCTTGGAACGACATAAGGGTGAGTAAATGATGACAGAATTTTCATTTTTGGGTGAACTATCACTTTAATGACAACTTTTTAAAATAAAAGTCAACATCTCTTAAATTAACTGCATAATAACAAGACTGAACAAGACTTCAAGGAATGTACCTATATAGAATCTGTCATAAAAATATACCCTGAGGAATATCCACTGGAGTGGAAAAATGTGACAACTAGCAGTCTTCTGGAAGGAAGCTGACAGCAAAATTACTACAAAATGTCACAAGCTCAATTCCTTTAAAAAGAGGAGTGTGTGCAGTGCACTGCATTCGAACAACTGCGTAAAAGTGTTTTAGGATATGTCAGTCACTATGTTGTGAAGAGAGTCTCTCTGTATCAAAGAGGGGAATCATACAAGCTATTATGCAGCAGATCACTATGATTAGAATCTGCTTTTGCATGGGATGCAATTGGTGCACCGTCATGTTGAGATTACTGAGATGAGATACTGTTATGTCATGACACTCAACTGAAGAAGCAACTGAACAACTGAATTATAAATATTGACAGTTACCTTTTTATATAATAATAATACTACTAATAATAATAATTTAAAACTGAAATGCGAACGTTGCTGTGAATCTGTGAGTGAGTGATAGCATCATAACATCATGTTACAGTCTGTTTTGTGTATTGGCATGGAAACAAAAGTAGCCATATGGGCAAGTGTTTCAGTGTTCCCCCTGCTGGAGACTATGAAGAATTTTTTAATAATTCATAGCTACTGGGATGTGAATATATAAAATATGTGATTTTGCCTTAAACAAATTAGTTAAATTATCGTTTCCGTTTCTAGCGCTCAAAATGATTTTTTAAAGAATGTTGAGTATTGTTGGTTTTCTAAATAGGCTATATAAGAAAAAAATACATCGTTTACTGGCAATTTAATTTTTTGATACAGACCCATAATTTCAGATATGACAGAGGATTTTTGTAACTTATATATTTATACACATATTTAATAATAAAAAAAAAATTGTATAAATAGCCTATATAAATGTAGTAAAATGTTTCCTATAACAGTCGCGGCTTTTATTTTGACAAAACACAAACAACCCGGAAGTTAACATGCCTGAAGTAGTTGCTGTAGCATATACCGGTGTGTTATTATCTCAGTTGTTGATTTATTAAGTGTAATTTTAGCTTTAGTATTTTTATTTTTTTTAAACTTTGAAATAAGATATTTACTTTTGTTATTTCACTGTCAGGTCCCGTTGGTGTTTATGACAGATAAGTACAACCAGCAGCGATGAGGACTGTGTTTATGGTGGCTGAGAAGCCCTCTCTGGCTCAGTCCATTGCCAAAATCCTCTCTAAAGGTGAGTCTGTATGATGTTTATAAACATTAAACCTACTGCATATAATTACAGGTCCCCTAATTATAAAATGCAGAATGAATAGGTTTGATTTTCCAGTTTATTCATTAAAATAGCACCCTTAATGTCCTGTTTGGTTTGATGAGTTACATTCTTTCATTTATTAATGTTATATTTATACATTTTTACTTTTATTAAACTGAAGTACTTTTCAAGTAAGCTGGAAAAGCAGGGTGTATTTCTAAATAAATACGAATCTTAGCAGTACATTTGTTTCCTGAAAGAACGGAAAACTCAAATATTACAAGTTTTTTGTTACAAAACCATTTTATTTATTCACGTTTACAAGCATTCAGCAAAACTTAAGACATCTATATTGCGGTGTATGCGTTGTGGTGTTGTTTTTTAAGATATAAGCATTATTATTCTGTAGACTTCTTTGTGGTTGACATTCAGTTTAAATGACACAATTATAATAATTGAAAAGGAATCTAGTGCATGAATTTTTAGCCCCAGCTCTAATTCTGTCTGGATGTTGCACATATACAGGCGATGTTGACATCCTCGAATTCCAGTGCGTAAGTTGGGCATCTTGGGTTTTTTCTAAGAAATGGCATTTTGATTGCAATGGGGATGCTCTCCAGACTGAAAGAGCTGTCGATCCCCTTACAAGAATGGCTGTCCAGGCAGTTTGCTTCATAGATGATCTGTGGCACACGTTCCATGTCGATGTTCTCCCTGTTATTGGTGCAGAAGAATGTATATTCATATATTGCACATATTAGTGTCTTTCAGATTACACTGTCTGCATTTTGATGCCAATTAGGACAAATACAGGCCATCAAATTCTGAATTGTTACAAAATGTATAAGTAAGTGATTGCATGCATGCATCCATATAGTCCTGTGTAAAATGTACCTGCAGCATACTTTCCCTGTTATTGGCTATAAATCTGTATTTCAAACATCTGCTCAACTCACACGTAGCTCCATGCGGCGACGCTGCGCTCGTTGATCCTGCTGGGCATGTTGATGAGCTGTGCGTGGTACTCTTTCAGCGTGGAGGAGCAGTAGGTGTGCTCCACGCACTGGGCCGTGATCGGATTGCATTGGCTGGGGTCCAAAACCAGCAAAAAAATGCTCAAGAGTCCTAGAATCTGAGTAAGAGAATGAGAAGTAGCCATCAAACCATCAGTACCTATGCGTTTGCACCTGGCTTTTTTATTTGTGGTTTGTGTTTTAAGGATAATGGGTTCACAAACTAACAATATCATGCGTTATTTCAATCCTTCTGTTGTGGACACCTTCATAGATTGTGGTCATTCTGAAGCTAATGCCAAAGAAAACAGCCTACATTCACATATCCAGTACAGTTTATGTTAAAGAATAATTATAGCGTCACTGTGTCCCTTAGTTAAATGCATCAGTGATGAACTATGAATAAATATATTTTATTAAAATATTGTCGTGGGCCCTCGGTTATAACAATTTGAGGTTTGTGGCTTTTTTCTTTTCTTTTTTTTTTCCAAATTTATAATAAACAGATGGATTTATCCTAAAATATTAGCTAGCTTTCAGGTTTGGATCACCATTTTTGGTTTAGCTATAGACCTAAATCAGCCAGGCCACTTTTGGACAATTAAAGATTAGCGGTATTGGCCGATATTGGAGGTAGCTTGGCCAATTACAGTTAAAATGTTAGTTCTTCCTAATATTAAAATCAGAATCTACCAATAATAATATTGAATTACAAAGTAATATTGTGAAATATTATTAGAACTTAAAATAACTGTTTTCTATTTGAAGATATTTTAAAATGTAATTTATTCCTGTGATCAAAGCTGAATTTTCAGCATCATTACTCCAGTCTTCAGCTGTCACATGATCCTTCAGAAATCATTCTAATTTTCTGCACAAGAAACATTTATTATTATTATCAATGTTGAAAACAGTTGTGTACAATAGAAATAGAAAGTTCTGAAATACAATAACAGCAGGTAATAATAACTAATTCAGATAACAGCATTTATCTGCAATAGAAAGCTTTTGTAACATTATACTCTACCATTCAAAAGTTTTGGGTCAGTAAGTTTTTCTTTTTTTTTTTTGGAAAGAAATTAATACTTTTATTCAGCAAGGATGCATTAAATTGATCAAAAATGGCAGTAAAGACGTTTATAATGTTACAAAAGCTTTCAATTTCAAATAAATGCTGTTCTTTTAAACTTTATATTCATCAAAGAATCCTGATTTTTCTTTTTTACACAATCGTTTTCAGCATTGATAATAATAATAAGTGTTTCTTGATCAGCAAATCAGCATGTTATAATGATTTCTGAAGGATCATGTGACACTGAAGACTGGAGTAATAATACTGAAATTTTTTTATTATATTCATAGAAAACAGTTAATTTAAATTGTAATAATATTTTATAATATTATTGCTTTTACTGTAGTTTTGATCAAATAAATGCAGGCTTGGTAAGCAAAAGAGACTTCTTTCAAAAACATGTAAAAATTTTACCGACCCCAAACTAATGAATGTTTTGGCTGTAATCGGCTGTATCAGCTAAAAATATGTCCAAACTTAAACGATTCAATCCAAGGAATTGCAGTTTCCTAGTTCTGGGTCCTAGCTGTGAGACAAGTCTTGTGTGAATGGTGTTGGTGACTTACCTGTAGATGTTGCATGCTGTATCGCGGAGAAACGGAAAGTGAGGAGTGGAATGAGAGGCTGGAGGCTGTTGCCTGTAGGGGTAAAGATGCTGGTCCAAATGTGCCTATCTCCTCCTTTCGGGCCTATATTTATGTACCGTAGTCTCAATGGAGACCTCCAAAGGACTGTAGCGGTGGTCAAGGAGAGAGAGGACATCATCATCATGAGTTTTCAGGACATTCACAATGGACTCCATCTAGATGTTCAGCCTTGGGAACAGCATCTCATTAGCTGACGACGACCATTGACGTCATTCAGGTTTAAGTTTGGTAGAGCACTAAATAGAAAAGAATGAATGAAAAGAATGATGCATAATCAGCTCTTCGCTTTCTCATTTCACTTTGTGATTGATCGCTCAATGCCAGCACCAATTAGACTGATTCATCAATGTCCACCATAAATGTTTATGTAAGAATGCTTATGCAGTAGTCAAGCTTACATGGTCATGTTTGTTGCGCTCACAGACTTTGACTTTGGTTCTAGGCAGATGTGATGAATGATGAAGCATGTGTTGTTTTCAAAGCTAAGGATAAAAATGACCTCAAAGTACATTCAGGAAAGGGTCTCAATGCAAATATTGTGGGATCAATGGAATAAACAAAGCGTAAGGTTGTGCTTGGATAATTACTTTAATTAAAGTGCGCCTAAAGGCGTATCTTAAAGGTTAAGTGTGTAGTTTTTATAATAAAAAAAATTACTTTTATTCCAGTTGAATGTACATGTAAGCCATTGGTGCAGTTGAGTCAACAGTTGTATGAGCATTTCTTTTCATTTCCTTTCATTTATAGGTAGCTGTTCAACCCGAAAAGGCCTAAATGGAGCGTGCTCAGTCCATGAGTACACCGGAAGCTTTGTGGGCCAAAATGTGAGGTTCAAGATGACGTCCGTGTGTGGACACGTCATGAGTCTGGACTTTATCGGCAAGTGTCTTGTCTTCAGTTGGGTTGCTTTTAAAATGCAGGCAAATTCTGTAATGTGCAAGAGTCGAGACGATGCAAACTTGAGCAGCAGTGGAATATTCCCTATCCTTAATGTTTTACAGGAAAGTATAACAACTGGGATAAAGTCGATCCAGCTGAGTTGTTCAGTAAAGCTCCGACCGAGAAGAAGGAAGCCAACCCCAAACTAAATATGGTCAAATTCCTTCAGGTGACTTAACCTTTCATTACCTGACCGCTTTTGGTGTATATATTGAATAAAAATTCAGATAAACTGTGTTTAAAGACAACATAAAATCAAATTTGACGATTTTATTTTATGTTCCAAGCATGTCAAAGAAATGATTAAATTTATATATTAAATAATATATTATTTATAGAATAAAAAGTTATTATAAATGATTATCATGACATGAATCTTCCAAAATTCATTGCTTCAACAATGTTCAATTATAATTTTATTTAAATCTATGACCCCTTCTGTAATGAAGTAAAGCTTGTTTTTGAAAGAAGTATCTTCTGCTCAGCAAGGCTGCGTTTATTTAATCAAAAATACAGTAAATATTGTAATATTGTGAAATATTATTGTAATTCAAAATACTTGTTTTCGATTTTAATAAATGTAAAAATGAAATTTTAGTCCTGTGATTTCAAAGCTGAATTTTCAGCATCATTACTCCAGTCTTCAGTGTCACATTATCCTTCAGAAATCATTCTAATATGCTGATTTGCTGCTCAAGAAACATTTCTTATTATTATTAAACAGTTTTGCTGCTTATTTTTGTGGAAATTATACAATTTTAACAATTGTGGTAAGATAAAAAAAAGAGAAAAAATACTTTTATTCATAAAGGATTAATTAAATTGATCAAAAGTGACAGTAAAGACATTTATAATGTTACAGAAGGTTTCTATGTAATAAATGCTAATAAATTTAATAATTGTGGTTTATTGAACAAATAATCCTGAAAGGATTAAAGAATCCTGAAAAAAGTATCACCATTTCCACAAAAAATAAGCAGCACAACTGTTTTCAACGTTGATTTTAATAAGAAATGTTTCTTAAACAGCAAATCAGCATATTAGAATGATTTCTGAAGGATCATGTGACACTGAAGACTGGAGTAATGATGCTGAAAATTCAGCGTTGCATCACAGGAATAAATTACACTTTAAAATATATTACAATAGAAAACAGTTATTTTAATTTGTAATAATATTTCGCAATATTACTGTTTTTACTGTATTTTTGATTAAATAAATGCAGCCTTGGTGAGCATAAGAGACTTAAAAAACATTAAAAAAAAAAAAATGTTTCCAAACATTTGACAGGTTATACATTATAATATATTATATTATATTATATTATATTAACAATAGTCTAATACATTTTTAAAATAACAAAGTTGCTGTTGTTGACAGGTTGAAGCAAAAGGTTGTGACTTTGTCGTCCTGTGGTTGGATTGTGACAAAGAAGGAGAAAACATTTGTTTTGAGGTGAGTCTGAATTGACTTCTGTTATTAATCTACAGAAAGCAAAACAAATAAAGTTTGTCCATATAACTGGGGCTGAGGTGTTTGGCCTTTTTTGAGTGTGTGTTTTCTCTATTTGTGTGTGTTGTACCATCTCAGGTGTTGGATGCCATTCAGCCTGTGATGAATAAGTCTTTTGGTAGTGAGCGTACGGTGTATCGGGCCAAGTTCAGCTCCATCACAGACACAGATATCTGTAACGCCATGAATCGACTCGGAGAACCTAACAAGAACGAGGCTCTGTCCGTAGATGCTCGTCAGGAACTGGACCTCAGGATCGGCTGTGCTTTCACACGGTATGAAAGAGGTCTTTTGGTTATAGAAGACCTGCTTTGAATGTTTTTTTTTTTTTTTTTTTATACTATTCCAATACAATCTTGCTTTGTGCAGTATACACTACTGTTAAACAGTTTGGGATCTGTAAGATTTTTTAAATGTTTTAAAAAGTCACTTATGCTCACCAATGCTCATTCATCACACCTAACCATTGTCTCTGGATTTTAGTTTCCAAACCAAATACTTCCAGGGAAAATATGGGAATTTGGACTCCTCCTTGATCTCTTTTGGTCCCTGTCAGACTCCTACACTGGGGTTTTGTGTGGAACGTCATGACAAGATCCAGTCCTTCAAACCTGAAACATATTGGGTCGTACAAGCAAAGGTCAGTTCTGACCTTTACCAATTTTATCCGATTTTAGAAATTTGTATCGTATCATATCGCATTGCATACTTGCTTTTCTACATTTTCCACTTTTTTGGTGCACACAGGTTTTTAAAGGGAAGGACAGCCCACTTTTCTTGGACTGGGACCGCGTTCGAGTTTTTGACCGAGATGTTGGTCAAATGTTTGTCAACATGGCAAAGACTGCTAAGGAGGCTAAAGTATGTATTTGTATCTCAATTATTTGTATGTAATTTTCTATTTCAGTGCAAAAGCACTTCAAGTGTAGCTGCATGAGTTATTATGTGTCTTTTCTTTGCAGGTTGACTCTGTGACTAAAAAGAGAAAGCCAAGCAGAGACCTCTGGCACTGAATACAGTGGAGATGTTAAGAGTGGCCAGTTCTGCTTTGGGTGGGCTGCTTCCCTTGTGATATTAAATGTGAATTTACAAATCAAGAAGCATAAGAAATAGGGTTTCAGTGAGTGAGGAAAGAAAGACTCAGCTTTATGCAGACTGCTTAAGAATATAAATTTTGGCAAGTAATGTCTGGTCATGAAATTGAATTCAGATTATATGGTCATGAACCTTATATGGTTCACTTTTTGGCAAATAATTACTGTAATTTTATAGCATTGTAGTATTATTCACAAAGGAATAATTAGACTGAAAATAGTGAACACTCTACCATTCAAAAGTTTGGGGTCAAAGAAGTTTTTTTAAAGAAATCTCACCAAGGCTGCATTTATTTATTTTTTAATCAAAAATACATTAAAAACAGTAATATTGTGAAATATTATTACAATTTAAAGTACTGTTTTCTATTTTAATATATTTTAAATGTAATTTATTCCTAATGTGATGCAAAGCTGAATTTCCAGCATCATTACTCCAGTCTTCAGTGTCACATGATCCTTCAGAAATCATTCTAATATGACGATTTGATGCTCAAGAAACATTTCTGATTATTATCAGTGTTAAAACCATTTGTGCTGCTTAATATTTTTATGGAAACTGTGATACATTTTTTCCCAGGATTCTTTAATAAATAAAAAGTAAACAAACAAACAAAAAGTTTATTTACTTTTTATTAATTATTATTTTTATTAAAATCATATATACACTACTGTTCAAAAAACAGCATTTATCTAAAAATAAAAAAATATAATTTTATTTATTTATTTTTTGGATAAATGCTGTTTTTTTTAACAATAGTGTACAGTCAAACCAAAAATTATTCAGACATTTTTGATATATTTTTACTAGTGGGTGCAGGACACTATAGTTCATTTATGTAAGTGAGGATAGCAAAATAAAGTAAACTGTGACATATTATACCCAAAAATTCTTCATACAGTGAACTACCAGTAAAATTGATAAAAATTTGGAACCAAAGATTATTCAGACACTTTGACCTGACCAGTGTTATCTGACATAATTAAGATTAATTTGTTCTGACACAGGTTTAACTCTGAGATCTTGTCATATTTTATTACATTTTTTTTAAACTATAGTGAATAAACTGTATTAATGAATGAAATGTTCAAGGTGTCTGAATAAATTTTGGTTTGACTGTATATATGATTTTATCTGTGTATTTCTTAGGAATGGGTCCCCAGCATACCATGCAGATAGCAGAGCGTCTCTACACACAGGGTTATATCAGCTATCCTCGCACAGAGACGACACATTACCCTGAAAACTTTGACCTGAAGGGCACCCTCAAACAACAGGCCAACAGCTCCTTCTGGGGTGAAACGGTGAGCACGAACCCTTTCTTCCACCCTGATGAGATCATCTTAAGATGAACTATTTTTACACCTATTTGATGCCTTGTTTTGTGTCTGTAAACAAATATCATATATTCATATATTAAACGGAAAGATGTTATGTTGATGTTATTGTATTTTTGTAAGAAGTTTAATAGTATTATTTGTTTGTTATTTTATGTTAGTTATTATTTATATAGTGTTTAATCCTAATATGGCATTAAAAAATAATGTAAAGTGTTTAATATTGTCTTATGTAAAATGCTTATGTGTGTGTTTGTGTATGCAGGTAAAAGCTCTTCTCTCTGAGGGCATTAATAGGCCAAGGAAAGGAGCGGACGCAGGAGACCATCCGCCAATCACACCCATGAGAGCCGCCTCTGAGAGCGAGCTGGGTATGACTGTCAGACTGCATATTTTCACATTTAATGTGTTACATGTATGATATTGAAAGGTCAAGTGAAGAGAGTATGAAACACACCCAAGTCATTTTTATGATTCATATCTGGTGTTTAAGGACAAGATCCATAATCCTGTTTCTAATTATTTAATAATAAAAGAAGAGTAAATATAGATTAAAATATCTTTGTAATAAATAAACTAAAATATCAGTATATACACTAACAATAGTGTATATAATGTATTTGTCAATTAAATATATATATATATATATGTATGTATGTATGTATGTGTGTGTGTATATATATATATATATATATATATGTATGAATTTACTTGACTAATACAGTATATACACTGTTGTTCAAAAGTTTGGGGTCAGTAATTTTTTTTTTTTTTTAAGAAATTAATACTTTTTAGGATGCATTAAATTGATCAAAAGTGACAATAAAGACATTTATAATGTTACAAAGATTTATATTCCAAATAAATGCTTTTCTTTTGAACTTTCTATTCATCAAATAATACTAAAAAATGTATCACAAAAATGTCCTCTAAAATTAGAATGATTTCTGAAGGATCATGTGACACTGAAGACTGGAGTAATGATGCTGAAAATTGAACTTTGCATCACAGGAATAAATTACATTTCAAAGTATTTTAAAATAGAAAACACTTATTTTAATATTTCACAATATAACTGTTTTTAATGTATTTTTGATCAAATAAATGCAGGCTAGTTAAAAATAAGAGACTTTCAAAAACATTTAAAAAAATCTTACTGACCCCTAACTTTTTAATGGTAGCATAACTATGGCTGCGTCCAAAATCGCAGACTCTCTTGAGTAGGTACTTAATTTGAATAAGTAATTACTTCACGACTGCTAAAAAAGTACGTTCTATATAGTATGAATGTAATCTGGACGTACTGCATTCGCTATGCTTTCATTATCACGTGACCTACCAGCATCAGTTGCATCGCTATAAAAGGCCGTCTGTCTTTTTCTCTCTGCAGGCAGCGATGGCTGGCGTCTGTATGATTACATCACACGGCACTTCATAGCGACGGTCAGTCCCGACTGTAAATACCTGCAGACTACGATTTCCTTCAGCATTGCCACAGAGAGCTTCACATGCAGCGGGAAGACGCTCATCTCTGCTGGTATGTGCATCATCAGATGAACTTTATTAACTTTTACCATTTATAGAAATTATACTCTAGTGGAGAGGTGATGCTTATTAATATTTCTCTCCATCTCAGGTTACACTGAAGTGATGCCCTGGCAGGGTATTCCGCTGGAAGAGGCCTTGCCGGTGTGTGAGAGAGGAGACACATTCACAGTGGACGAGATCAAACTACTGGAGAAACAGACCAATCCACCAGACTACCTCACTGAGGCCGAGCTCATCACACTCATGGAGAAACACGGCATTGGTAAGATCCGTTTCATTAATGCTCACAACCTTAAGAGATTCTTTAGAAAGCAAGTTCACAGAAGAGAGTAAATGTAAACGGGTCATATCATACATTTTATCCCTGACATGCACTTTATTATATTAGTTTTTTACCCCCTCTTGGCCTGTTTATTGCCACTGTACACCTTTGTGTAACTTTATGTGTGCAGTTTCATTAAACACTATTTATTTATTTATTTTTTTTTAATTAATTAGTTTCAAATGCATGAAGAATTTACAGCACAATGATTTCTAAAAACTGTTTCATGCATAATTATTCATTTTATGCTATCATTTCAGGAGCTCAGGTTTTCACATCTAGGACTATTTTGACATTTCATTTTTTTTTTTTTTTGATCAATAGGCTATTTTATATGTTGATACAAGTTTTAGTGCATGAATGAATAAACATACAGTTCAAAAGTTTGGGGTCGGTAAGAATATTATTTATTTATTTTTTACATTTTTGAAAAAAAAAAAAAGTCTCTTATGCTCACCAAGGCTACATTTATTTGATCCAAACTGCAGTTAAACACTAATATTATGAAATATTATTACAGGATAAAATACAATTTTAAAACCTGAACGTTTGGTTACAGTTTGACATGTTTTAGACATTTTGCTATTTTTGGTTGGTAATTTAGTCAGATTTAAGTGGAGTAAATTAATTTGAAAAACATTTAATTGCAGACCTCTTTTTTATTTTTATTATTATTATTTTTGAAAATTGTGAAAGTTATTATTATGTGAACTGCAATAAAAATGGTTCTTTCACTAGGTACGGATGCCAGCATCCCCGTCCACATTAACAACATCTGCCAGAGGAACTATGTGACGGTTGAAAGTGGCCGCAAACTCAAACCCACCAACCTGGGGATTGTTCTGGTTCACGGTTACTATAAGATTGGTAAGGGGAAAAATTTCAACCACAAGTATTTCGTTGGTGTGTGTCAGTTTAATTAGTTGTGTAGTGTCTATGGTATGAAAGCTTGTTTCCACCACTGAAAAAAAATATAAAAGGTAATTGCGAGTTTACATTTCGCAATTCTGACTATATAACTCACAAATGCAAGTTTATATCTTGCAATCCTGAGGGAAAAAAAGTCAGAATTGTGATATAAAAAGTCACAATTACCTTTTTTATTTTTTATTCTGTGTCAGAAACAAGCTTCCATACTATGGGGTAAACTCAAGTTAGTTAAAAATTTGGCCTATTAATTGAAAGTTTGTAAGTTCAAACCCCATAAGAGGCGGTTCATGAACTATAGGCACTTTACAGAGCTGAATCTGTAATAGTTGTGCAATAAGTTATTTTGAAACAAAGCGTTGGATAAATGACTCATTTGTATATGCTTATCATTTTCCTTGTTCATCTGTGTGTGTCTTAGATGCAGATTTGGTTCTGCCCACAATCCGGAGTGCTGTGGAAAAGCAGCTCACTCTGATAGCTTTAGGAAAGGCAAACTTCCAGCAGGTCTTACAGCACACTCTGGACATCTTCAAGAGGAAGTTCCACTACTTTGTGGACTCCATTGCAGGTAACGTCACATACAGCAAACCTATGATTTAGTTACTTATCAAAATCAGAACATTCTGAGGGAAACTCAGAAAGTGTTTCCTTGAGGTTTATTCCAACTAAACCTAGTCATGAACCAGTGTTATTTTAGTAGGGATGTGCATCAGGGAGCCGCTATCAATATGCGGGGTATTGAAATTGCATCTGAATATGTGCTCGCTCTTTACCTTCGCTTTCCAATTCGCGATCATGCGTACTCTGTGTATAGGGAGCGACGGTACTGGCCACACATTTTACAAGATATGATATTTGTCACTGATGCTCAGAATCTGTTGCACACCAAATCCTCTGACATTTAGATTTAGGCTTTGGGCACATCAAAAGATTTCTATATAGTTTTTGTAATCTTTTTCAGTTTGTTATTTTAGAACATCACGTGAAGCTAAATGAAAATAAGAAATGTTGCCTTGGCAACTAGCTGAAATAAAATAATTTAAGTTAAGTCTGCTTTGTGTCGTCTTAAAATTCAGATTAAATATGCAATTTTGCTAATTGTTCACTCTTAAAACATGCTTTATATGTTTATTTAACAGGCATGGATGAACTGATGGAGGTGTCCTTCTCTCCCATTGCCGCTACTGGGAAACCACTCTCTCGCTGCGGCAAATGCCGTCGCTTCATGAAGTACATCCAGGTGTGTAAGGACTCATATTGCCCTAACAGTCTTAAAATGCTGGCTTTCTTATTCTAGAAATAACATGTAAATGCATTAAACTGATCAAAAGTAACAGTAAAGACATTTATAATATTATTTATAATATGCTCTTCTTTTGAACTTTCTGTTCATCTGAGAATCTTGGGGAAAAAAAAAACATTAGCACAGTTTGCACAAAAATGTTTTCAACACTGATAATAAATGTTTCTTGAGCAGCAAATCATCATATTAGAATGATTTCTGAAGGATCATGTGACACTGAAGACTGGAGTAATGATGCTGAAAATTCAGTTTTGCATCACAAATCAGTTATTTTAATTTGTAATAATATTTCACAATATTACTGTTGTTTTTATTTTTATTTTTTTGTTTTTTTTAATCAAATAAATGCAGCCTTGATGAGCATAAGTGACTTCTTTCAGAAACATAAAAATATCTTACCAACCCCAAACTTTTGAATAGTAGTGTATTAATTTGGCTTATATCAGAAAGCTATGAATGTACGCAATTGATGCTGTTTTATGAAGTTTTGAGTTCAGAAAAGGTACAGTTTGTTTTCATATTGCATTGAACTCTTTTAATTCAAAAGATCAAGGAAAAGTCCATTTCTTTTTGCATGACTGTTATAGTTTCATCTCTTTGTTTTGACAGTACACAGATCATAACTAGCATGTACAGACATTGTGTTTTAGCTACTTTCTTTGTCAACACTGACCTTAGTTTGAACTAATAACAGTAGGGTAAAATGGAGAAATGTTAGATATTTAACCAAACATACTTGACTCAATATGGTCCAAAGTTCATTTCTGCACACTCAAGTCAAAGGATTGCAACATTGTGTCTTGGGCTTTGATCCATGACCCTGACCCAACCCGACTGACCTGCGTTAGGATTTTGACACAGAGGCTTTGACATAGAGGGCTTTGGCCTTCTGATTACAAGCCTAAAACTTTGACCTCTCAACTACCACCACACCTTGGTTTCTAGTAACCATTGAACACTACCGTTCATATATAAGAAGTCTCCTATCCTCACTAAGGCTGCATTTATTTGATCAAAAATACAGTAAATATTGTGAAATATTATTACAATTTAAAATATTCTGTTTGAATATATTGAAAATGTAATATATTCCTGTGATAGCAAAGCTGAATTTCCAGCATCATTACTCCAGTCTTCAGTGTCACATGATCCTTCAGAAATCATTCTAATATGCTGATTTGCTGCTCAAGAAACATTTCTTATTATTATCAGTGTTAAAAACAGTTGTGCATATTTTTGTTGAAACCATGATACATTTTTTCAGGATTCTTTAAATAGAAAGTTCAAAAGAACAGCATTTATTTGAAATAGAAATGTAACATTATAAATGTCTTTATTGTCACTTTTGATCAATTTAATGCATTCTTGCTGAATAAAGTACTAGTTTCTTTAAAAAAAAAAACTAAAAAAAAACTTTTTACTGACCCCAAACCTTTTGAATGGTGTATCCAATCATAATGCACATATCCATACCCACAATGCATCAAAAATACCTTGTTTAAAAATCTGACGTCAGGTTGAGAGGTCAGTGATGTTAATTAATTACAGTGAGTAATGCAGCCAAACTTTAAGCTTTTGCATCCCAGAGCATCTACATTTACACACTAACTTTGATCCTGATTACCATCCGTATGGCCACATCGCGTAAATCACATGGTTTATTTATTTTCCGCTGTGAATAATCTGGGCTTTTAGACAGACTCTCATCTCTCTCTCGTTCTCCCCGCCTATACTTGTGCACCTGAAAATGACCTTCAGCAAGGAAGCTTTTTACCTGAATGTTCTCTTGTGTCCATCTGAATGTCATGTAACTCACAAATTATTCATCAATGTCCCTCATCATTCAAATATTACCTCAGGCTGTTGGTCTGATGTTCCTGTTAATTGGGCTGTAATGTCCACTGCTTGCATGAGTGAGGTTAATGCGGATTTTCTTGATCCAAATGTACTGAGTGAAGTCTTTACACAGTATAGAGGTCTTTGTTGTTACTTCTTCATTTTGGATTATAAATTTATAAATTCTTATAAATTTGTGGAAAATCAAGTTAGAAAAACTTAAATATATTGGTAAATTGTAAAGTTGGTAAATTCTGGACAATGCTGATAGCTAACTTGTGTTATCCACCTCTAATAATTATGAATTGTAACATGACAACATTAGTTACAAAAAAAGTAAGCTAGAAGAAAATTCTTCTTAAATATATAAAAATGTATTATTATTATTTAAATATTTTTAAATATTATTAAATATTTTTAAATATTATTATGTTTGTTCTACAACTACAAAATGTTGACTCAGATTAATCGTCACAACATTAGTCATGATGTAGTGTTAGACATGTTCTAGACTCTAAAAACTCATTTCTATTCACCCCCAGGCTAAACCCAGTCGTCTGCACTGCTCTCACTGCGACGAGACCTACAGTTTACCTCAGAACGGAGCCATTAAGCTGTACAAAGAGCTCAAGTGTCCCCTGGATGAGTTTGAGCTGGTGCTCTGGACCTCAGGGTCTCGTGGCAAAAGCTACCCTGTGTGTCCATACTGCTTCAGCAACCCTCCCTTCAGAGACATGAAGAAAGGTAGGAGAGACTAAAACGCTCTGTTTCTCAAATCAACCTGTTTTTGGGTGGTTCTTCAGTTAGGATCCTTTCAAACTATGTTTCATATATGTTAACGCATGTCCATTAATCGAGATCTGATTATGATTAATCCTTGATAAACCTTTGGATTTTTATGTAAAGTAATGGGCATAATTTTTTGTGCTATATATATATATATATATATATATTCTAAATAATCTAAATATATATATTTAGATTATTAAAGGTTTGTGGTAAGTTTTTTTTTTTTTTTTTTGACTTTTACATTTTTACAAACAAAAAATTTCTATTCATCAAAGAATTCTGAAAAACTTATCAAGGTTTCCACAAAAATATTAAGCAGCACAACTGTTTTCCACATTGATAATAATAAGAAATGTTTCTCGAGCACTAAATCAGCATATTAGAATGATTTCTGAAGGATCATGTGACACTAAAGACTGGAATAATGATGCTGAAAATTCAGCTTTGCCTCACAGGAATAAATTACATTTTTAAATAAATAGAAAATAGAAAAAGGTTATTTTAAATTTTAATCATATTTTTCATTATTACTATTTTACTGTATTTGATTTTGAATCAAATAAATGCTGCCTTGGTGAGCATAAGTATGGAAGATTGTTTATGCCATGAAATAAAAAAAGGTAATTGCGACTTTTTATCTCACAATTTTGACTTTTTTTCTCAGAATTGCGCGATATAAAGTCAGAATTGTGAGTTATAAGGTCAGAATTGTGAGTTATAAGGTTAGAATTGTGAGATATAAAGTCAGAATTGCTTTTTTATTTTTTTATTTAGTGGTGGAAACAAGCTTCCATCCATAAGAGACTTCTATTAAAAAAAATCAAAAATCCTACTGACCCCAAACTTTTGAACAGTAGTGTATTTAAAATTAATTTCTAAAATATAAAAATGTAAGCTTTTTCTAAATTTATTATAGAGGTGAATTAAAAACCTCTAGGTGGGGGAAAAGTCCGAGATAAAGAAACTCTGGCAAATGTAACCTTAACAGTTGTTGAAACAGGAACAACACACTTAAAAACAAGGAAAGAAATGTACCAGTTCTCCTAAAAGAATAGCCCTTATGTAATTTCTCTTTCTCTTTCCGTCAGGGATGGGCTGTAACGAGTGCACCCACCCTTCCTGTCAGCACTCCCTCAACTCTCTTGGGATCGGTCAGTGCGTTGAATGTGAGACGGGCGTCCTGGTCTTCGATCCCACCTCGGGCCCAAAGTGGCGCATGGCCTGCAACAAATGCAACGTGGTGGTGCATTTCTTCGAGCACGCCCATAAAGTGCAGGTGTCCCAGGACAGCTGTGATTCCTGCGAAGCCTCTCTGGTTGTAGTGGACTTCAACAAGACACGCTCGCCATTGCCCGATGGTGAGACGCAGCACACTGGCTGCGTGTTTTGTGATCCTGTGTTCCAGGATCTCGTGGAGCTGAAACATGCGACCATGCGGCATCCCATGCACCGGGCCGGAGGAGCCCGCAGAGGGAGAGGGAAGGGAAGAGGGAGGAGGCCCATGGGGAGAGGGAATCCTAAAAAGCCTAAAGATAAAATGGCAGCCCTGGCAGCTTATTTTGTATAAAATATTTTAAGTATGTCTTACAGTAGAAAATTAAATCCAGCTTAATTAGTCTCAATGTGCAAATTAAAAAGATGAAAATGGCAATAAAGTTTTAGTTTAACAGAGTCTGTGCTGGGTTTTTTTTCTCTGTGTTTTTGTGGCTTATGTCTGCTTCAGTGTTGCCAAGTCTTCGTTTACCTGTGGAATCTGGCTACTTTTAAGTTGTTGCCGTGGGTAAAAAGGTTTTCCGTGGGTTGATTTCCACCCCCGTACATATGATTTTGGTGCTCCAACACCTCCAAAACACCCCTCAGACATACAAATTCAGTGCAGAACTCAACCGCCCGATGGAGAAAATCGCATTGGGCTATTTTTGGGCTACTTTTGTTGCACAGACCTGGCAACCCTGGTCTGCTTATACATTTACAATTATTTATCTATTTATTTAGGAGACACTTTTATCCAAAACGACTTAAAATCACTATGAAATCAAATTTGACAATTCTTGTTTTTTTTTTAATGGAAAATTGCAAAAGATTTATTATATTTATTATATATAAAATTGAGAAAATGTTATTATATATGATTTATCCATGCACATCATAATTTTTAAATCAAAATAACTTCCCCTCACAGTTGCAGTGACATCTCTTCTTTGATGATGTGTTTACTGGTGCGAGGGCGGGACAACCTGTCACTCACATGAGATTGACCAATAGCAAACCACAATCATCCAACCATCCAATCAATGCATGATGGACCAAATCAAGTCCTGCCTTACATTTTTTTCTTGTTCATTTCACTTGGATATATTTCAAGCTTAAAAATGTTACAATGATTTATTTTAATAAATTATGCGTTTAATTGTTTAGAAATGTTCAGTTACATCCATGCTAGTATTGTCTCTATCAGACCACTGTCAAACTGTGCAAACACTTTTATTATGATTATATGCATTTTAACATAATATAAAGAGAAATGTTCAGAGTATATAATGAACAACATTTTACAATGTTTAACTGATCACAATTTGCAAACCATAAATCGAGAAAATGTATAAATTAAAAAATGTTTCAGTTTTATAACAAAAAGTGTTAATCAACATCATGTTTGTCAGTCAATATCATGTTTAAGAATAATATTACATGTTGAATATCCTTTTTACTCTTACATTTATAAAAAACACTACAGTACTGAGTCGTGTCATATGTTTAAGGCCAGGCATTTTAGTTTTTTTTTTTTATATTTTGAATTTACCCAATAATATCAATATTGAATAATATGTCTTTTCTTTTTCTCTCCAATGGCATTTGTCCATTTTAGTGCATCTTTGCATATACAATAAAAAAAAAAAATGAATGAAAAACGTCACTTTTACAGAAATCACCTTCCATTTCTTTCCGTATTGAGCGGCAGGCTTTGGCTTATGAATATTAATTACGTTATGTGAATGACTGGACGCTCATTGGCTGACCTATTAAAAGGAATGTATTAATATTCATAAGATAGGTCTATCCCCGCCCAGGTAGCCAACTCGATCTGACAACCAAACGGATTGACTTCATCCACTTCTGACAAGTCTATTCCGCATCTCACACGTTCATCCTTATCACTTGTATATCGCTATGTTTGCACTTCCTGTCTGTCACCGCGACTTCCGCAGATGGATTGGCTTTTGTTGTGTAGTGACTGAAAGGGCGTGCGTTCATGCACGAGCACTTCAAACCGCACTCGTCAGGAAAAGGAGTGTCGGCGCATAAAGCAACACCAACAATCCGCAAAGGTATATACAGCATGTTTATGCACGTCTATGTTCTCTTTTATGTTGTTAATTAAACTAACGAGTTGCTCTTTGTAGTTCAAGGCCCGGTTGTTTCAAATGGCGACAGTGCCTGCAGATTTTTCGTCAGCTGTCATGCTTGAGTTACACCATGAATCCTTGCAGTAATGAACTAACCAAAGTTTCATGTATGCACTGCACTGCAGTTTGAAAGAAGTTTAGTTTTGATGTGTTTGTAATATTTTTGTGAGAACGTGAAAATCTGTAGGTAATGTCTTTAGTGTACTGCATACTATCCCTCATACTATATCATGCATACTATGCACTATGCATACTATATCTGTTTGCATTTTTGCAATTGAGAAAGGGTTCCTCACCTGAACAGTAGTATATTACAGATAATATGGTATCACAATGCATCTATTTTCTTTCGTAATATTTAAATAATAATCAAGCCTTTAAAAAAAAAAAAAAAAAAAAAAATTTTTATAATTCCGACAAACAGGTAGCCCCTCCCCAAACGCATGCCATTGGTTGATGTTGACAGGGTGGCCGCCTCGATTGTTCTGATTGGCTAACATTGTCATATGTATAGATATATTAGAGAGAGAGAGAGAGAGAGAGAGAGATGCACGGATACCAATAGTCGATTATTCGGAGTGATATCTGCCGATACCGATAATGATACCGATAGTTTGGAGGTTGTGCTTTTTATACCTTCTTTTAAATTAATGATAATTTCATTATAATTAATAATTAATAATTATATTTTAATTATTATATTTAGAAAGAAATGCAAATAAAAAAATACTCAAATTAATATTAACACACATTTACTAAATTCTGAAGATTAAATTAATATTTCCTAATTTTCTGAATGTTATTAATTCATATAATTACTATTAATATTGAACATCAAACTGGTTTCTTAGCAAGTCAAAATTCAGCGCATTTTCCTGCCCTCTTTTGATTGACAGGATATATTGGCCCTGACTATCGGCTGTTTTTAAACTATCGTCCGACAGTTGGAAAATTTTCGTTTAATGGCCGATACAGATTATTGGCCGATATATCGGTGCATCTCTATAACATATATATATATATATATATATATATATATATATATATATAAATTATTAATATAACATAAATTTTATACACTATAAGTTTTGGGACGCCTGCCTTTACGTGCACATGAACTTTAATGACATCCCATTCTTAATCCGTAGGGTTTAATATGGAGTTGGCCCGCCCTTTGCAGCTATTACAGCTTCAACTCATCAGGGAATGCTTTCCACAAGGTTTAGGAGTGTGTTTATGGGAATTTTTGATCATTCCTATAGAAGCACATTTGTGAGGTCAGGCAGTGATGTTGGCGAGAAGGCCTGGCTCACAGTCTCCGCTCTAATTTATCCCAAAGGTGTTCTATCGGGTTGAGGTCAGGACTCTGTGCAGGCCAGTCAAGTTCCTCCACACCAAACTCGCTCATCCATGTCTTTATGGACCTTACTTTGTGCACTGGTGCGCAGTCATGTTGGAACAGGAAGGGGCCATCCCCAAACTGTTCCCGCAAAGTTGGGAGCATGAAATTGTCCAAAATGTCTTGGTATGCTGAAGCATTAAGAGTTCCTTTCACTGGAACTAAGGGGCCAAGCCCAACCCCTGAAAAACAACCCCACACCATAATCCCCCTCCACCAAACTTTACACTTGGCTCAATGCAGTCAGGCAAGTACCGTTCTCCTGGCAACCGCCAAACCCAGACTCATCCATCGGATTGCCAGACAGAGAAGTGTGATTAATCCCTCCAGAGAACACGTCTCCACTGCTCTAGAGTCCAGTGGCGCCGTGCTTTACACCACTGCATCCGACGCTTTGCATTGCTCTTGGTGATGTAAGGCTTGGATGCAGCTGCTCGGCCATGGAAACCCATTCCATGAAGCTCTCTACGCACTGTTCTTGAGCTAATCTGAAGGCCACACGAAGTTTGGAGGTCTGTATTGACTCTGCAGAAAGTTGTCGACTTCTGTGCACTGTGTGCCTCAGCATGCGCTGACCCCGCTCTGTGATTTTACGTGGCCTACCACTTCGTGGCTGAGTTGCTGTTGTTCCCAATTGCTTCCACTTTGTTATGATACCACTAACAGTTGACCGTGGAATATTTAGTAGTGAGGAAATTTCACAAATGGACTTATTGCACAGGTGGCAACCTATCACGGTACCACGCTTGAATTCACTGAGCTCCTGAGAGAGTCTCATTCTTTCACAAATGTTTGTAGAAGCAGTCTGCATGCCTAGGTGCACCTGTGACCATGGAAGAGATTGGAACATCTGAATTCAGTGATTTGGAGGGGTGTCCCAATACTTTTGGCAATATAGTGTGTGTGTGTGTGTGTGTGTGTGTGTGTGTGTGTGTATATATATATATATATATATATATATATAATTATATAATATAATATAATATGCTGAGAAAAATGTATATATCTATAATTTTAGAATAATCCAAAACATTTTCTATTTTATTCTGTACTATTACCTTTAGCAACATAATTGCTTTTTTGAACTGATAGAGGCAAATACATTTACAAGTAGACCGGTTCTGGTGAAGGTGGTTATGCATGAAGTTATATTGTGTTTATATAATTTTATTTGATTCATTTTTCATTTTCTGTGTAGAGTCAAACATCCAAGTCTGCTTCAGACATCTCTGACATCCTACCTGACATCCTAGAGGTTGCAAGTCCATACTCAGAATGAGTTGTACGGAGCAAGGCGATGCTGCAAAGTTTCTCAAGAGTTTTCTGGAGGAGTTTCCAAACCCACTTGGCACAGAGGACCCGCTTCCTGTTAGTCCACTTAGCCGCAAAGTCTCTCTGCAGGAGGTGAAGGGAGAGAGTCTGGATCTTGGCTTCCGCCTGCTCTTAGCCAGGTTTGTTATGTGCATAATCTGCATATCGTCTAGGTCAAGGGTTTTCATTCTATCTTTTAGATGCCATGGACACTCAAAGGTGATCAACCTTGTGTGAGGGACCCCAATCCTATTATTTAAAAGGCAGCTATAAATTTTTGTTTATAAAGATGCCATTTGTATTGTGAAACATTAATATTAGAAATATGTGTAAAATATTATTTGGAAAATATTTAGTTTATGATGTTACATTAATTTTTTTCTTTATTTTTGTAATTTACTGTTATATATTAATTATGTGAATAATTATTTATTTACTTATTTTAATATTTCAATATTTTTATTTTAATGACATTTTATTTATTAATTTTTTATATATATTTTTTTAAATTATTTTAATTTATTCATATATTTAGTTAGTTAGGTCTTATGTTTTAATTATTATTATTATTATTATTATTATTATATATATATATATATTTTTTTTTAAATTATAATTAAAATTTTCTCAACTTTTCCATGGACCCCTTAGGACTCCCTTCTGGGCCTACATTTAAAAAAAAAAAAGTATTTATTTATTTTAGTATATTTTATTTCAACACATTTGTATTATTATATATTATTTTATTTTTTTATTTTAATAAGTTTTAAAATTATTTTAATATTTTTTTTTTTTGTTAGTTATTTAGTTAGTTAGATCTTATGTTTTATTGTTTATTTTCACTCCTGAGGGTTTCCTCATTTCTCATTTTTTTTATTTGAATATTTGTTTAATAATTTTAATTATTTTAATCAATTTATTTATTTATTTAGATCTTATGTTTTATTATTCATTCATTTAATTTTACATTTTTTACATTGTTTTTCTCTAAACGTTTCCACAAACTCCCTAGCACTCCCTTGTGGCCCACTAGTTGAAAACGCCTCATGTAGGTTTTTGCAGAAGAGAGAATGATTTGCGTTTATATTTTCTGCTGGATGGCAGACTTCTCTCAGATATGAATACAGCTTCATATTTTCTAAAAACATATACAGAATTTTTCAAGGTCTGCTACTCATCAGTCCCACAAGTAGGCCTGAAATGTTGCTCCACACCTGTCCTCTTTAACCAGAAGAGAGGCGTTCTCTCATTCCTGTCATTCCTGCCTTTCTCTCCCATTTGCTCTCTCTCAGTATTTGCAGACAGTATTTGCCCCAGATCAGCATGTTGCATTATGAGCTGATTAAGAGATTTGGTGCTTTTTTACCCAGTGTACTATCAGTGGCAATCCCAGCATTAAGTGAAAGCATTGGTGCAGAAGTTTTAAAGTTTAAATTAACAATGGAGTTTTTGTTTTATCTGTTTCTGTATCCTTCTCTCTCTCTCCCCTGACGCATTTCTCAGGGCAGACTTCCTGTCTGTGGAATCACTATTGTTATACCCACTTCCTGACATTTAGACTTCATTTCCTTTTTGTTGGAAGCTGTGCCGAATGCAGATGTCTGCACAGTGCAGATTTGTCAGGTTTAACCCTTTTCGTGATATGATATAGGTCAGAGGGGCATGACGTTACCGCAGCTCTTGACAAGTAGGACAAAAGGGAGTTTCTTTTCCGACAACCTTTCTGTTATGTCATTAGATACCATCTCACGCAGCCAAATGCTTCTTTTACATAGATGTGTTGTTATGAGTGGGTGGTCAGGCCATTTGCCACTTGTTGCTCCAGCAGGCAAAGTGCTAAATCTAATCTAAAAACAGAACGAATTCACTAGTGCAAGATGTGCTTTTTACTCTGCAGTTTGTGAGAATCCTTAAGTATGATTTAGAGAAAACTGAACATATCTTAAAGTTTATTTACATTTCTAGTCAACTAAATTTGTACTTTACCTAAACATGCTCTATGTACACTACTGTCCAAATAATTCTTTTTTCAAAGAAATTAATACTTTTATTCAGCAAGAATACATTAAATTGATCAAAAGTGACAGTAAAGGCATTTATAATGTTACAAAAGATTATATTCTATTTCAAATAAATGTTCTTTTGTACATTTTATTCATCAAAAAATCCTGAAAAAAATTATGGTTTCAACAAAAATATTAAGCAGCACAACTGTTTTTAACATTGATAATGATGCTGGAAATTCAGCTTTGATCACAGAAATTAAATTATATTTTAAAATATTACAATAGGATTCTGTTACTTTAAATTGTAGTAATATTTCACAATATTACTGTTTTACTGTATTTTGATTAAATAAATGTAGCCTTGGATAAGAGACTTCTTTCAAAAACATCTGAATTATAGTATAAGTTCCTTGAGTGTGTGTGTGTGTTATTGTCACACTGTTGACATATATGAGATTTATTATAATTATTTTTTTATTTTTTTAAGAAATGCCCCATCCTGGCTGAGTGCAGCGATGTGCAATGCTGCTGTCACTGAATTGCTTAAAGATGACCTTACACTTTACTACTGCCCCAAAGATCCTGAACAGCAACCAGAGGATGAACAGGGAGTTGTTTGTGAGTGATTTACTTGATTTGATTCTTGTTCTTTTCTGTTTATGATATTTTGGGTTACTGTATTTTGTGTGTATGTCTATCGATCTATCTATCTGTCTGTCTGTCTGTCTGTCTGTCTATCTGAATAAATATTAGTCATTTACAATGAAAATTTAAAGGTGTAGTAATCAATTTATGAGAAACACTGAGAAACACACACCCCTCCCTTCATTGTTCCGCCTCCAAAATGCACGACCATGCACTGCAAGAGTAGATGCCTCTTTATTATAGATGAAGCAAAGCAAAATAAAGCTTCACAAAAAGTAAAGCAAAGATCCCAAAGATTGTCTTATTATTGGGAGATGAGAGAGTCTGTGGCTCTTACCATTGGAAAGAGAGTAACGGCTAACTTGGATCACATGCGGCTTGATAACCAATCACATTACAGCCTTGACGTCATTGAATTTCATTCAGAGATGTGCGACAGTCAATCACTGTTTGCAGATACCATAGAAATGAATGAGAAGTGAATCATACCTGTCGCGCAATTGCCCGTGACTTATCTAAAAATAGATCAATCCAAAATTAATATTTAAGAACAAACATGTTGAAGATTAGCCGATGGGCTGTCAAGTCATCAAATGGTAAGCTATTTCCTCACAAAAGCAGTTTATTCAGCATAGTGAAGCCTCTCCTCCATTGACATCCATTGGAAAAAAAGAAAAGAGAAAGGCCTCTGGTCTTCCTTCCTCTCCTTTCGGCTAAGGTTGCAGGCTTGGCTTCAAGTGGCTTTGCTCAGTCCGATCCACTTTCGACAGTTTTTCAGAAATCAATTACTGCACCGTTAATGCTCTGAGTGGCATCATCGCCCTCTAGTGCTCAAACAAAAGTAGTACATGAAAGTATGTTTTTTACATTATGTTTGAAAACTTCTCTCTCCTAGGAAAAGTTCATGCCTGTGTTGTTGACGCTTTACATTATTTCAGTCTAAATGTATGATTTCTAGGAACTCTCGTTCAAACAGTGTAGCATCATGATGAGTGTATGTGTCTTCAGTGTTGCAGTCTGAGCCACTGCAGCGCCTCTTTATAAATAAATTGAGAGAGGTGGGTGTGGCCTGGCAGAAACAGCTGCCCAATCCTGGTTCTTCCTCTTCAAGGACACACAGCTGCTCTATTCATGCCATTCGAAACACTCGCAGGAAGATGGAGGATCGTCACATGATCTTGAAAGAGTTTAACCAGCTTCTGGGATTGAAGGTGAGGCTGCCACATATTTCCTCAACTTGAATTAAGACCTGCATTGTGTAGATCAGTTAGGGGTGCATGGGTAGATATTTAACCAATATGTGCATATCATAGCATACCCAACCAATATTCATAGTTCCCTATCATATTGGATGCAAAATGCCGTATGTATATCCAAATATGCAGTATTCATTAGCTGAACAATACCGGGATAATATTGGTAGTTAAAAATCTTTCTACTTGGACTGATGGTTTGGGAGATTTAAATGAAATAAAAAGGCAAAAGTATATGGGGTCAATTTTCTTTTAATGACTTTTCTGCATGGACCAGACTGATTTCCGTTTCTCTTCTACAGGATGGTGTGGATCGAGAGTATTACGCAGTGTTTGATGGACATGGAGGGGTGGATGCTGCCACATATGCTGCCACTCACTTGCATATCATACTAAGCCGGCAGGAGGCGCTAAAAAGCGATGCTGCCGCAGCCTTCAAAAGCAGCTTCACACAAACAGATGACATGTTCAAGATCAAAGCCAAAAGAGAGGTAAGAAGAACAACCAAAAGAGACCACTAGTCAGTTGCATAGATTTTTGGATTTTAAAGTCACTGACAATTACAAAACAGATACAAAGGGGGAAAAACAAAAAAAATACATATTGCAGAATTACCATCCCATATATAAACTGGAAGAGTAATTGATTTTTTTGTTAATATAGGGGAAATAACACCATATTTAGAGGTCTAGAAGTCTGAGACCACTAGACCACATCTTTGTTTAAAATTCTTTAAAAAAAAAAATAAATGCTTGAATTTTTCTAATTTATTACAATTTTTTTAAATTATCAGCATATCAATTTGAGTGCTAAATTAAATGTAAAAAATAATATATTTTTCAGAACAGTATTATTTTAGTATCATTGAGATACTATTATAGGTCTTAGCAATATTTTGAATTAGTTTTTATTTTTATATTTTCCATTTTCATTTTACTTTTAGTTAAAGTTTTAGTAATTTTGTTGTATTTTTTTAAAAAATATGTCTGCATAGTTTTTATTAATTTTTATTTAAGTTTTAGTTATTTTTGTACATCAAACTAAATTAAAATGAGATGTTTTCTTTAACTAGCTGAAATAAAATAAGTTTAAGTTTTTTATATTTTAATTTATGTCAGTTAACGTTTAATTTAGTTTCAAGTAATGAAGTTTAATTATAACTATAACTATAATTATAACTATAAACTATAATAACCCTGTTTCAGAAGGCACTAACATGCTCAATAGCACATATTTGCTTATTTGATTAGTGACCTTGAATATCTTAAATATTTACTAAATATTGAGTCTTATTTTACATCATAATGTTTCGCATAATTTTAATGTTTACATTTTTTTTAATCCTGAAACTTTTTTTTCTTGTTTCAAAGTGCCCCAATTATGCTTTTTCGAATATTATCTTTCATGCAGTGTGCAATATAGCTGTTTGTGAATTGTAAATGTCTGCAAAGTCTCTCAAAAGAAAGAACTGATTCTGAACTGCCGAAACGAGTCGTCAGCAATTCCAGACTCATTTCCTGTTACATACTTACGTAAAAATGTGCCAGCCTGTGGTCTTCACTGGCTGCCCGTGAACAAGAACAACGTCTACTTTGACCTGCCCTCAAACACTGTAGTTGTAGCTGAGACTGGAAGAGTTTGGTTTGTGTTGTCGGCATGTCGAGAAGATGCTGTTTTCTACACTATGAAAGGCTCTCGGAAAGGAGGGTTTAGAGAGACAGAATCTTTGAACGAACCGTTTTCAGACTCTTTGAGAAATGAGGTGATGTACAATGTATATTATGAGAAAATAAAAGTGTTTTTTTAAATTGGATGCATGTCAACCTATTGTAGGAGACCTTCAACACAAAATTAGGAACATTTTAAAATAGCATAATAGGGGCACTTTAAATAAATTTAAAAACATATAGCAGATTTTAGTGTGATCTCAGACTTTTGAACCAGACTGTATGTGCACCATATAAACGAAACCTCAAAACCACTTTTAAACATGCACTTCTAAAAACCATCATTCAGTAAGCTGGTGTGTTGGCCAATGTGTTGGCTTTCTTCAAAATGTACAGTTGTTTTCCTTTAAACAGGTTTTTTTTTATCAGCATATCTGCTTCTGAAAACACAGCACAATCAGTTTCAGCAGTTAGATCGTCTTTCCCCTTATTTGTCAAGCTGGTGCATTCTGTGGAAATTCACGATGGAAAGAAATCTTTTCACACCTCTCCTACTTCTTAAGATGCAACCGTTATGTGCATCTAATGTTCCTACACTGTAATAAATACAGATAAATATAGTCCATATTCCCCCTTGTGGTTAAATACATGGTAAGAAATGGTGCAGGCTTGCTGCACGTCTCTGCCTGCCTCCACAGGTACAGATATGAGTAAGCACTTTCTGTTTCAATGACACGAACAGTAAACAAGAATTCATTTTACTGATAATAATTGACATGCACTTGATAGCTTATATGGACCAGTTAATACTACTCAGTAAAACAAGTAATGATCTATTTTTTATGAAAATGTTTAATTTTATGAAAGCCTTAAATTTTACCAAATTCATTGAATGAAATATCTTTACATAGTAAAAAATTTTAGTAGTCATTTAAATATAAATGGGTAAATAATTTTTTTGGACCCATTAAAATTATTATTATTATTATTATTATTATTATAATTATTATCATTGCATTGTGAAATTATTGACATGACAATTAAGCAATTAATACTTGTCAAAATATTTTGTTAGAATATGAATAATTTATTATTTTATTTTTTATAAATTACAAATAGTAAATTCTATTTAATTCAGTTCTTTGTTTTATTTAGTGCAGTTAATTTTGAACAAAATAATACAATTTATTGCGATGTACTTACTAATTATTATTAGCAAATTCTTTTATTTACATTTTAATGGAAAACTAAATTTATTTAATTTTAGTGCAGTTAATTTTAAACATAATTGCACAATTTAAAAAATATTAAATATAAATTATTTTTTAAACCAATAAGATATTTTTGCAATTTGAAAATATTTACATAAATTAAGCGCCTGCAGCAAAAATATATTGTTAGAACGCGAATTTATTATTATTTTATTACTTGTATAATATAAATAATTTAAATTTAATTAAAGAATTTAAATAATTAAATTCTATTACATTTTATTAAATTCATTATTTAATTTAGTGCAGTTAATTTTGAACATAATCGCACAATAAAAATGAATTGATTTATTTGCTAAATTATTTGACGTAATTAAATTTAAGTTTTAATCGATTGACAGCATTAGTATTTGTAAATAGTGGTAGTATTTGCTTTTACTAAGTTCAGTTTATGCTGATTTAAAAATACATTTGATGACAGTATTGTTTTAATATAATTAACAATTTTACTGTTACAGTAATGAGAATCATAATTATAAAAAAATAATGTGGCACACTCCCAGCAACCACAGGATGGCAAACTAATCATTCATTTGTTCATGTCGTCTTCAGCGTCTGCGCAGCGGCAGCACTGGTGTGGCCGTCTTACTGACCTCTGATCGCCTGACCGTCTCCTGGCTGGGCGACTCTCAAGCTATGCTGGTTCGACAGGGAGAACCAGTGACCCTAATGGACCCACACAAACCGGAGAGAGAGGTACGAGACACTACAAGCCACTGCTGACCAATAGAGTCAGAACCACAAGACCGTATCAGATGCTCATCTGTTCTCTGTGAGCAGCTGAAATTTGAGACAGAGGAACTGACTGCTGACCACATGCCGAATCAATATTAGCGCTGTAAGCTGCATACTTACTACTGCGACTGAATGCCAAAAGCATCAGAATGATCCTTAGAGAGTCACTGACTGACTTCAAATAAATTTTTCTGAACATATTTTGCGCGCAGTAGTTATACAAAAGGTTAAGAGATTTGAATTTAGGTAAATATAGAGGTTTTCTTTGTCCTATTTCATTATAGTATGTATCCTGAAAGTTTGTGCTTGTGCTTCTGTGCAGGATGAGAAGAAAAGGATTGAGGATCTGGGTGGATGCATCGCTTTCATGGGTTGTTGGCGGGTAAATGGTACCTACGCCGTTTCCAGAGCAATAGGTGAATGTCTCACAGCCTTAAAACAACAGCAAACCAAAAAAGCATACTTAAGGTTATTTCACACAGAATGTATTTTTCCATTCCACCCCAGACAGCAACATAGTGTCGGCCCAGATCCGGCCCACATCTGGTTTGTGTTGAACGTGTACCAGATATGGGCCGGATCTGGGCCGACACTATGTTGCTGTCTGGGACTGCACTACTACTTCATTGTTTTTCAATGTAAACACGCACTAGTTGAGCATCTTTAACAGTTGTGCTCACATCTCACATCTTTTGCAGCATCTCGCTCATGACACGGCATTCTAAAAGCACAGTGCTTAGGTTAAAAGTAGTTCAACTTTAAAAACAAAACAAACAAAAAAACACGTCTCTAGACCTTTTTTTTTTTTATTCCACTGCCCTGTGTCTCGCATTTTGAACCACAAAAAAGCATTCTGTGTGAACCGGTCCTTAAGTAGTTACAAGTATGGCTGGGCGATATATTGAATATTCGCAAGATATTTGAATAGTCAACAATGTGAATGTGAATTTCGGTGATTTTAATGTGCTTTTTATTTGGTAATTAAGTAATAAGATGGACGTTTTATTAGTGTCTCTGATTTAAATTTCACTAGCAGGAAAGGATTCATGTTTATGAATTCAAAACTCAGATTCAATAATTGCTCAAAAATGTTCATGGAAGTGGTATTTTTCATTTGCTAAAATGTGTAAATAAAAATATTGTTGATTATTATGATGCTATATTGGTGTATATAATGTAATTTTTATTTGTTCATGTAGTGAAAAACAGTGTTGGGAAACTAGATTCTTACATGCATTTAACATTTTGAATCTATTATTTAAAAAAAGTATTTAAGTAATTCAGGGAAAATACATAAATATCAGGATAAATGGTGAAAAATATTGATGTATATTTTATTTTATATTTATTTTATATTGTATTGTAAACTGTAATTTATTTCAGTGATGGCAAAGCTGAATATTTAGCATCATAACCCCAGACATTTATTATTATTATTAATATTATTAATAATGTTAAAACAGTTTCCCTCCAGGATTCTTAAATAAAAATATTTTGTAACATTATAAATGTTTTTACTGTAACTTTTGATGAATTTAATGCATCTTTGCTGAATACAAGTTTGAACTTCTTTAAGAAAAAATCTTACTGACCCCAAACTTTTGAATGGTAGTGTACTGGATACAGTATATGTAATATATAATGTATATTTTTAGCTGTATTACCCAGCTCTATTTATAGCTAAATGGATTAATTTTCTTCTATTTGTAAAGAGTGTTTAAATTTGTAGTTTTATTTATAGTAATGCAGTAGTTATTTATAGTATCTATAATATTTAATATATAATATTTATTTGACTAATATCAAGTTAGTAAAATAAATTTTTATATATTTTTTTTCTAATCCTCAAAAGGTGATTTTGATCAGAAGCCATACGTCTCAAATGAAGCTGACAGCTCATCGGTCCAGCTGAACGGGGATGAAGACTACATCCTCCTTGCCTGTGACGGCTTCTTTGACGTAGTCCGGCCTGGTGACGTCCCAGGCCTAGTTCAGGAAGCTCTGAGGGAGGGCGGAGGCTCGGGGGAGGACGTGGCCCAGAGTCTGGTGGCCCAGGCAAAAGCTGCTGGATCCAGTGATAACATCACAGTTCTTCTGGTGTTCCTGAAGGAGCCGAAGCAACTTTTGACCCATGAGACGAGCTCCAGAACAGAGGAAGGAGGAGCTATGGCTGCAGCCACTGTGGTCTGAAAGGGGCTAATGGAAAGAAATTGTACATGATAGAACTCATTAGCAGCTGATGGTCTTTTCACCATCTCGAATGAGTTGTTGAATTTGAAAAAACATACGATTGTTGAGGTCATCCAAAACGAGTCCATTCATGCATTCAAAAGAAAGCATTGAACGCCAGTAAAAAGGCGTTTCCTTGTTTTTTTTCCACAAGAATGTCTGATCCTTGGTCATTTATTAACTCTCTTTATTGCTAAGTCTGAACTTGCCTTACAAGATGTTTCCATCTTTTAACTATTTGCCTTGTTTTTACCAGCTTATATTTACATTTACTGGTGCTTAATATCTCATAAACTATGTAATACCTTTGAGACATGTGTAAAGGAAATGCGATCAGATCATTTTTGATAGTTGCGCTCCCTATTTGATACGACTGTTACAAGGAAGAGAAAACTAATGTGAAAAGTCTTAACAGATACAGTATTGCATTGCGTTTCGGACCACACTGGCTTCAATAATGAAAAAATCGCCCGTAAGGCCTTCAGTTCTGTCAGCAGATGTACTTATCCAGTGTTGTAGGTGGTTAGTATTTTTAAGACTGTTATTTATTTGAAAAAATATATATTTATGGCTGTATTGTACTGTGCAAACACGCTCTTTCATGTGCCAAAAGTGTTTTTACGAGTCTGACTTTGCCAAGATCACTCTCTGTTGCTGAACGATACTGTAGTTTTTTCGAAATGTACAGTAAACTTTTATTTATGCATATCATTTCCTTATTCGTTTTGTTGCAGTGCCTTTTTACCGTAAATATCAGTGTTAATACTGGCGTCTGCGTGTTGGTGTTGTATTATCATAGCCAGACTTTGCAAACCGCACGTCCTGCATGCTGCAGGTCGTCTCATATTACAGCCGCTCAATATTTTGAAAGCCTCGTGACGAGTAGCTGATATAGTAGCACAGTCACTATAATGTGATAAGGCCAAGAATATCGCTAACCTAATGGATATCATATGATGAAGGTGAAGACGGAGTGTTATGTTGATGTGGTGTTTTTATGGGGAAAATGTCTGGTTTGTCCCTGGTAGGTTCAGTCCTATACATTCAAGAGTGCTTGAGATTACCTTACAAAGCACGTTATTGAGTATATTTAAAGTTTTCCACAATATACAGTGGCATCCTACAGTCTGAGACCACAATGAAAATCTGGGATTTCAAACATTTACATTACAATTAAAAAATTTGAGTTTGGAAAGATTTTTTTTTTATGTTTTTGAAAGAATTATCTTGCTCACCAAGGATGCTTTTGTTTGATCAAAAATACAGTAAAAGAGTAATATTGTGAAATATTATTATAATTTAAAATAATTGTTTTCTATTTTAATATATTTTAAAATGTAATTTATTCCTATGATGCAAAGAATTTCCAGCATCATTACTCCAGTCTTCAGTGTCACATGATCCTTCAGAAATCATTCTAATATGCTGATTTATCGATTTTAAAAACAGTTGTGCTGCTTATTATTTGTGGAAACCATGATACATTTTTTTCATTTTAAAAGAACGGCATTTATATGAAATTATTGAATATTTTAATATTGTAAAATTCTTGACTGATGCTTTTGATCAATTTAATGCATCCTTGCTGAATACAAATATTATTTTTTTAAAACCATAAAATAAAAAAATCTCACACCCCAAATATGTATTAATTTTTTACTTTTTTTTTTTTTTTTTTTTTTTTTTAAGAATTTTAAATTCTCAGACTTTTGGACCTCTAAATATGGTGTTACTTCCCCAGTATTGACAAAAAAATGTATCGCTCTTCCATTTTATATACGGGATGGTAATTATGTAATATGTATTTTGTTTGTTTCCCCCTTTGTATGTTTTGTAATTGTCAGTGACTGTAAAAGCCAAAAATCTATGCACAGAATCAGCACTGAGTTCATTAATAGGAAATGGGATGTGCCATTGATGGGAATTTTAAGACATCACAGTGGTTAATTTTAGTTTTCCCCTATGTTAAATGCGCAATGCCTTATTTTTGCTCATAATGTCTTCGTTCTGTCATCATTTACTCAGCCTAATGTCGTTCCAAACCTGAATGACTTTCTTTTTTTCTGTGGCACACAAAAGAAGATATTTTGAAAAATGTTGTTTTGGACCCCATTGACTTTCATTGCATGGGCAGTTGAAACATTCTTCATAATATCTAGTCAATGATATCAGAATTTCCAAATATTCCTTATACGTTCCTGTACGTTCACAGTTGTGCCAAATGAAACTGTTCATTCAAAATGTGTTTTGCTTCTGACCTCTAATGCATTTGCTGTACTAAGTATTATTATTAATGTTGAATTTTTAAAGGGTTTGAGGACTTGAGGACTACTTGTGTTTTTGTCTAGTAGAAAGGAAAGATAAAGAAATCTTGAACGTATGCATCAGTAGATTTTGTGCTGGTGTGCAATTTTATACAGACTGTTTGCCTGCATTTTTTTTTCACAGGACATTTTGTAATTGTTGCTGTTTGTATTACTAAAAACTGAACATAGGGAACACATGGATTTGTATCAGCTCTCACAGTACATGATAAAGTGCCTTATCTCAATGTACTTTTTCCAGAATCTGCTTTTTGTACAGTCAACTTAACTGATAAACCTAAGGGATCTGACTGTTTTTGGACCTAACTTTGTCTCCTTACTACTGATGTATACAAGTAATGTTTCGTGAAGTTTTAATACCAATTCCACACTGAGTATACAGTACTACAGTGAATCATGTACCTAAACGTTCTCGCATGTTGTAATGTTAATGTCAGCGACTTATTTTATGTCTGTTAAAACATAATATTGAATGTGTGTGCTCCAGTTCTGGGAAGCATTTCTTACGCATCTTTTCATGGACTTGGAACCAATTATACAAACATTGGGCTTTAATCTTGCATAATGTGAATAAAGTACTTTTCACATCAGTTTGGTGTCTACATTTTTTTTTTTTTTTTAGCATTTCTGTGACTGCACTAGTAGTTGTCACATTTGACAGTTTTTGTTTAGCCGTCTCTGTGTGGTTAGCACAAGTAAACCAATGCTCTTTAGTTGCATGGTCTCCTTTCACAGGATCTTACACTCTCATGAGAAAACATGTCAGAGTGATTTAAGATTTGCAGATAAAGCAAATCTAGTACACAGAAAAATGTGTACAGGCATGATAGTAGTCACAACAAAATGGCTACAGAGCTAAACTGAAGTCTTAGGTGAAATATAAGTTTGTATTTATTTGCTTCATGACCAAATTCCAGCTCTCAAATCCTCTAAATATATTCTTTGAGTAGTGGTTCAACGAATCACAAAACTCCTATTACGGTTCTTGATTCAAACATATATATACTTCCCATTTATTATTTAAAGCACACTTTGCATACTTTGATACCACAGAAAAAACTACTAGCCTAACTAATAAAGCTCAAAAATTATTAAAGGCAAGTGAACAGTCAATAAAAAATAAGATAAAATACAGTAATTAAAAGCATAGGTAAATACAATATAACAGAAATAAAGTAAGGTCTAACTAGTGTATTCAGATACAGACATGTAATAATTAGGCCTAAATGTACAATAACATTGCAGTGTTCACTGTTTTTATACCGAGATTTATATATTTATATAATATTTATATATTAAAATTAAATATAGATTAATCTCTGGTAAAGTTGTGTTTTGTTGTTTGATTAACTTAAAGGGTTAGTTCACCCAAAAATGAAAATAATGTCATTAATTACTCGCACTCATGTCATTCCAAACGTGTAAGGCCTTTGCTCATCTTCAGAACACAAATGAAGATATTTTTAATGAAATCCGAGAGCTTTCTGTCCCTCCATAGAGATCCAACGCAACTACCACTTTCAAGGTCCGGAAAGGTAGTAAAGACATCATTAAAGTACTCCAAGTGACTCCAGTGGTTTAACCTCAATTTTACAAAGCCACGTGAGTGCTTTCTTTGCGCAAAAAAAACATAATTTAACACTTTATTCACAAAATAATATTATCCAAAGTATGTTCACGCAACAATGTCAGCTCTCGCGTGGTGCCCTCATGAACGCTTGTTGCAGATCAATATTTTTGTAAAGTGGTAAATTATGTTTTTTTGCGCAAACAAAGCACTTGCGGCGCTTCATAAAATTGAGGTTAAACCACTGGAGTCACATGGATTACTGTAATGATGTCTTTCCTACCTTTCTGGACCTTGAAAGTGGTAGTTGCGTTGGATCTCTACAGTCGCATCACGCAGACAGACAGCAACATGATGAACGAAGGTCTTACGGATGAGGCAACAACACGAGTGTGAGTAATTAATGACAGAATGTAAATTTTTGGGGTGAACTAACCCTTTAATGACAATTGCCCTATCCAAACACCCACACTTGCGGTCTTGGACACTTGAAAGCGCGTGCACGCGACAGGAAGTAAGTGCGCAATACTGTCACATGTCTTAAAAATGCCAAAGTGCAGTGCCCTTAATGCAAACTAAACCCACACTATCTCGAATACCACTTCGGAGCCGTATTCAAGGCTAAGTGTATCCCATCATGCATCATGATTAGGAACTCGCATGCCCTGAAATCATGAGAGGTTGAGGAAAACATTATTATATGTGTATATTACATAATATATATGTAATATATATTAATACATAATATATGTAATATATTACATATAATTTGGTAGTAAAGTGTTGCACATTTTATTGGTGCAAAGATAAGTAGGCTATGTGTGTTTTGTACAACATTTGCAACTGCTTTTAATCAGTTAGAAGCACCACAATTTTAAATTTTGTCTTCTGTTACATAGCGACTACTGAACAGACATTTAGAAGTTTATTTTAAAATGCAAAGTATTGAAAATCAAAATAAAGCTCCGTAAATACTTGCATTTTTGCAACACTATAAGGGTGTCACATTGGGTAATCAAAAGTTCTACACAGGAAATACGTCAAGTAAATAGACAAGTGTCAATGTGCAAAGACCGCAAGTGTGGGTATTTGGACAGGGCGTTAGACAGCAGCAGGTATTATAGGTTGCTGTCACTTTAAGACCGAATGCATGGATCCAGTATAATGATACACAAACTGCATCCCAATTCAAAGCCTGCATCCTTCAAAGGACTCAGACTTCAAAGACCAGCTTAGACATAATATTTCTGACTTTTCCTAGCTTTTTTAACATTAATATGAAAGTTTTAAGTAGATGTTATATAAAAATATAAAATATAGATGTTATATAAAAGTGTATATAAAAATAAACACAAGAACCTGTTGAGCGACGACCAGTTCTGGTACGTACATTTAACGCAATTCAAATGATAAACCACAAATGATTTTTGTCCTGTAAATACTTTGTTTGTACATTTTAACTTATACTGTCTGTCACCCCTTTAGCTCAAATGAACTCAATTCGTGTTACAAATAGTCTCCCCAACATGATAGATCTGTTTATATATTTCCTAATAAGTACGTTAGATTCACAATTTTGTAAAATCAGGATGACCTACATATCATAAATCCTGATTTATCAACAGATTATCCTCGTCTGACTTTGTAAATTAAGGCATCTTTAAACCTCTTGAGAACTAAAGTGTAACTTCTATCTCTATGGTAACCACTCTCCGCTCCCTGTCCACGTGATCTGCCCCGTTACTTCCTGCGGCAACACTCTCGCTCTCTACCGCTGGTGCCTGCAGTCAGTCTCACCATTGAACACGCCACGCGCAGGTTACTATCACTATATATATGTGCCAGTCAACAACGTTTGAGCCGTCTTTTTCCTTTCACTCTGACTCAGAGTCCTCGGTTTCGTTTCAACACGTCGCTTATACTGCCTCTTGCCGTGTTTATTCAACATAGGAGCTTTTTCCTGATCTTTATAATCTGCTTTGGGTAAGAAAAGCGCGTTTGTTGTCCGTGTAAAGGCAGCCCAGTTTCTCAGCAATGGCGACAGCTGCGGTATCTGCCCCTGCTGGCGGCGGCCCGAACCCCGGATCCGGTGCCGAGATGGTCCGCGGTCAGGCTTTCGATGTCGGGCCGCGCTACAGCAACCTCTCGTACATTGGAGAAGGTGCATACGGCATGGTTTGGTAAGATGCATTTATACTTGTTGTGAACATACTGTTGTTTTTCCGAGTATTGTAATTAATTTTTCTTTTGTTGCTTGGATTTGTTCATTCAATCACAGTGCCATGCACCAGCCCCACTTCTTCTCTCGTTATCATGGACGTGCTGCTTTTGCTTGAAACCAGTTGCATATACTTTTCTTTTTTTTATGCTGGACTTTTAAACATTTTCCCCTGGCTGAGTTTTAGATTTGCATTAAGTGAAAGAGACAAGTTCACACTGAGTCTGACATCTGTCAAAGCAGTTCTGATTATGCTGCTATTGGAAATTCATTATTCAATCATTTTGCATTGCAAATTTAGTTTTTAGGGTATGTTTTTTTTTCTTTTTTTTTTTCTTTCTCTCAAGCTTATTTTTTATTGTATGAGGGTTATTTTGTTGAACTATCAACTTGATGGCATTGTAATTAAATTCAGATTATGTACGTCCCACCAGATTTAGTGTCAGGATTGTGTTGCACTGATTTGCAGAAACGTGCATGTTATTTTATGTACTCGTGCGTGATCTGTGATGGAGTTCCAGTCTGTAAATAAATACAACAACATCATGCTAAGACCAGACATCAGGCATGGATTAAAACTTAATGGAAGTGTGAAGATGTGAAATTTGCGCAGTGCTTTTCCAGGAATGTCAAGGTGGCAGGGCTCTCCAGGGTGGCGTGGGCGCGGGCTCCCCAAGGTTGTGCAAAACTGGTAGGAACAAGAGGCACTTGGATGCATTTCACTGTTGGATCTGCCCACGAACAACAGTTGAAATTGATAGTCCTTGAGTTGGACCTACACCTCTAACTTTAAATGTTGGCTAGGTACACTAGAGTGGATGAGCATCATTTTTTCCAAATATAAATGTTTTGCCAGTTTCCCAAGACTTGGTGAATTTGTAAATCAATATGTATACAGCTAGATTTATACAGTGGTGTTGAAATTGTATAACAAAGGAGAATTGTTGTGGTTAAGTTTCAAGCTAGCTTTGTTACAGTTGAGAGACTGCTGGCTCAAATGTGCAGTCTGATCGCCCATCTGTTCTGGTGAGAGGAGTCCGTTGGCTAAACGAATGAGCTCATCGCTGGCAGGCCTAGTTTTGCTCTTCTCGCACGGATGAATGAATGGTTCACACCCACTCCCAACAGCTACAGACTAGAACAAGCCACCCTGGGTTGACTGTCATATGGACGTGTAGGCCTGTAACATGTTGTGCTGAACAGGCTGTAAGAGTACTGAAGCCTTAACGCAGCCTTGCTTTTGACTGATGACAACAGCCTTTGAAAAAGAGTTTGAGGAAAGAAGAATGTTGAGTAATAATAATTTAATCCAATATACGCTGTTATATTGGTGGAAAAAAAAACATGCATGTTGAGCTTGCTGTCATTTATTAAGACAAGGTGTCTTAAATGTTGTACCCTTGCAAAAAGTCGTGATGCAGAAATGGTATCATATATATATAATACTACTACTATTGTGTGTGTGTGTGTGTATACATATATGTATATGTAAACACATAAAAGTTTGGTGGGTAAGATTTGTGTTTTTGAAAGAAGTTTTTCCGCTCACCCATGCTGCATTTGTTTGAATAAAAAAAAATACAGTAAAAACAGTAATATTGTGAAGTATTAAAATTTAAAATAACCGTTTTCTATTTGAATATTTTAAAGTTTCATTTATTTCTGTGATGCAATTTAGCTGTATTTTCAGCATCATTACGCCAGTCTTCAGTGTCACATAATCCTTCAGAAATAATTGTGCACAAAAGGTTTTTTTTTTCCTTTTTTTTTTTTTTTTTTTTTTTTTTGCTGACATCTGTTTTGGAGTATCCTTATGAAGAGATGCTGATGTCTACTCAGGTATAGACCTTAGTCAGATTAGACGCCATAGGCTGTGAAGCATAGACGTACAATGGCACGCACTGTATAAAGGTCCTAGATCATGTAATTTTCAGAACTCAACTTTTAAAGGAGGCCTATAATGCCCCTTTTACAAGATGTAATATAAGTCTCTGGTGTCCCCAGAATGTGTCTGTGAAGTTTCAGCTCAAAATACCCCACAGATCATTTATTATAGCTTGTCAAATTTGCCCCTATTTGGGTGTGAGCAAAACACGGCGTTTTTGTGTGTGTCCCTTTAAACGCAAATGAGCTGCTGCTCCCGCCACCTTTCCAAAAGAGGGCGGAGCTTTAACAGCTCGTGCTGCGGTTGCTCAACAACAACAAAGCTGGAGAATCTCACGCAGCCAAAATGACAATTGTCAGTAACGGTGTTCAGCCTTACATTGTTCAAACCAGAGTCGAACACTGATGGAGAGACTCAGGAAGAAGTTACAACTTATAGAATGCAACTGGACGTTTCTGAATGGTTAGTGGATAAATTTATGTAGTTGCTGTGGAGTTGATTCAACTCATAGACTAGCATATGCCGTCATGTTAATCTTTTGTGCAAATGCAGCGTTGAATTGACCCTCGTTTGTGAAGCAGTCCGGCGTAAAATGACAGCATGGTAAGACCACTCTACTAAAAAAACTCTTCCTCTTCTCTAAAGCAACCCAAAATGGCCTCAACCCTTTTTTTGTGTGTTCCTGTGTTTATGTAAATTTCAGGGTTAGTGATGTCACTAACCTGGGAAGAAGCTTGTTGTAGTCCCTACCAGCCGTTTGTTGTAGTCCTTAAAAGCGATTTCTGTTAAAGAAAATATCTCCCTTTGCATTGAACTTTGAGCGTCGTAACTTTGCAGATGTTGTTTATGCTCAAACAGCAACGTTACACACTAACTAAAGTTAAAAAAGTGAAATCATAATCAAGGACCCCTTTAAAACTGTTTTATGGATCAGTATGGACAATCAGTATTTTGTTAAACAACAGTACAGTCCTTTGAATGCCCTGTATTCTATCCATCACAGCCTTGTTTTTATTCCTGTCAAAAATGAAATAAGGCGCTACCCTGACTAAGGGGTATAGGAGTCATAATATGCTCTGAATCCCACTGAGAGTGAATATTACCTATTAATTCCTTTTAATTCAGTTTATCAATTGTGGTGATCCCATTTTTGGCGTATTCTAGAGGTGCGGTTCACATGCTCCTTAAATGCTGCACTGCCGATTTGGGAGTTCTGGATGTTCTAATGGATTTTGCTTTGTGCATTACACTCCTGTGTCCATGAGGAAGCGTTTTGTGTGTCTGACATCCTGTCCTGTATTATGCAAAACAAGACAAGCCAGTAGTTTTGGGAAACCAGTAATGTAAGTCACAAACAATAGGCTGTTTGATCACAATCAGACGCCAATTTCCTTGAAACCTAGAATACGAAAGTTCTCAGTTGCAGGAGCATTGCAGCAGATATTCTAAACTGATGACGTCCATGATCTTGGATCTGCTTTGTATACCAGACTCATTTGTAAACACAAAACTGTTCCAGTAACTGCAACTGCGGGTCAGTTTCGTCCAATACCATCCACAAGCCTGGCGTTCGCTGAGAGGCCCCCCTGTGATGTAATAGCTGGAGAATGTGGAGTTTAGCTCTGTTGCTGAGGGAGGTTGGGGACAGGCTGGGTTTCAGTTTTAAACCAGAGAGCGAGTGAATGAGCGAAGAGAGGGCAGGAAATGGAAGGGAAGGGGTGGGCAAGTGGATTTAGGAATGGAGAGGCGAAAGGCTGCAGTCCATTTTGTTGTTCAGCTGCACTGAAGCGGTGATTCCCGTAAACGTATGTGTGTGTGTAAAGCGCTTGCGTCCATTGTATAACAGCATCTAATTACTGGAGGTGACGTCCTCTGTAGATTCACATGGCAAGTGTAATTAAGCTGTATTATCAAGATTTAAATACAGCTTTTAGTGTTTTAGGTATAAATGAACGATATGTTAAATATATTCTTGATATTGAATGCATGTTGTCACACTTGCAGAATGAGGATATCTCTTCCACTTACAAAATTAAATTGGCATAATGTTTTTGTGCCTAAATAGCTGTAACTTGCAAACATTTTGCAGATCTTCAGTGTCCATGAAAGAGTCCGTAGATGCTTTGAGACGTCTGATATTCCATAATCAATTTCAAAGCATCATCAAATCATTTGATTGTGCATGCACTAGACCATGCATTCATAAGTAATAGATACTTAGAAAAACAATAGGTAACACTTTACAATAAGGTCTCATTTGTTAGCATTAGTTCATCCATTAGTTTACAACAGCAAGCAATATATTTTTCACAAAATTTGTTCCAATAGTTCCAAAAATGATCCAATAGTCAATTCCCAATGGACAAATTCAAGTTCTGCACTTTTTTTTTTTTTCTCGTTCGAGAAGCCGTTTCAATGCCGAATTTACCTAATGTTAACAGATAATGTTTTAAACTTCTTTTTCTTTTCAGTTCAAAAAAGTATTAGTAAATGTTGATATTAGACGTAGACGTGCCGATATTCTGTAATACGATATATCACGATAATGAATATGCACAATATTGAGAGTATAAAATCCACAAATAATAAAATGCACCACTGTAAGCTGCAACAAAGAGACGCGCATATAAACAAGCCCAACGTGCACGAGAAGCACATGGCGGAACGAGTGAAGGAGATGCGCTGAATGAAAGTGCAGGTTCACTCTCTGACAGCAGAAGGCACTGATGGAACTGCAGAAATGAAGCGGTTACCCCGGAAACGCCGTAAACAAAAGCGGCTGTGCTACTGAACAGTATTTCAAATGCTTCAAACAGCCATTCAGTTTTTTGTAATCTCAATGTTGTTCATCACAGCACCAAATACTTAATACTTAAAGACTTAATAGGCTATTTATTTTCAAACTTTAACATTTTTATATTTTATTCTGGACTACAACATGCCTTATATGACTGAAAATGTTCTGATTATTTGTTATTGTTCAATAACACTTAGTGACATAAGGCTTCATTAGTAAACATGTTAATTCATTACTACCAAACTGACAATGAAAAAGCGTTTATTAATCTTAATGTTAATTTCTTAGTTAATGTTTAATAACATTACTAAAATCAAAAGTTGTAATGGACCTGGGGCCTGTACCATGATGGTAGTTAAACAAACTCAGGGTTATAGGATTAGTTTCGAGTTGACAAAACCAAACCACTCCAATCCGGCTTTGTTGGTACCATGATGCTGATCATCAACTTTCTCTGTCAACTCAGGCTTTGATTCTGAGTTTGTGGAGCGCGTGCACATGAATGCGTGACATCAGTGGTGAACAGCCAATCACATGCCTTGCAACAGAGAGAAACTCTGATTCACTTCTCGCGAGAGAGCCAGCGTGATTCAAAACTCTTCTGCTGAAGGTTAAGAGATTGAAGAAAATGAAGAATTTAAACGCATTTACACTAAAGAAAATACTTGTCCATGAAAGAGGAAAAATAAAAGAAATGATCTTGCTCTATCAGTGCAAGAGAAACTTGTGAAGTTAGTTTATATAGTTGCTTGATAATATATAGCAATAGAGACTCAAACATGCAAGGTCACATGTAGTCATTTTTAAAGAGTTAACTATTGATTCTACAGCTTATTACATATGATCTGTATATATCAATATTCATTTAAACTAAATGCTTAATAACTGCTAAACTAAAATTGCTTGTGTGTAATGGATTAATAATAATATAGATCATATAATAATTATATAAATCATAATTCTAATTATCGTTAAAGCCAGACAATTTCATCTTTTAAATATTTATTTTTACTACATAGTGACCTTTAATTTGGAGGAAGTGAAACCGGGGGTGTGACTTTATTGCGTTGGATGTGTCAGTATCACTTTGCTCACATCTGATTGGTCCAATTTCGGTTTGAGATCCCTTATCCAGAACATAACCTGCCAGGTTAGCTGTGGAGCGTAAGTTACTATGGTGATTAACACCGCTAGAAGCCAAGTCACTTTCATGGTACCTAAAACCCAGGATTGGCGCAACTTACCTGGCTAGCCAGTGAATCCGGCTTCATGGTACAGGCCCCTGAGCTAAAACTAACAATGATCAGTTGTATTTCTTAACTAACATTAACATTAACAAAAAATAATACCTTCTGTAACAAATGTAGCTATTGCTCATTCTTAATCTTAGTTAATGCATTAACTAATGTATTGTAAAGTGTTACCTGTTGTTCTTTATAATTCTTTTGCACTTTAATCTGTTTGAAAAATTTAACTTTTTAATTTTTTATATGTATTGCGTTATTGTAATATTTTTAATAATGTTCAAAGTTCTTTTTGTTATAAGAAAAAGACATCTTAAACTTTTTATACTGACACTTTTTTTTGCAACTTATTTCAATATCGTGATAATACCGTATACCGTGATAAAAGCTTCAGCAATTATCGCAACATGAAAATTTGATACTGTCACATGCCTAATTAGAAGCATTGTTTGTTGTTAACAGTCCATGTTAACTAATATTAACAAATGAAACCTTATTTGTGACTTTGTGTTACCTCTTAAACATTTCTGTTTGGTTCGATCTTAATTCCAGAGACAGTTAATGCAGGTTGTTTTTGCATTTTGCTCAAGTTCATGATTTGTTTAATGCATGTTTTGAGAAATAAATTAGCATTTTTCACCTAGATGACCATAAAATCCATATAAATTGTAAAAGCAAAATATTGCCCCTTTCAGAGGTACAAATTGTTTACTGATATCTCTTATGTTTTATGTTATTTTATGTTTATGTTCTGTTTAATTGCCTTTTAGGCTGCTTTTCAGTTCACCTGACCGTGATCAGATGCATTTATTTATTAGGGTGAGTTAAATTGATGCACATTGTTGGCTGTTGGTTCTGAAGACTGCAGAGTGTGTTCTAATCTTTTGACTTTAACTACAATATGTTTTTACTTGCCAGCTTAATTCTCAAAATTGTTGCGCCATTTATGTGGCGTGCTATTGCAGAAGTGACTCTGTGGGTAGTGGCTCTAAACCATAAGGAGGAATGCTAGTAGTCAGTCCTGCAGTTCCAGTTCCTCAGGGCATGACCCTGCCTCTGTACTTCATAGGTGCTCGGTGCTATGGTCTTAACACTGAAGTAAAAGTGAATGTATTTCTTGATTGCTTCACTTAGTATGCAGACATTTGTGGGAAGTACTGGAGCTCATAAACATGTTGTTGCTAATTGTATCAGCTGTTTTATTTGGAGTTTTGTCACCAAGTGCATGAAACCGTTTCAATAGCTATTTTGGGTTTAAACACATTTTTATTTTCCAAACATTATCTTCCGTTAGATACAGAATATAATGCTCTCAATTGTCTCAATTTCAATCTGCACTGTAAGTTCACAGCATTTTTTTTTTCTTGTATTTTCTACAAACTGCTTTCACTAATGTCATAAAAGCATCCTTCCGCTAATTAGGTGGCTTCTGTTTAAATTGTGAAATTATTGGATTCAGAAATTTGTGGTAGCACTCCAAGAATAAATGCTTTATGTATTTTCTCTTTTTTTTTTTTTTTTTTTTTTTCCTTTCACACTTTCAGTTTCCAGAAAAGAGCCCATACATGCTTTGAGACATATAATATTCCATTATTAATTTCAGATTACCAAAGCATTTCATTGTGCACGCATGCAGGCCAAACATAGTGATAGATTTTTAATACAATTATCTGGTAATACTTTACAATAAGGTCTCATTAGTTAACAGTTCATGCATTAACTGACGTCAACTAACAATGAGCAATAGGCCTACTTTTTACAGCATTTATTAATCTTTGTTAAAGGGTTAGTTCACCTAAAAATGAAAATTCTGTCATTAATTACTCACCCTCATGCTGTTCTACACCGGTAAGACCTTCGTTCATCTTTGGAACACAAATTAAGATATTTTTAATAAAATTCGATGGCTCAGTGAGGCCTGCGTTGAAAGCAAGATTATTAACACTTCAGAATGCCCAAAAAGGTACTAAGACATATTTAAAACAGTTCATGTGACTACAGTGGTTCAACCTTAATATTATAAAGCAACAAGAATACTTTTTGTGCGCCAAAAAATACAAAAATAATGACTTTATTCAACAATATCTAGAGGAGATGGGCGATTTTAAAACAATGCTTCATGAAGCTTCGAAGCTTTACGAATCTTTTCTTTTGAATCAGTGGTTCAGAGTGCGTATCAAACTGCCAAAGTCACGCCCCCAGTGGTGAACCATTGAAATTTCAAAACGCTTATGACGTAACAAAGCCTCGTTTACTGAAATCACGTGACTTTGGCGCTCTAAACCACTGATTCGAAACAAAATCATGAAGCAGTGTTTTGAAATCACCCATCACTAGATATTGTTGAATTAGTCTTTTTTTTTTTTTTTTTTTTTTGGCGCACAAAAAGTATTCTCGTTGCTTTATAACATTAAGGTTGAACCACTATAGTCACATGAACTGTAAATATATCTTTAGTACCTTTCTGGGTGTTTGAAAGTGTAAATTAACTTGCTTTCAATGCAGACCTCACAGAGCCATCAGATTTTATCAAAAATATCTTAATTTGTGTTCCGAAGATTTTCGAAGTCTTATGGGTGTGGAACAACATGAGGGTGAATAATTAATGACAGAATTTTAATTTTTGGGTGAACTAACCCTTTAATGTTAGTTAAATACAATTGTTCTTTGGTTTGGTGTAGAAATATTGTTCATTAGTTCATGTTAACTAATGTTGTTAACTCATGTTAACAAATGAAACCTTATTGTAACCTATAGGTGTTACTAATCAACTCTTAGTTCTCGGTAACACTTTATTTTACGGTGCCGTAGTTACAAGTTACTATAGTAATAACAGTACATTATGCATAATTACAAGTAACTAACCCTAAACCAAACCCTAACCCTAACTGTCTCTATGGTAAGTACATGTAGTTAATTAAAAGGACTCAGGACTTACCAAAGACTATAGAATAACACAAGATACGTCACTCGTATTGTTTTGAATGGGAGAAAGTGCAACGCGCAATATGGTGGAATAAGTCCCGCCTTCTAAATAAGAGTCATCGTGTAACTGCAGCGGTCGTTAGAAGCTCCAGTTCCTATAGACACAGTCAGACGGGCGCCTCCGAAAGGCACAAGAGACACGCATTTAGGACTGCGCATGCACGCTAGCTTGATCCAGCCTGAAAAATACAGTTTTTTTTTTTTTTGATTCGAACATTTAGAAACATAATTTATGAGACAGTTGTTGTCAGATTTCATTGGTGATCTCAAATATGAAATTTAATCGAAAGCTTGGCAAACAGCTTTGGAGAATTTGATGTTTCCCCATTCATAGAGATAAGAGCTGCACTTGAATGCCTGAGAGGCGTTTCAAAGATGGCCGCCGAGTGAAATGACTTGTCTTAAAGGGACTTTGGTACTTATTTGAGTAATTACAATGTAACTACGACACTGTAAAATAAAGTGTAACCTAGTTCTCTGGTTTGATCTTGAAAAAAAGCAGAGGCGGTTGTTGCCGTTTGTTTTTGCCTTTGGCTCAATTTTATGATTTATGATATGATTTGTCTGTTTTGAAAAATAAATTTCCATGCATCATCTCGCCTAGATAATCTTGTAATCAATACGAGTTGTAAAAGCAAGTAGTGCCCCAGATGTACATTATTTTCTGATATCTCTAATGTTTTGTTATTGTCTGTGGTTACCAGAGAAATGATAATGTTACAATTTTCAAAAACATAAATGTAGAACATGTGTAACTATTATGATGTTCCTAAATGTTACTGGTATTTATATTGTGCTTTTAGTAATATAACCACAGATAGTTCTTCTGCTTATTAGGTAATTATACTAATTCTCTTACGTTGTTTGAGGGTAAGAGTTTCCTGTAGTTGCGACTATTAAATACGTCACTCAGGTCTGGTGTAAAGGCTTATCTATCTATGGCTGTTTGCTTTAGCAGGTTGACTCACTCATTCAGAGGCATGTATCTATAGCTGTAGTAAATTAAGATCTTCTGTGCCCTCGTTGCAAATAGCACCTCTTCATTACTGTTCAAATTATGTTAATAATTACTGTAATGGCTGTTTGTCCACTTAAGCTTGAGTTCAGTAAATGCTGTCTGTTTGTGCAGGTCGAATTTCCTGTGATGAGAATTGTACGTTTCTGTTTTTCTTTGCGCATAGCTATTGTACTTGATTCATGGTCTGCCAACTTTAAAATCATCATATTATATTATATTTTTTTTTTTTTAGGGCTGCACGATTAATCAGATTTTAATTGTGATCACCTTTTCTGCTTCACTCGATTTATTCAGGCATAATCATCTGTGACAGTCAATTGTAATTGCTGAATAGATGCACTTATACAAACTTGCTACAATACGAAGTCTTTTTTTGTTGTTTTAATATAAAAACATTAACATGATTTAAATTATTGTAAGTAATACTAGGAATTTTACAGTTTTTGATTTTGAGAAGCTTCTTAAGGTTTTAATATTGTAAAAAGTATATTAAAGGTGCAGTAAGTGATTTCTGAGAAATAGGGACTTGCCGATCCTATACTCAGTATCAGTATCGGCTCTGATACGGCCATTTTTGCCGGATCGGGTATCGGTCAGGTGAGACCGATCCAAATCCGATATTGTGCGTGTACTATTCTGTTATTGTTAAGCCCCACAAAAGGCACAAAAACATTATAAAGCACCATAACGTTTTTGTGCACTATATTCCTAGTTTTCTGAAGCCATTCCATAGTTTAATGTGAGGTACAGATGAAAATTTATGCCGTTAAATTGAAGTTCACGTAAACTCTTCCCTCCGCTGCGGCTGTCAGTCATTCTCCATTCAGCATTCAAATTTTGTGTCGCGTTCGATTACGACAGTCAACACGATGAAACTCTCTCCAAGATGATTCAATGTTCCTACTATTATTGTACTTGATCTGTAGATAAAGGTATATGGTTTTGCATAAAAGGCCTTTATCTTGCTGGAGTTTATTGCTGTTTCTAAATTGTTACTTTGTCCTTTGTGTCTGTTAGATCACAACACTGGAGTAGAGAGCACTATGAATTGTTCTTCACTTGCACAGTAACTGATTTATAACTGTTGAGAGAAAAGGCTCACTAAACTGCATAGATATAATACACTATGCATATCTCTTCCCTTTGTGCTTTGAACTTTTCAATGCGAAGCGCTGCATGCTGCGACTCCATGTTGCTTCAAGCACATCATTCTGCACACGGGATGCGCATAAGCGCTTTGTGCTGCTCTGTATTGGAGCCTTTCATATTATTTTTCAAGCCTTCCCGTTTAGTTCTCTCCAGCGCTGGAAAGCTTTTCTAAAATTAACGCAGGTTCTAAAGCTCTTGCCTCATCATGACCGTTCTTTTTCCAGTGATATTCCTCCTGACTTTTTCTCATTATTTGTAATGTCTCTCAGCCATCTCTCTTTCTACAGTCTTTCTTCAAATCTCCCTCTTGCTCACTCTCTCTCCTCCCCCATCATGAGTGGACACGCCCCTACTGCTGATTGGCTACAAGTGTGTTGTGGTGGTCTGTCTGATCCACTTTCAACAGCATTTCTCAGAAATCACTTACTGCGCCTTTAATATTCATAGTAAAATCAGGAAACCGCATAGCAATGACTTCATTTGTTACGATGACATGAGCAAATTCAGTTATTTTATTATCAAATTTAAGTTTGTAACTATTGTGAGTGGCATCTCAACTATCACTGCGGTAGAATGTGTGGACCCGCATCGTCTACGCTGGGTGTAGTTGCGCCTTGTTGTTGTTTTTATTTGGTGCAGATGTAAATATTTATCTGAAGACTGGACATAGCAAAGCCCAGTGTAGAGCTTACACCCAACTTTTTTACGTCCAGCTGGTGCAACCGGCCCCAGATCCTTAACTGATGCCATAAAAGTCATTTAGACTATTGTTTGCCAATTGGTAGGGTGAGCATTGAGTCATTTCGGACAGAAAAGCACACATGACACATGAACAACTGATTTCAAGTAAAAAAAATAAGAAAAAGGTGGGGTTTTTTAATGCATTGTGGGAAATATTAAAGCCTAATCTGATTTGCACCAGGTTTGGATATTCACATAGAGTGCAACAGTACCCATCTCCTTTTTCAGCTGTGCTGGTTCTGGAAGTATTTTTTTTTTTCATTCATTTTTCCCATAGGAATTTTAAAATAGTCTTCGTTAAAGAGTTATAAGCCATGAATCAAGCCAATCCGCTTCGAGGTGAATCACAACACTACAAACTTTGATTTAAAATTAGACAAAAAATACAAAGGTCCAAGACTGTGTACTTAATGATGTTAGTGAGGGGAAAGAACTACAATCCCAAGAAGCATTGCCATAATCAAATTAAAAAATGATGGTGAAATATAAAACTACTTATTTACAAATGTTGATTATATGTATAAAAGCAATAGGCTATATTTATATGCATATATATACAAACATTTCAGTATTTTGAGGGACTCGATTATGTCATTCACAGTGCTTCATGGGAGTGGGCGGAGCTAAAGAGCTATTTTGGAGCATGTTGCTTTTTTGGACTCTTGATTGGTGTCATTTTCTGTACAGCATCGTGGGTAGTGTAGTTTTTCCACCAGGAATTCCACTGTTAAACACGATTATTTTAAAAATAAGCTGAAATAATGTGGGCTGACGGCTTCAGCAGAAGCAAATACCATGGATTAACAACCTTGTAGCTCACAGCAGGTTTGTCTTTAATGGTTTATAAGTTATTGTTTAAAATCAATTTCCTTATGGAGAAAATGAATGGAGTTTTTACTTCCGGAACCCAACTGTTGCACTCTGTTGTATGCGCAGTGAGGGATGTAGCCACATAATTACACTTTCTTTTATGCACCCTTGTGTGCGCACAAATGTACATACAAATATTTTAGTCAATGCATGTACAAGCTCACACATGCCTGCATTCTCTCACACACACACACACACACACACACACACACACACACACACACACACACACACACACGGTGTGTGGCTACTGCCTGGGCCGTGCCTCCATGCCAAACTCTGCCACAGTGCCAGTCTCCATGGCAACCCTTCTGCCAAGGACGTCAATCTGCCGTCACATGAACCAGCCTGACTGGGAGGAGTGTCAAAAGGAGCAGGCAACCGAAGGAGTGAATGAAAGCAGAGGAAAGGGAGATTTTTTTTTTGTTTTTATTTGCATGGTTGGTAATTTTTGCAGACTTTGACAAGGCATGTTAAGCATATGCCCATATAAGGGTGGAAAATAACTGCAAATCACGATGGTTAATTTATTATTAGTGGTGTTTGCTAAATTTCTAAGGCAATCTTCACTATTGGTACAACCATTCATAACCTTCTAGTAATGACTTATTAACGTTTAATTCAAAACCTTAAAGGGATAGTTCACCCAAGAATGAAAATTATCCCATGATTTTCTCACACTCAAGCCTTCCTAGGTGTATATGATCTTCTTACAGATGAACACATTCGGAGATGTATTTAAAAATATCCTGGCTCTTTATAATGGTAGTGAATGGGGGGCGCGATTTTGAAGTCCAAAAAAATGCATCCCTCCATCATAAAAATAATCCAAAGGCCTTCTAAAGCAAAGTGATGGGTTTTTGTAAGAAAAATAGCCATATTTAAAACTTAATAAACTAAAATAACTAGCTTTCGGCAGACGACTGTACGCATACTGCGCAAGTCAACTTGCGCCACAAGATTAACCCCTAATGCGATTGTATGACGCAGGATGTAGGAGTATCGTAAGCTTAGACGCCTCTTGCGGTTTAAATAAATACGGCTGGGCAACAAACTCAAGCTCCTTTTCTCTTATATCGAAATCCTCTGACATTGCTCTGTAAAATTTCTCATTTTAGACTTAATTTGTGACCGGTGTTTTGATTTGCTCAATCCTCTGCGCTTCCGTGTTCATCATTGCGTCATGTGTTGGGTCAGGGGTTACTCTTAGAGGGTACGGCCATCTGCCAGAAGCTAGATATTATAGTTAATAAAGTTTTAAATATGGATTTTTTTTCTTACAAAATCTACACCTACATCGCTTCACTTCAGAAGGCCTTTATTAATCCGCTGTAACTTGACTAGCGCAAACCTTAGTAAATCACCTTGCATGATTAATTTAAGTACTTTTCTCTCATAAATTTTGGGTCTGAAAGGAAAACTCCTACAAATGCATATGCAATAAGGTCAGTCGCAAAAATAACTGTGTCCACGCCTTTTTAGTGCTAATTTTTCACTGCGTGTCTTTAGTAAATCCTGAGGGTAATTTTTTTTAACACCAAAAGAGGGATTGCGCTGGCACAAGGTGCTAGTAAATCAAAGTGTTCTGTCAGGCACTTCATACTTTTTCATATCATGGGATCATTTTATGGATTTAGTTTTAATCAAATTTAATTCATTTTGTTTACATTTTATTAATTCAAGTATGTTTATGCACTTTTTATCACTAGAAAAAAAATTAAATAGCCTGTTAAACATTATATATTCTCCTTTTATATAGAAAGTTTTTGGCATAAAGCGTTCTTTGAAATTGAGTCAAGAACCCTAGAGTTCTATTTAGAACATCACTGAACCTGTAGCACCGTGGTAATGACTTTTGCCCTGGCAAACTACCCTCACATTTCCTTCTTCAAATGTAAAAAGCTAGTTTTGTGAAGTAAGGTCTGTTTGATCCGCTTGTTCACTCTCCAAAGTATGGTGAAACCGTTCAACCTAGTTAATGTCTTTAAGATTTTCTGGTTTATAGAATGTGAAAAGCTTCTTACTGGCACAGCTGCGAATGTGCGGGCGTTCTGGGTTAGGAACAGAAAAGACAGGATTATCCAGCCTTGTGTCCCGGCCCCATTTCGACGAGCCTTAGAAGTGCCTTCACCCTCAGAAGGTGCATTAAAATAGAAGCATCTCTTCTTTAAACGTTGGGAGATGCCTGCTAAAGGGATCTTGTGAATGCACAAATAGGCATGTAAAACATATATAATGCCATATTGCATAACACATCTAAATGGGTGCATCTTATGAAACTGAGAACCTGTCTGGGTTACATTTCACCCTAAAGCCAAATGAAAGTAATTTGTAGGGTTTGGACATTATGACTTTTTTTTTTTTAATGACAGTTAAATTAATACGTACAAACTCCCAGTTCTCATTAATGTAATGCAAATGATCTCATTACTGTAAGAAATAACTACATTAATTTAGCAAGTATTCATGCATTGTAATAGGGGCAAAATTGTGTTTTATTATTAGGGCCTGAGCACCTGTGGTGCGAGGACCCTATTGTTATTGCTCAGTCAATTATTCTTCTTCTCCGAAATGAAGACATCTATATGCCAATATTTAGTTAGTCATAGCGCCACCTGCTGGCAACAGGAAATGGCATGCTTTGCACTGTAATTCACTCCCAGAAACACATTTGTATATGCCATGAAGTACCAAACATGCTAGAAACACGTGAAATCATGCAACACTTGGCTAAGTGCTAATGTATGCGATTAACGCCACGAAACAGCAAGTTGTTGTAACTCAGGCATACAATGTTCGATCTGCTCCAAACTTTTGATAATAGTCCTGGCCTGAAGACATCTGCTTGGCAATCAAAATGACTTTGCCATATTTCTTCTCTATTTATCTGCTTAAATGAATATCGCCCACTGTTCACTGTTCAGTTTTCCTAAGGCCACCGGGTGGCGGTAAGCCCGGGTGCAAGGGCCCTTTCATCGCTGCTTGCAGCTTTAATTAATGTTGTTTTTGTGATTGTTATTTATTAATTTATCCATTTTATTTTATTTAATTTTTGTATGAAATAAAGCACATTCCTCTCAGTTCTCATTACCGTAATTAGCTGGCTATATATTAATATTGTTATTTATTTTAGTTCTCATTACCATAATGCAACTTATCCCATTCTCATGAGAAAAAAAAATATTAAATGAAGTATTTATGTATTGTAATGTTTTTTTTTTTTTTTTTTTTTTTGTACTGCCTTTAATGTCTGCTGATTTTTATTAGAATAAAATACTAATAAAAAAAATCTGGACCTGTTATAGTAATGAGAATTTGGGGTGAAAAAATCTGCTTAATTGTTATGAAAATGTCACAATGCAAAACCTTTTAATGCCATATATATTTATATAATTATTATTTATCTAACGGGCTAAATATTTATTAAATTGTTAATATTGGCTGAAATAAGCACATTCCTCACAGTTCTCATTACCGTAATGCAACTTATCTCATTCTTGTGAGAAAAAAAAAAAAACACATTAAATGAAGAATTTATGCATTAATGTTTGTTGTACTGCCTTTAACGTTTGCTGATTTCTTTTAAATAAAATACCCATTATGTTCATGAGAATTTGGGGTGAAGAAATGTGCTTGCTTAATAATCATGATGAAGTCATGATGCAAAAATTTAGTCAAAAAATTAAAAAAAAAAAAATTATTAAATTTATTTATTTATTTTTTTTAAACTTGAACCTGAAATGAGCTTTACCCAAAATCACAGTGTTCATAAGTTAAAAGTTATTCTAAAACCTTTTTTGAGTGGCTTTGCTTTGCCTTCTCACTTTGTTGACACCACACACCGAGGGTTTACACACAAGTAACACTAAAATAGGTAGTTTTTGTTGTTTTGCATCTGTGCTGATTTTCAGTCTTCGAGATGTTCTCATGCAGCAGTCATTTACTCTCAACAGTTTCCATGCAGACCCAGCTTTATTTATAGACATCTTTATTATTTGGTGGCATGACAGTATGCCATTGGAGCGTCTTTTTCCCCCTCCTCTTTCGCACCAAGGGTATCTGGCATTGTCAGAGCATTGTGTAAATTCACTACGAACGTTCAGCCTGTCGCCGCCCCCCTCCTTCACATTACCATGGCAACAGCCTGTTGCATAACTCCTAACCACAAAGTCTTGCCTGTCCGTCTCCGTGGAAACCATGCCTCTCTCCTTTTCTCTTTTTCCCTGCTGTCTTGCTATGTCTCCCCATCTCTGCTTCTCTATCTCTCTCTTTCATGGTCTTTCTTAACCTCTGCGTAATTTCTCCACTTTCTGCCCTTTTAGAGTGTGGTGTGTACAGTGCCAGCCAGATGGTTGATCTGTGAGCTTTACACTTGTCAAGATTGAAATCTGCATCAACATTAACAACAAAAAACCTCCAGACATGACACATTGAGCCATGGTGTGAAAAATGCAAGTTCAAATACAGCCGTTCCGTCATAAATTGTGACCTGCTTGACCATGTTTCTGCTGTGCAAGATAAAACAGTGCAGATGTTGCATTATCTGTGCACCTGACACAGATTTAGCATTAACAATGTGTCAGCAGTGCAGAGAGCTCAGGGAAACCATTTGAATCAGGTCATGGTTATGATGATGAGATTGCATCTTCAAGTTCTTTGCATTCATGAAGCCCATGTGTGAAGAAGAGTGACGCACATAAAGCCATAGGAACTGTTTTGAGTTTAGCTAAAGGTTAGAAGGTTATTTAACTTAAAGATCACATTACACTCTAAAAAATAATGTGTTGGCTCTACAATCAATTTTTTTGAGTTCTGACAACTTGCAGTGAATTTATGTTCAAACAACAAGCTACAATGAGTTAGAGGAACTTAATAATTTGTAGCATAAACGCAAATTAAGTTGAGTAGCCCTGGAACGAATTCATCTTACCTATTTCAGTTTAAATCAACAGCTGTCATAGCACATGCTAACCTAACTTATTTAACAGTCAGTCAATGTGTTTACCTTCATGTATCCACTCTTCAACACAATGGTAAAAAACTTCAACATTACAGAAACTCTTTCAAATGTCAAACATAACAGCATTAAACACTAACAGGTCTTTCCCTTCATTAAAAACAAATTAACACTTAATTTCAACATTAATTATCCTTATCCAGTCCTATGCAAAGCATGCTGGGAACTAGAAATCCACTGCCTAATTTCCGAAGTTATCAAGACAATTTCATTAAGTTACTACAAATTTTTTTAAAAAGCCAGTTAATGCAGAAATTTGAGTTTAAGTTACAAATGATATTAAGTTAATGTAATGATTATTTTGATTATTTAAGTTAATTTAACATTATTTTGTCAAAATAACTCAACAAAATAATGTTTGCAACTTAAAAGGCTTAATTAAAACAATAAATTAGAATTTTTTTATTTGCAACCATGCATTTATTTAAATTGTGGTAACAGGTCCCCTGAATTTAGTGTTTTTGGAAATGTTTTTAAACATTTGTTTTTTGCGAGTTCTCATGCTTAAAATATTAATATATTACTATTACTGTTATTTCTTTTGAAAACTGATTTATTTTATTTAGTTAGTTGTATTTAGTTCTTTAACGTAAAGGTCACATTAAATCTGTCTTTTTAAACTTTTTTTTTTTTTTTTAGTTTAGTTTTTTAGCGTCTTCAACTTCTCAAATACTTAAAACATTAATATCCAACATTAAAAGTATTATAATTCCTTTTGAAAACTTTATTTCGTTTTTCTTTTGTATGAAGGTCACATTATGTTTTTGCAACTTCTCAAATGCTTAAAATATGACAATGCGTCATTAGAATTAAAAATGATAAATCTAAACACAGTCTGTATCTGAATGTTTGGTTTTATTTATTTTAACTGTTGTCTTTTTTTTTTTTTTTTTTTTTTTTTTTTTTTTTATTTATATGAAGGTCACAACTGTCTTGGAAGCTTGTTCAATGTTCATGAATCATCATAAAAATATTTTGCACTTTTTTATTTATTTATTTATTATTATTTTTTTATCTGTGAATCTAAACAAAGAGTGAAATAATCATAAGCCATTTTTAATACAGGGTGTTTCAAATAGATGGACCCAATTTCATACTAATATATTTCAAAATGGCAACGTTACAATTGCACAAAAAATGACAAATGAACCTGCAGGTTCGACGTTTCCTAAATGACACACTGCCTCAACGTTGGATACGTCTCACAGGACCCCAAGAATTGGCGCTACACTCTTGGCCCCCAAGATTAATGAACTATTATGTTTTGTAACTAAAGCCGGGTTCACACTGTATGATTTTTGGCTACAAATGTTGAGAATCCTAAAAGATTCTTCTGATCCTAGGCCAAAATCTGAAGTCTTTGATCACTAGTTTGACATGTTCTTCAACAGACGATTAATGATCGTTGCGATCAAATTTTACCTCTGACGAAATTCTTGCAGTGTCACAAGTTTTGACGCACAGTGCTGCGGTGTGACTTCTCCTTAGACAACCGTCAAGTCAGAAACCAATAGGAGCACAATTAGCGAGACCACAACCAAACCACCACTTGCTCCAACACACATCGTGTTTTTATTTGTTTTTGTTTGCAAGCCACCATTTCTATCCCACATGTAAATGCAGCTCACAGTCACTGAACGTGTCACGGATTGATGATGTAAAACTCCGGACGAGTCTTCTTGCATGCATTCGTTTTTAACGCATCTTGACTGCCATAGAATCTGACATTAATGACAACTGAGATCCTTCAGTGTGACATGGCTTACAGCGGGGATCATGTTCGTACAGTCTGACAAGCAACAGTCGTAAAAGGCTATTATAAATCGTACAGTGTGCACCCGGCTTAAGAAAACAGATGCTTGATCTGATGATGTCTCCTCTTTTGCTTCTTTTCAGCTCAGCGTATGATCGTGATAATAAAGTGCGTGTGGCGATAAAGAAGATCAGCCCGTTTGAGCACCAGACGTACTGTCAACGCACACTCCGTGAGATTAAAATCCTGCTCCGCTTCAAGCATGAGAACATCATCGGCATCAATGACATCATCCGCACACCCACCATCGACCAGATGAAAGACGTGTATCCTTTTTTTTAGCCTGGAAATAAACAAAGTTCTAGGATTTTATTATTCTGTCCTATTTCTAGGTAAATAATCATACAAGTAAATTAGTGACAATGATCATGTGACTCCTTTGGTACAGACAGTCAGCTGCTCTTCCATTGAAGCTCAAGATGCTTTTTTTTCTCATGCTGGAGAACACGATTTTATGTGTATCAGTTCAAGTGTGGCCATCATTAAAGCAAAAAGAGAGATATTAAGATGTATTTAAATTCAAACTCATTCAATTTTTCAGTTCAGCTTTTTAAATATACATGTTCAGGCTGAAAATATGGCCTCTGGCACAAACTACGATCTTTTCCAACTGTGTAGGCTGAGACAATGCAAAAATCTCTAGTAAAGAGTTAATTTTAGGACCGAAATCAATAGTCAGTAGGCGTGTGGATAGTGAGAGCAGTTTTGCATGATCTAATTGCTGTGTTGTTGTAGTGTGATTAGGATCATGCCAGAGCTGCTGCTGTTGAAGGGAGTAGAAACATAAGATTTTAAAGACCACGATTTTCTTTCTTGTGCTTATGTATTTTCTACTGAAGATAATACAGAACTTATCAAAAGCCTTGTGATTTTTGTTGTTGTGGTTGTTGTTGTTGTTGTTTTAAATATCCAGGAGCTTTTAGTATGCCACAGCCTGAAATAAACAAAGATTTACTACTTATCCTTGTTGGCAGGCATGGGAATTGTGAGCTGTTTAAAGGATAAGTTCATTTCCGAATTTAAATTTCCTGATAATTTACTCACCCCCATGTCATCCAAGATGTTTATGTCTTTCTTTCTTCAGTCGAAAAGAAATTAAGGTTTTTGAGGAAAACATTCCAGGATTTTTCTCCATATAGTGGACTTCAACAGGGTTCAACAGGTTGAGGGTCCAAATGTTCAAATGGTCTAAATGTTTCAGTGCAGCTTCAAAGGGCTCTGCACGATCCCAGCCGAGGAATAAGGGTCTTGTCTATTGAAACGATTGGTCATTTCTAAAAAATAAAAATACTTTTTAACCACAAATGCTCATCTTGCACTGCTCTGCGATGCGCCACGCGTTACGTAATCATGTTGGAAAGGTCACGCGTGACCAGGGCTTGACATTAACACCCGCCAACCCGCCAAATGCGGGTAGATTTCAGCTGTGGCGGGTAAGACAGCCACTCCCACTAGCCACTTTGGCGGGTTGAATTTAATTGCAGCTTACAGCCAATGATCGTTGAAGATCGTCGTATCACAAAATTACAATTCAATTAATGTTACAATTCTTTATCGATTAACTTGCTGTTAGTGAAGGCGGGATAGGCGGAATCGCGCTGAATGACACACAACAGAAGCGCTTTCTCGCGTGTGCGATCAGTTCTCCTTGTGCCTGAATAGTCAAATACACGCACACACAGGTGTCAAAATGTCCGTCGTGTGGAGTATCTCGCGTGAATATAGTCGGTTATGGCTTAAGTGGACGTAAACAGGTGGGTAATAACTGGATATGTGTCGGTATATTACGTCCATGCATTCAGCAGCCCAATTAAATATCTGTCTGTCATTAATGTTAATCAAACAATAAAAAATGTTAAATAAATGTATACATGTTAAATAAACCTACTGTATCTGAAAAAAGTTTTTTTTATTTATTTATTTACTATTGTTTTTGTAATTTGCTTCTTTGTTCTTTTATATAGCCTAACGAAAATAACTTATTTATCATATTAGCCTATGCTCATATTGCCCACCTGTAGGCTACATACCAGCTGATATACAATGTAGTCTTGATTTGGGTGGTCAATCTGCATTTGAAAGTTTGAAAGGGTTTTAAATCTTCAAAATCAAGTAAAATGACTCAAAATCAAGTAATTTAAGAATGCCAAAGTCAACTTTAATCATATAAAATGTAATTTCCCAACAGCAAAATTGTGGCCAGTGAAAGTGCTGAGTGGCTAGTAACTTTGGAAAAACCACTATCGACAGTGGCTGGTGAGCAAAAAAAATGATGTGAAGCCCTGCGCATGACGTAGGCGAAAGTACGGATCCAGTGTCTACAAAGCGAATGTGCAAAGACTAAGTCAAACGGCCTTTACAAAAAAAGGTGAAACAATGATATCGGATGATTTTGAAGTTGGAGGAGAAGTGACCTTTCCAACCTGATTACATAATGCGTGGCGGACCGCAGAGCAGTACAAGATGAGCATTTGTGGTTAAAAAGTATATAATTTTTCATTATTATTATTATTATTATTATTATTTTTTTTTTTTTTTTTTTTTAGAAAATGACCCATCGTTTCACTAGATAAGACCCTTATTTCTCAGCTGGGATCATGTAGAGCTTTTTGAAGCTGCACTGAAACTGCAATTTGGACCTTCAACCCGTTGTACCCTGGTGAAGTCCACTATATGGAGAAAAATCCTAGAATGTTTTCCTCAAAAACCTCAATTTCTTTTCGACTGAAGAAAGAAAGACATAAACATTTTAGATGACAGGGCGGTGAGTAAATTATCAGGAAATTTTAATTCTGAAGTGAAATAATCCTTTAAGTAGTTTTGATTCTGTTCTATAAGACTGTTCCAGTTCTGCAGTGATTCCATTAACATTTGCAAATGTACTTTTGAGGAATAAATCATATATAAAAAGGTAACTTTTTAGGATTAATTAGCATATACATTACCATTCAAAAGTTTGGGATCAGTCTCTTACGCTCACCAAGGCTGTATTTATTCATTCATTCATTCATTCATTCATTTATTCATTTATTTATTTATTTATTTATTATTACTATTTAAAAGTTTTTTTTTTTTCTATTTTAACGTAATTTAAAATTAATATTTTCCAAACATTAATATACAATATAGTAAAATATAATTACAGTTTAAAATGATTTTCTATTTTAACATAATTTAAAATGTTTTACAAATATTAATATACAAAATTTTTAAATAAATTTATTCCTGTGATCAAAACAACTGAATTTTCAGCATCATTACTCCTAGTCTTCATTGTCACATGATCCTTCAGAAATCATCTAATATGCTGATTTGCTGCTCAAGAAACATTTTTTATCATTATCAATGTTGAAAACAGTTGTGCTGCTTAATATTTTTGTAAAGACTGATATGTTTTTATTTTCAGGATTCTTTGATGAAGAACAAAAGAACAATATTTATTTGAAATAGAAATCTTTTGTAACCTTATAAATGCCTTTACTGTCACTTTTCATCAATTGAATGCGTCCTTGCTCAAATCTATTAAAATTACTGACCCCAAAATTTTGAACAGTAGTGTAGATACCTGAAAGCTGAATAAAACCCCAAAAACTCTTTTGAATAACATTTAAATCATGGATTGTTAAAATCCGAATGAATGTACAAAAAGGGTTCAGAAGATTCTCACATTAAATGAAACGTGTTTCTTCAACTGGCTGCACATACTAAGATCCCCAGACTAAGTGTGTGAATGTAGCATTAACTTAAACCTTTTATCAGTTCTTATATGCAACCTTTTGTGAACCCCAAGCTTTGTGTTTGACCTTGACATTGAATAACCATAGCTACATTGTACAGGATCTGATGGAGACAGACTTATACAAGCTGTTGAAGACGCAGCACTTGAGCAATGACCACATCTGTTACTTCCTGTACCAGATCTTGCGCGGTCTAAAGTACATCCACTCGGCAAACGTTCTCCACCGAGACCTGAAGCCATCTAACCTGTTGCTCAACACTACTTGCGACCTCAAGGTGAAGCACACTGCGGTTCTATGCCATCATGCCATTTCAAACACATTTAAAGGTGAAGTGTGTCATTTCTGTGTCACCAAATGGCATTGAACATTTTTTTACAGAACGCTGCACCTGTCAGTTGTACAAAAAAGCACATAACTTCCATTTTACTAATATCATTTATATTCTATAAATGTTATAAATATGAAATTATTCCATTTCACAAAAGAGCTTGAACAAGTTGCACAGAAAGCAACAGACAAGAGGAGTGAGATCATTTTAAATAAAATTAAAAAATGTAAATTAAATTAAATAAAATGATCAAATATTTATATAATAAATGTAAATTAAATTAAATACAATTTGGATCATATATTTGTGTAAGAAATTTAGGTTTAACTCTTAACATTGGTGGTATTTTTTTCTTCAACATTTATAATTGTCATTTTAAACTGTTCTGTGGTTTCAGATATAGTCGTATAGTATGAGAAAGTAATTAACAAAGGAAAAATAGCACCCATAAACCTTTAAATCCACTGTCACCATACCATACCATCGTTGAATTAAAGTCACAGCAGGCTCCGCTTACTCGCATATGTCTGTAACTGTGTTAATGCTTATTTCATCTTAGATCTGTGATTTTGGGCTCGCCCGAGTGGCCGATCCAGACCATGACCACACCGGCTTCCTGACGGAGTATGTAGCCACACGTTGGTACCGTGCACCAGAGATTATGCTCAATTCTAAGGTGAGAAATCAGTGTTGATCTTTCAAATTTTGTTGCACTGATCATTCACACACTGATTAGTTTAGTCTGGTTAACAGTGTTATTGTCTCAAGCGTTTTTGTTTGGTTGCTCCGTGCGACTGTCAGTCAGCAGTTTGGTGTTGAGCCATTGCATTCGCAAGAAATTAATTCAGGTTTCTGGAAATGTCTGTGTATTAATGCCATGTTTATATTCTCTTTCCTATATTACTCAACGTTCAAATCTTCAGAAGACATGTAAAAACATGTTTATGCTGAATTTAAACTGTTCTTTTAGTATTGTTTATTTACTATTATAAATTTTATTAATATTTTGAGTTTGTCAGTTTTCATTTTAATTTGTTTAATTTTTAGCAATTTTATGTGTGCTTTTTTGTCATTTTTATTAGTTTTTATATTACCATTTAGGTTTATTTGTTGGTTTTATTTGTTTTAATTTTTTCCAGTTAATAAATTTTAATAGAGTTAATTTACAATTTTTTGAGTAATTAATAGTAATTTACAGTTACTTACCAAAGCAACATTTCAAAGTTTCACTGTCATCTAATGTTTATATTTTATTTTATTTCATCTATTTTAATGGCAACACTTTACAATAAGGTTTCATTTAACATTAATTAACTACATTAGTTAACATGAACTAACAATGAACACATACTTCTACAGCATATCTTAGCATAATCTTGGCATTACTGATACATTTTGAAGATATTAGCTGATGCACTGTGAACTAACATGAACTTTTTTATTAACTAACATAAACAAAGGTTAATAAAGGCTGTGAAAATAGTTTTATTGTTAGTTCATTTTAGTTAATGCATTAACTATGTTAACAAATAAGACTGTATTGTAAAGTGTTACCATTTTAATTAACAAAAATGTTTTTAATAAGTTTATTTTCAGTTTAGTTTACAATAAAAACCCTAAATTTAAGCAAATGTTTTTTCTTATAAGAATAATTCACACAGAAATTTAAATCCATGGCACCTTGATTTTAAATATGGTACTGAATGACTACTAGGGATGCACCGAAATTTAAATTATCGGCAGAGAATTGTGTTTTGGCTGAAAATATATGCCGCTCCGCCCCTCAGTTTACTGCGCGGTGCGATGCTCCGCTTAATTTTCCGCTTCATTTTCGTAGTTGATCCGTGATCCATGCGGACCAGGCCCCACGGTTCGGCACGCATGTGTTTCGCGGATTAATTGGTAAGTTCAATTCGGTACAGCGAATTTGTTCCTCTTATGCATCTTCATGTGCTTGAACAGACACATACACGCAAAATTATGTGAAAATACCAGGCACAATTTCTCAGCAAGTATTCTCATAAACACAGTCGGTTATGTCTTACGTGAACGTAGGGGTGGGCGATGTGAGCTAAAGTTCATATTACAATATTTTCCACTGTCCAGACAATATCGATATTATATCGCGATATGAGAAAAAAAATTGGAATCACATTTTAGTAGACCTTATGTATCTTAGGGGTGGGAAATTGAATCTTTAGGCACCTCACGATCAGATCCCGATTCTAGGAGTCGCGATCCGATTCCAAAAGGATTCTTGATACTTTTTTTTATTATTAACTCATTTTTTAATTATTTTTTTTAATTACATATGGAATTATAAGTAGCCTACTTTTTTAAATAATTACAAGTTAAAAATACATTAATACAACTGTATGTTAAGAATTTTATATAGGGACATATATATAAAGTTTCAAAACAAGCGAGTCGCCTAGTAAATAATAGAGGAACAACGAAACAGTACAAGCAATAAACAAAGAGTGCTTTCAGAACATTTTCCATTCAAGAACTGTGAGACCACAAACTGCAAACGTAACATCAAGCAAAGCACACGTTTCTCACAGCTCTCTCATACCCTGTGCAATGAATCCCGTGAATATAATGTGCTTCAGCTTTTCCGAGCTTCACGCTCAACTTCAGTAGGAATTAATTAAAACGCTCGCTCTGCTCCGTGCAAATAAGACACGCACCAAGCACACGCAGTGTCATCGTGCATCTGCAGTTAAAAACTAAGCTCATAATCAATCCAGAATCGTTGCATATATGCATCGTTTTTTTTTTTTTTTCTTTTCTCCCACCCCTATTATCTATATGCACGCTTGTTTGTTGCTGTTGTGTTTTTGAGTAGGTGGTTTGTGCTCTATTAATTTGGACTGTTTCAATGCTCTCTGTGTTTGATTACTAATGCCTGTGTAGTAAGGCGTTGGACACGGTAGCGGACAAAAAGCTAAACGTTCAGCTTCGACTCTGTATCGTCATTAGTAGTGTTAAAAAGAGTACAAAATTGAACAAAACAATATAAATGCAAAATTAGAATTCATGACTATTTAACGGTATCCACGGTATAGCAAAATCTAGATCATGGCGCAACATAATACCGGCAACCTAAAAATACCTGCTGCTAAGTCATTAATGTTAATCAAACAATAAAACACAGCTTTAACTAAATTAATCTATATTTATACAGTTAACACTACAAAGTTATTTTACATTTAGGCCTAATTATTACATGTCTGTACCTGAATACGCTACAGTTAGACCTTACTTTATTTGTAACTTTGTTGTACTGTATTTATCTATGTATTTAATCTTAACCCCCCACCCTATTATATAAATAATTTATTTTATTGGCTTTTTTTTTTTTTTTTTTTAAATTCAGTAACATAAAAAATATTGAATTTCATTAAAAAGTCGGTAACACTTTACAATAAGGTTCATTAGTTAACATTAGTTAAGTACATAATAGTTAACATGATCTAAATAATGAACTGCACTTTTACAGCATTTATTAATCTTTAATGTTAATTTCAACATTTACTAATACATTATTAAAATCTTGTTAACATTAGTTAATGCACTGTGAACTAACATGAACAAACAATGAACAACTGTATTTTCATTAACTAACGTTAACGAAGATTAGTAAATACAGTTACAAATGTATTGCTCATGGTTAGTTCATGTTAGTTAATACATTAACTAATGTTTAACTAATGAACCTTATTGTAAAGTGTTACCAGAAAGTCTAATATTAATACAATTATACAAAAAGAAGCCAATTTAAAATAAGAAATAATTTTTAAAAAGCATTTTTGGTTTCGGTTTTCGGCCAAGTGCATCCAGAAGTTTCTGCCCAGAATTATTTTGGTGCATCCCTAATAACTACCATATTAATTTACCATGGTACTTCCAAGATTGCCGTATCATATTACTATGATATATATACCCCCGAAAAATGCATGTTAAAAACACTTTTGTGTAAATGTTGATAGCAATCTCTTTATATCTATGTCTCTCTCAGGGTTACACTAAGTCCATTGATATATGGTCGGTTGGTTGTATTCTGGCTGAGATGCTTTCGAACAGACCCATCTTCCCTGGAAAACACTATCTGGATCAGCTGAACCACATCTTAGGTAAACAACCCTGTGGACTTTATATATTTTCAACGGCCAGTCATCATTGTCATGTCATTTTCCTGTAAGTATAGTGTTTAGCCACATGATATTTATAACTGATTGGAACTCAAAAAGCTGTAGATTTCAGGTCACATACTTCAAGAGCTGCATTGAGATGAATATGAACGCTAACAGACTGCAGTATTAAGGGCTTCCTGTGGAAGAAGAAATTAAGAATAAATATTAGTTTTTATAAAATTATTACTATTATATTTTTCTTTTTTAATTTAATAAAAATAAATAATAATAATAGTCATATTGGTGCATAATAATAACATTTTTGGTCAAATTTTATAGCCCTACAGACAAGCACAGCAAACCTTAAAAATATTGCGTTTTAAATCTCAATTTCTATCTGAAAAATTGCAATTAGTTTTTCCTCCAAATTGTGCAGCCCTAATTACGAACTTTGTTTTTCTTGTGGATTGTTGATGTTAAGGTGAGTACTTAAATCACATGGTGCATATGAAAGACAAACACTACATTGTGTAAATTAAACTCTTCTTCTAAAGATACTTTAAAATTTTTTCCTCAGTTTTCATAAAGCTGTCCATCTATAATGGAAAACATGCTTACTCGCTCTGAATAATTGATGTACATTGAGCGCTCTTCAAAAGTTCAGCATAGGCCATTCATCTCTGGGCTGAAACATGATGCATTGTGGTCCGTTTTGCATCGTAAGACTGAGATAAGCATCTGATGGTTATCGCCAAAAAGGCTTAATCATTTCCCTTTCAAGTCGAAGCACATCAGATGTCAGTTGCTTCCCTTCTCTTTATTTTTCCTTTCTCCGCCTTTTGCATGAGTTGAAAACTCAATGTTTCCTGTCAGAGATGCTGTTGATTTTGACCCTGCAGCGGGCTGATAACGGTCCATGCTGCTACGTGTGTTTGAGGGTGTGTTTTCCCATCAAACCCATAGTGATGGCTCCCGAAGAGACGATCTGTGTAGTAACACTTTCTTCCATTAACATGTGCTTCTTTGAACCCGTCTGGCCTGCATGAGCAGATGTTTCCCTGTTGATAACCCTACTTATTTCCTCATTTAGATTGCGTGTGCACATCATTAGCTTGGCACACTGGGTTATTGTTGTACCATCTTTCATTCTCTGAACACTTCTTATCTTTTCTTGCATTTGTTTAATTTGGTGTCCACAGCAACCAAAAATAGGTGTAGTTAGGTTATTAAATGTGCCATATTCTACAACTGTGTGTACAATTGTACAATTGTTTTTTTATAATTTCAAATTAAATAGGCCGCTTTTTCTTTTGTACTTCAAAGATTTCCACATGCAAATGACCTCCTTTATGATGGGCTAATCTCCATGTTGTATAGTCACACTGTCATTAATCACAGCTACTGAATAGTTATGTAAACATGAGCTGTTATATGTTAATGAGCTCATGGTTCTGATGTCAATGCTATTTCAGAATGAACCATTTTTGCAGCTTAGTTTTCATAAATGGTCTGAGTGAACTCAGTTATGTTATGTTGAATGTTAGGTTGTTTATATAGTACACTACTTAAAAAAACAAACTTTTTTTTTTTTTATTAGAGATTAATAATTTTATTCAGCAAGGATGCATTAAATTTCTCAAATTGACAGTAAGTAATATATTTCTATTTTAAATAAATGCTGTTCTTTTGAACTTTTTATTTGTCAAAGAATCCTGAAAAAAATATATTAAACAAAAATATTAGGCAGCACAACTATTTTCAACATTGATAATATTAAGAAATGTTTCTTGAGCAGCAAATCAGCATATTAGAATCATTTCTGAAGGATCATGTGACACTAAAGACTGGAGTAATGATGCTGAAAATTTAGCTTTGTCATTACAGGAATAAATTATATTTTAAAATAAATTAAGATAGAAAACATTTTTTTTTTTTTTTTTTTTTTTTTAAATTGTAATAATATTTCACTGGAACCAGTTGCCTTTGGGCATCCGCCTCGCACCTTCGATTACCCTTTTTAAATCAAAATTGAAAATGCATCTCTACTCTCTGGCATTTTAATATTATTATACTTCTGTTTATTGTCTGTTTTGTTTGGTTCTGTTCTGTTTTATTTTATTTTATGTTTCCTTACTCTGTTCAGCACTTTGGATTGCTCTGCTATGTTTAAATGTGCTTTATAAATTAAATTTACTTACACTATATTACTATTTTTACTTTTTTTTTTTTTATCAAATAAATGCAGCCTTGGTGAGCAAGACTTTCAGAAACATAAGAACCAACCCCAAACTTTTGAACAGTAGTGTATATTAAACATTTATTTCAAAAGACAAAGGATAATCTTTTAAGAGTGATGCTGTAAAGTATGAAACTTGAGAAGGTTGCCGCTGTTTTAGCTGTACAGGATGGCAAAGAATGATGCAACAAAACTACAGTTAGCACGTCTGAAAGGTATGAGTGCTTCCCCTTTTTTCTTTTGCTTTTATTCCCTTGCACTCCTTGTTTATATTTTCATAATTTCTATACTCATTTCTGCTTTATCCTCTTGATTCCTTATTGCTTTTCTCCTTATGTCCTATCCTCCCTCTAGACTCTAATCAGTTTTATTTGTCTTTTCTTTCTCCTGTAGGTATTTTGGGCTCCCCCTCTCAGGAGGACCTCAACTGCATCATCAACATTAAGGCAAGGAATTACCTGCTGTCACTTCCTCTCCGCTGCAAAGTGCCCTGGAACCGCCTGTTTCCTAACGCAGACCCTAAAGGTCAGAGTTCAACTCCACACAACTTGATAAAAGGAAACAAGTTCTTGTATTTTGAAGGCAAAGCCACCTTAAATGCCAGTATGCATACTCACAATTGACTTGCAAGTATTTTTACAACTTATATTTGAATTTCTGGTTATAACATATAAGCTTAGCAGAAGTGAACTTGGTAACATCTATTAAAAATAAGTAGCATCCACTAGGATTGCTTTTAATGAACTGGTGTGATATTTGGGTTTGAGTACTATGTATATATTTGGCTCTGTTTTCTTGTAGCGTTGGACCTGTTGGATAAGATGTTGACCTTTAACCCTCATAAGAGGATTGAGGTGGAGGAGGCACTTGCTCACCCGTACCTGGAACAGTACTATGACCCCACAGATGAGGTCAGTTCGCTACTACTTCTCTTTCTAAATTCCATAGTCTATAATTTTGATAATAGCATCTTTTGAAAAAGTATGTGGGAAAAATATTCCACTAAGATAAAACTACAGTAAGAAACAATAAGAGCAACAAAACAAACATTGCAAAAACTATTATTATTATTATTATTATTATTACTTTTTCTCAGCATCCTCTACAGACATTTTTCTACAGTCACAGGATGATGCCAATTTGCTTTTCTAACATTCTTTCTTATGAATAGAGAGAGTAAACTATAATATGGTAAAATACAGAGTTTAGTGGTCATTATACAGAAGTATTTGATCACTCAATTCTACGATTTGACCAATAAGAATCAAGCATTTTGGTGCAATTTCAATTTATAGTCAATCAGTCATCATAATGAAATAAACCCTGGCAAGGTTTATTTTGTACAGTGACCAGGAGGGGACATATTCGATTCACTTAGTTTTGTCGTGGCCGCAACATATTAACTCATGGTCACGAGATCATTTTGTTGAGGTAACGACATTCTCATGTTGTGGCCACACGATGTGAAGTCGTGGCCTCGAGATCATATGTTAAGGGAACGACGTCTATTTCTCGCGGCCACAAGTTTAATGCGTAAACAAACCTGCGTGACCATAGCAACCTGGGTTTATCAGAAATGGATAATCCTTTACTCCTTTACTCTTATCTATAGGCCTACTTACAAAACATGTAAGTAACATAATGCTAAGTAAGTAACAAATAAAAATATTTAACCAATAAAAATGAGCAAATTATGCAAATAATAAAAATAAAACGATCAGTTAATGGATTTAAAAGACTGTGAGATGGGATAGACAAAAATGTTTTCTTGTAGGCCTATATTATTTTATGTTCTTATATTTTTAACATTTATTGATGATAACAAACTCTCATTCGAATATAGGCAACATCGTGTAATACACTGATCAGGCATAACATTATGAGCACTGACAGGTGAAGTGAATAACATTGATTTTCTCTTCATCACGGCACCTGTTAGTAGATGGGATATATTAGGCAGCAAGTGAACATTTTGTTCACAGAGTATGTGTTAGAAGCAGGAAAAATGGGCAAGTGTAAGGATTTGAGCGCGTTTGACAAGGGCCAAATTGTGATGGCTGGACGACTGGGTCAGAGCATCTCCAAAACTGCAGCTCTTGTGGGGTGTTCCTGGTCTGCAGTGGTCAGTATCTATCAAAAGTGGTTCAAGGAAGGAACAGTGGTGAACCGGCGACAGGGTCAAGGCTCATTGATGCACGTGGGGAGCGAAGGCTGTCCGATCCAACAGACGAGCTACTGTAGCACAGATTGCTCAAGAAGTTAATGCTGGTTCTGATAGAAAGGTGTCAGAATACACAGTGCATCACAGTTTGTTGCGTATGGAGTTGCATAGCCGCAGACCAGTCAGGGAGCCCATGCTGACCCCTGTCCACCGCCGAAAGCACCAACAGTGGGCACATGAGCATCAGAACTGGACCACAGAGTAATGGAAGAAGGTGCCTGGTCTGATGAATCACGTTTTCTTTTACATCACGTGGATGGTCGGGTGCATGTGCCTCGCTTACCTGGAGAACATATTGCACCAGGATGCACTATGGGAAGAAGGCAAGCCGGCGGAGGCAGTGTGATGCTTTGGGCAATGTTCTTCTGGGAAACCTTGGGTCCTGCCATCCATGTGGATGTTACTTTGACACGTACCACCTACCTAAGCATTGTTGCAGACCATGTACACCCTTTTATGGAAACGGTATTCCCTGGTGGCTGTGGCCTCTTTCAGCAGGATAATGCACCCTGCCACAAAGCAAAAATGGTTCAAGATTGGTTTGAGGAGCACAACGAGTTTGAGGTGTTGACTTGGCCTCCAAATTCCCCAGATCTCAATCCAATCGAGCATCTGTGGGATGTGCTGAACAAACAAGTCCGATCCATGTAGGCCCAACCTCGCAGCTTACAGGACTTAAAGGATCTGCTGCTAACATCTTGGTGCCAGATACCACAGCACACCTTCAGGGGTCTAGTGGAGTCCATGCCTTGATGGGTCAGGGCTATTTTGGCAGCAAAAGGGGGACCAACACGATATTAGGAAGGTGGTCATAATGTTATGCCTAATCGGTGTATAATATAATAGTAAGCCTATAATATAGGTTAATATAATCGTTTCTTCATTCTGCACTTTTTTTTGTCATCTTTAATTCAAAATAAATTATTAATTGATTAATAATATCCATTTCAGATAATCCCAGGTTGCTTTGGTCACTCAGGTTTGTTTACCCGTTAAACTCGTGGCCACGAGAAAAATGTCATTTCCTCAACATATGATCTCGACTTCACATCGCGTAGCCACAACATAAGAATGTCGTTACCTCAACAAAATTGTCTTGTGGCCACGAGTTAGTATGACGTTCCCAAAAAAAATAATAAATCGTGCCACAACAAAACTGAACATGTGAACATGTCCCCTCCCGGTCACTGTAATTTTGTGATTCTGGGTGACTGACTTTAATAAAGTAAAAGATAAATGTAAAAACTTGTATTCTGCTGTCCTCTGCTTTCAAGAACTCCAGCTTCATCATGTTCTCCGCTATTGTGTATCTTAGAGTTTATGGTGATCAAAGGTTGAGTGTTTCAGACAGGAGCACTATGAAGTGCACTTTATTAGCCACATGCCCACAATAACCTTTGACTATCTATAGAGTGTCTGTTAAGATGTGATTGATGGTTTTAGCATGTGAATGCAAGATTACTGATGCTACCATGTCATGTGATCAGCACATTTTCTGTATTTTTTTTTTTTTTTTTTTTTTTTTGTGCCTTTTTTCACAACAGCAGTTTTGTTGATGCTCATTGTGTCTGTAACACCCAAAAATTACAAATTGCATTGTTGCATGAAGTTTAGCACCCGCCCTATTGCACAAACGGCTACACTGAACACTGATGAATATCATTTGCAATTTGTATGTAGGACTTCATCTACCAGCACTGAAAAACAGCTTTAGTGATTAATGTTGTACAGGTATAAGGAAAGTAATTGTGGTTAAAGCATTTTATCCCATGGTCCCATAATTTATTTATTCTTCACAGCCTGTTGCTGAGGCTCCGTTTAAGTTCGAAATGGAGCTGGATGACTTGCCCAAAGAGACTTTGAAAGAGCTGATCTTTGAAGAAACTGCACGCTTTCAAACAGCCTTCAGACCATAGCCTATCTCTCAGGTAAACTGCAGACTGAAGCCAAATGCATGGGTTAAATGGACAAAAGAATCAATCACATGGTCAAAGAAAAAGGGATGACAGTGTATTTTCCATATCTGGAAAATAAAAATGAACAAGTGCAAAGGATCCAGTCATTTTCAACTTTTTTTTTTTTTTTTTTTTTTTTTTCTAAAGAGGAATTTTCATTCTGTCCATTTCTAAACCCTTAAAATGATTCGTAGTACACATTTGAAATTTTTAAGTTTTTGTTCAACACTTTTATTACACCAATAGGACTAAATATCTTTGCACTGCGTATACACTACTGTTCTAATGTTTGGCGTCTGACTGATGTTTCTGAAAGTAGTCTCTTATGCTTACCAAGGCTGCATTTATTTGATCAAAAATGCAGTAAAAATAGTAATATTGTAAAATTTAAATAAACTGTTCTCTAATTTTTTATATTTTAAAATATAATTTATTCCTGTGACGTCAAAGCTGAATTTTCAGCATCATTACTCCAGTCTTCAGTGTCACATGATCCTTCAGAAATCATTCTAATATGTGACCCTGGACCACAAAACCAATCATAAGTCACACGGGTGTATTTGTAGCAATAGCCAACATTACATTGTATGGGTCAAAATTATCGATTTTTCTTTTATGCCAAAAATCAGGTTATTAAGTAAAGATCATGTTCCATGAAGATATTTTGTACATTTCCTACTGTAAATATATCAAATTTATTTTTGTGAGTGGATATGCATTGCTAAGGACTTCATTTAGACAACTTTAAAGGTGTTTTTCTCAGTACTTTGATTTTTTTTTTTTTTTTTTTTTTTTGCACCCTCAGATTCCAGATTTTTAAATAGTTGTATCTCAGACAAATATTGTCAAACCATATATCAATGGAAAGCTTATTTATTCAGCTTTCAGATGATGTATAAATCTCAATTTCAAAACATTGACCCTTATGACTAGTTTTGTGGTCCTGGGTCACATATGCTGATTTGCTGCTCAAGAAACATTTCTTATTATCACATCTGAAAACAGTTGTGCTACTTAATATTTTTGTGGAAACCATAATACAGGATTCTTTCATGAATAGAAAGTTCTAGAAATGTATTTGAAATAGAACTATTTTGTAACAATGTAAAAGTGTTTTGTCACTTTTGACCAATTAAATGCATCCTTGCTGAATAATAAAAAAAAAAAATTCTGACCCTAAACGTTTGAACACATTTTGTTAATATGAATTAAATAAAGAATGTGTTTGTCAGTAGCGTAAAGACATGCAGTGTTTCTGGATGATTCTCTGGAGGGAGCAGCTGTTCCTTTTACACTTCCTGGATTACAAAACAGTGCCACCAACATGAATATTATTAGAAAGCTGAAACTACTTCTTGACATGGTTATTCAGACTATTTTATTGGACTGGACTACTTGCATATTGACCCCAAACCTTTGAATACTAGAGTACCTGCTAATATGTTTTATTAACTCTGCAAAGCCTCATTATAGCTTTTTCCCAGATGGAATTTGATTTGTTTTGTTTCGACCATAACTAAACCTATTTTTTCTGTCTGTAGGTGTTGGTCTGGATTCAATCATGCTGATGCTTCTGTCTCCACACCACTGTGCGCTGTGGTCCTCTTTTGGTCTTCATCGACCATCATCATCATCGTTATCTCCTCCTTTTCCTGAACCCTAAAACTACAGACAGCCCTCTAAGTTCATCTGACCCCTTCGGACTCCTGCGCCCTCCTGCTCTCTTCACCTCCTTTACTCTTTCAATCTCATTACAATGGAAGAAAAGTGTAGAGCTTCTCTCACACTCTTCCTCTGCATCACATCCTTCTCTCTTCTTGCTTATCTGTGTGAAAGTGTGCCTGCGTGTGTTTGTGGACCCATCTCAATTCTGATTAACCCTTTTTCTCTTGGTCCTCTGATACACTTAAGTAAAAAGAAACGTCTATGATTGTGTTAGTGTTGTGCTTCTTTTTAGCCTCCTGTTAATATTTCCAACAAGCTGCTTTTCTAAGGTGTCTGTAAGCCATTTTGAAGTCCCAAGAGGTCAAACAGGGAGAGAACCAGGGCTCAGATCTCCTCTATTCTTATATATATGCAGTGGACACACATTTACCCACATTGTGCATCGCCAATCTCCTCAAAGTGCACAGAGCTCTAAATTTGCCACGGTGCCATTTTGAGGCTTTAATATATTTTCTTAAATGCAAATATGTATTTACTAATGACCCCTTAAAATTGCTTAAATATTTCTTTCATTTTTTGTATATTTTAACTTTTCCAATCCCCCTTGATGTGCCTTTAGGCAATCTTATCTTATGTAACAGTAACTTATATGGATATATCCAAAATAAAAGTTTGTTTACATAATGTGTGTGTACTGTGTATATTTACTATGTATATATAAAAACACACACGTATTAATACATGTATTTAAGAAATATTTGCATGTATACATGTATATTTATATACTTGCATTTATATATAATTTATATTATATATAAATATATTTTTATGTTTTTGTGTGTATTTATATATACATAATAAATATACACAGTACACACACATGTAAACAAACTTAATTTGGATGCGATTAATCACAATTAATAGTTTATATATATATATATATATATATATATAAACTATTAAAACACTTTTAGAACCCCTAGAAAAGAGACTAATCTGTTAAATTTGCTTAAGCACCAAAGAAAAGGCCGCTTTGAAGATGTTACGACACCACTTGTGTCCAAAAGTTGACCTAAGTCCTCACATTACCTGCAAAAAAAAGATAAGTTCTATGCAGGTGAATGTATTTCCCAAAATCCAGGTGTTTTTGAATCTAAAGATGTGTGTAGGTCCATTTAGGAACTGGACTTTATCGCTTAGCTAGGTTTAGAGGAACTTCTGTCACGGGACAAAGAACAATCTTGAGTTTTTTCAGTCATAACTGGTAAACTAATCAATGTTTGTTATAAACGTACAGTGCCTGCTCATCTGTATTCATTCATTATTTTTTTATTTTTTTGTATATTTCTTTCTCTTTTTGCTTTCCCTGTCCACCCCCAGCCGCCTTGTATCAATAAGACTGTGCCCTTGCATGACTGTTAAAAAGCTTTCTATACAAAGAAAATGGAAGTGCCACACTGCTGGGGATTCCACTTTTGGACTCTCAGGATTTTGTTATAACCTTTTGTGGTCTCATATTTCCTATATAGAGTATTACGAGTTCAAAAAGGAAAAAAAAAACTCTTTATTTTGCTTGTACATTTTGGTTGCACTTCTTTCAAAATCCAGGTTCGTTTCAGTGTTTGAAGAAAAAAATGACAATAATCGAGATTAGCTTTTTAGATGAACTAAATCAGCCAGTTCAACCAGAACGTCAGGTTTAATTCCACTTGGAAATTAGAAGTCTCTAGCCATGCAAATGCACCTTTTATTAATCCATTTCAATCATAAGATATTTTCTGCTGGTGAATGAATAATGTGGTGCGTCGGGACCCAGGCGAAATGAAAGAGAAAGAGAAAGTCTACCTGGAACTCTACGTGCTATAATAATGCATACTTTTGTGCAATTAGTGAGCGAGATAGCACTTGAACGTTTGTGGAAATGGAGCTCAGTCGACGTCTAAGATATTAAGTTATTGATACTGATGTGTGCATGGCTTATGCGAAGTGTTTCTTTCTCACATTTGCTTTCTCTTTGGTTTACTAACTCCACGTTACTTTCGCCTATATAAGTATCTGGCAAGGCGCCACCTAGTGGTGGTATCAGATGTTGGTTGATCAAGGAGAGAATGGGCTATTATCTTATATACATGCATTAGAAATAAAAAAAAAAATAAAATAAAAAAAAATGCAAAACTCTGTAAGATAGCTTCTGCCGAATCAGTGTGCAGCCTGTCTGTTTCTGTGTGCCTTTATGCATCACAAATACATTTATCGTGCAGCTTTGTTTTGTTGGGGATCAGTTGTGACTTTTTTTGCGGTATACTCTTGAAATTATATATATATATAAATTTATATATATATTTAAAAAAACAGTGAAAACCAAAAAAAATCTCAATTCTCTTTATCTAATTTTAAGTCCTATTTGTCACAGTTTTTGTGATTTTTGTGATTCGTTTGAGGAAGTATAAAGAAAAATAAATACACCTTTTATTTCTGCCCTACCTGGTTTGATCTTGTTGCATTTTGCCTTCAGTTCTTGAAAGTTTTGTGCAGAACTGTTTTTATTGTAAAAATGAATGTCTAGTGATTTATTATTAATCTTGTAAAAATTGTCTCTGTGTATTAATCTCCTTTTTGTCAGCAATGGCCAACTTTTGTTGTGAATTTCACTTACAAGCTTTGAAACCCCCAGGTTTTGGACCCTTGGATGCAATTCAGAGGGTGTCAGTAAAGTCACTGGGGAAACTTGTGATTACAAACATTTAAAAAAAAATAGATTAAAATCTTTTGAATCTATTGAAAAAAGTGGCATTATGTCTCAAAGGCTTGTTTTTACTGCTCAAAAAGACAGCCAACGTTCGTTACCGATATTGATCTCTGCATCTGCCAAGTCATGTAACCTAGAAACAGCAGAATAAAACAAATTGTATTATATTTCTGCCTCATGTCTCCTCCTTGTTATTAGTGCTAGTGTTTCATGTGTTGGACTGTATGGACCTTTTGACAGGCTGTGATGGATAGACTTGTTTTCAATGGCATCTGCTGTATAAAGCTCCTAGATCACTTATAATTTTCCACAGCTCATGTTGTCTGTTTTTTGTTTTTTTTTTTTTTTTTGTGTGTGTGTGTGTGTGTGTACTGAAATTTCTTGGAAATATATTTTTGCAGTGTTTCGGCAGCAGAAAAATCCAAAAACCCATTAAATAACAGTACAACCCACTGAAAAGATGTATGTCTATCCCTCACAGCCTCGCTAAAAATCAAAGATGCGCTACTGTGAATAAGGTCTATAGACAAATCTTAAAAGTGTAAAATGTGTTGAACATATCAGCCAGGAAAAAAGACACTGTTCATTGAAAATGTCTTCTGTAAAACAGTGGGGCATGTTGTCACACTATATGGGGTAAATTGTCACAATGGGAACCTGCAAACAGCCTTGATGTTAAAATAATCTAATATAAACAAAACAGATAAAAAAAAATGTTATCAGTTTAAAAATTAGCAAGCAAATCATTTTTGGAAACAACATATCTAGTTTTTATATAAAGGCTACATGAAAATAAATATTTCATGAAGGGGGTCCCTCACAAGGCAATCTTTATTTTTGAGGGGTTTTGTTTGTTGCATTAAGGCATCTTTACACAGACAAGTTAATGCTGCTCTGTGCCTGCTCAAAATTCTGTAAAGACACAATACAGCATAAAAGCCAGACTAAATTATGCCTTCTCTGACCCGCCTCAGCCCCTATAACAATATGCAGTTAAAACTGTTGTGTAAATGCATTTATGCCACCTCCAAGCAGCATTAAAAAGTCTGTGTAAAGACACTTAAAGGGATAGTTCACCCAAAAATGAAAATTTTGTCATCATTTACTCACCCTCAAGTTGGTCCAAACCTTGAGCAGATCTCACCCCCCATCGACTACCATAGTATTTTTTTTTTTTTTCCTACTATGGTAGTCAGTGGGGGGCGAGAACTGCTTGGTAACAAACATTCTTCCAAATATCTTCCTTTGTGTTCAGCAGAACAAAGCGATTCATACAGGTTTGGAACAACTTGAGGGTGAGTAAATGACAAAATTTCCATTTTGGAGTGAACTATCCCTTTAAATGCCACTTCAGAAGCGCTTCTGTGCCACCTTTGCAGTGCAATTTTGTGTTAGTACAGATTAGTTTGGCTTTAGTACAATGACAAATAAAAGCTAATAATTATTGGAAACAATGTATCTATTTTCTCACACATAAGCGGTATATATACATGAAAATAACCCTCACAAGGCGGTCTTTATTTTTGAGGCTTTTTTGTTGTTGTTTCATTAATTAAGGCATCTTTACACACAAATTAATGCTGCTCTGTGCCTGCTCAAAATTCTGTTAAGACACAATGCAGCATAAAAGCCCAGACTAAATTATGCCTGCTTCTGTGCCACCTTTGCAGTGTAAATTTGCCACTAATCCATATGCAAAATTATGCTAAATTTACACTGCAAAAGGTGGCACAGAAGTGCTTCTGAAGTGGCATTTAAGTGTCTTTACACAGACTATTTAATGCTGCTCGGAGGTGGCATAAATGCATTTACACAACAATTTTAACTGCATATTGTTATACTAGGGGCTGAGGCAGGTCAGAGCAGACATAATTTAGTTTGGCTTTTATGCTGCATTGCGTCTTTACACAGAATTTTGAGCAGGCACAGAGCAGCATTAACTTGTCTGTGTAAAGATGCCTTAGATCAATATAAATTTACACTGCAAAGGTGGCACAGAAGCGTTTCTGAGCTGGCATTTATGTGTCTTTACACAGAATTTTTAATGCTGCTCAGAGGTGGCATAAATGCTTGTACACCGCAATTTCAACTGTATACTTTGACACTATGGGCTGAGGTGCCAGAGCAGGCATAATTTGGTCTGGCTTTTGTGCAGCATTATATCTTTACACAGAAATTTGAGCAGGCACAGAGCTGCCTTATGTCTGCTGTTTAAAGAGGCCTTAAGTTTACACTGCAAAGGTGGCACAGAAGCGTTTCTGAGCTGGCATTTAGGTATCTTTACACAGACTTTTTAATGATGCTCAGAGTTGGCATAAATGCATTTACACAGCAATTTCAACTGTATACTTTGACACTATAAGGCCTGAGGTGGGTCAGAGCAGGCATAATTTGGTCTGGCTTTTGTGTAGCATTATATCTTTACACAGAATTTTGAGCAGGCACAGAGCAGCCTTAACTTTGTTGTGTAAAGAAGCCTTAGCTAGTTGCCCTTAATCGGTTCTTTAAGTAGTGCTGTAAACTAAAATAGTGCTATATTAAAATAATAATAATTATTATTAGTAGTAGTTCTAATATTTTATGTGTGGGATTTAACTAAGCAGAACAAACAAGTCTATCTGTTTAAGATCAGCTGTAAAGTTAAAATGCTGGAGTTAAAATATGGCAGCATTGTTCAGTTGTAGGGGAGTGACGAAATGCTCTGATTCCATTGTGTTGTCTTGGTTGGCACGGCAACAGATGTGCTCCTCTTTGCACTCTTGATTGAGTGAATAAGAAAAGGTAAAGTGCAGTGATGTAATAAAACAAGCATGAGCCTGATTGGGCTCCTGTGAGAGCCTGCCATCCCTGACAACCAGTGGCAGCGTCTGCTGCTTGATGAGAACAATTTAGACATTCAATAAAAATAAACTAGTCTCCTCGTTAACCCTCAGAGTTAGAGGAGAAACAGTGCTGTGGCTGTTCTTCTTGACAAGCACACTACAGGATAAATGCTTTCCTGTGAGAATGTGGCATGCATTATTACGTAGCCTAATAATTCATCATAAATGCTTAGATCCTTATCCAACACTAATGCACGATGGCAGGGTCTTTATTTGAACCTCCAACTGTAAGTAGGCAATTACAAATAGGGGAGACTGGGGCTAGCGGTCACATTTTACTTTGTTTTGAGGGTTCATTTCTGTTTAGACAAATCTTAAAGTCTTGACTGCAAAAAAAACGTGTTCAACATTTCAGCTAGGAAAAAGATACTGTTCATTGAAAATATCTCCTGTAAAACAGCAGGGCATGTTGTCACAATTCCTTGAAAATGTCTTCTGTAATAACAGTGGGGCATGTTGTCACACAATGGGGCAAGTTGTCAAAACCTTTTCCTAAAATATTCTAATATTCGGTTGAAAACAAATAAACATTTTTTTGTTTTTTTTTGCTTTTTTTGTTGTTGCATTAATTAGTCTAAAAAGTACTATTAAACAGGTCCCTGCTTGAAAATAAATGTCTTGCCCTAAATCATTCTTCAAGTAATGCTGTAAGCAAAAAGAGTGCTATGTAATATAGTAATTATTACTATTATTATTATTATTATTATTCATATAATCGTAATACGTTGCAGTTCAGCACCGCCACTGGACAATGGTCGTATATCTGTAATCATAATGAACATGCCTGTAGCGTTTAGAGCAATTGCAGTGTTGGTACAGTAGATGGCGACAGAGTTTAACTATTTTTTAATGATGAAGAACATTTTTTTTCATTCTCCTTAAAATTATACGTATTATTGACGCAGATGCTAAACAACAACTGCTGATGGAGAATGAGTTAGAGGCTATCGTTTATCATATATTATTATTCTTATTCGAGGAAGTTCTCCAGACCTCTACTTGTATTTCGCCAAACAGGCTTATTTAATAATAATAACAATAATTATCACTAGGGCTATATCATAATTATCGTTACAACAAATATTTCAATTATAGCTGATGACCTTATAGCTGTTGTCTAATTTAAACGCTAAAGATAGCATCAACATCCGGGCCTTCGCGTTGTTTACCTGAACCACGTGTTATATCTATAAGGACTGGAGCGCGCTGCCGTGCGAATTGGCACGTGTCTCTGCAGTGAACGCGCATTATCGAAAACAAGCGAGAATGCTGTGAGCGCGGGCTCTGTGTTTGTCTGGAGCGCGGAGCCTGCGGTGATTGGATCTGTGACGATCTGTTTTGGCAGCTGATTGGTTTGACACAAATAATTCTCACCCTGATTGGTTGCCATGTCTGCGGAAGAGAATGCCGTCATAATAAACCTATATATTCTCAAATATCTTCGAGGTAAACGTTTCAAAAGCAAACGTACGGTATCAAAACAACCAAAATGGCGAGGCGTCTTTTAAAGTTCACAATAAATTCTACCCAGCGAGTCAGTAAGTGTACAAATACAGAAATGAAATGGAGAAATTTAATGAGAACATACAGTGCTCAAGACCAGTTTTGACTCCACAAATTATCAAAAAAAAAAACCCAAACAAACTCTTATTTTAATGTTGGCTTATTCCGACACACATAAATGTAGGCTAAAAAAAAAAAAAAATCAAAATCATATAATAAAATAAATATTAGTGAGCTTAACAAAGAACTTATATAATTTATTTTATATTATTAAATTTAACCCTTTTAATTCCCATTGGCGTTTTTCTTTCTTCTCTTTTATGCATAGTGTACCTATAGCTAATGCTAATATTTGAATTTAAGTGAACCACAAAATGCTATAAACTGATTCTTTTTGAATTCATGTGATCATTTTCAATCGTTTTTGATAATTACCTACAGCGTGTGAAAAAAATACACATTTGCTGCATTCTTTAAAATTGCAACTGTACATTTACATTCTTTAAAATTCTCATGCAGCTTTCTCAAACTATGATTAATTTATTTTTTAATATTTTTTTTATTTATTTATTTTGTGGACACATTTTATAAAAGGGTCGCGTGCAAAATATTTGTGAATGAAGATATGGGACAGATGTATAAATGTAAGTGAGCGTGGAGCGCACGCTAATAGCGACCTCCGCCTCGTACGTGACCGCATCATAGTCTCATTCAAAAAAAAAAAAAAAAAAAAAAAAAATTCTGCAGAGAAGAGTGTCAGAGCGGAGGAAATATGAACAGTAGACTCTAAACAACAACAACAACAACAGCATCATCTTGGACCATCGTGACATGCGGACACCACAGCAGCGCTCCTGAATGAGAAACCCTGCAGTGGGGAGAATAACTGATCCACTTCCTGCCAAAAGGTATAACATTTGGCATGTTTTCATTTTTAAATTTGATGATATGTTCCTATGCAACCACCCAAATGTGTGAGTTGCTTTAAGAGGACTCCATCGTAAGTGCCTCAGCGAAGGTCACATTGTAGTGCTGTGTTTTTATATTCCTACAGCAAGTTAAAACACGACGCTGTCAAGCATAACAGTCTTTATTCTTAATTTTATTCTGTGAGCTGGGTAATAATTGCCTTGTGTCCGTGTGAAAAGCTTTACTGTGGGTTACCATGGCGCGGAGTTATAAAATGGGACGCAGAATGAAAACATATGACATCATCAGGACAGTGGTGGCGACGCGACAGGCTTCCTTATTTAGCAGAAGACTTCAAAATATTACACGAATTCACTCCCTCCTGTTCGCTTTTGAAACTATTGATCAGTATTGACTATCGTCGGAACACTGCGTCTGTCTGCCTGTCTGTGTCAATAGGTAAATGGGTTATTTATCTTTGAACAACGCACTGTCAGTGAATATGATGACAATGAAATTCATGTCAATGTATACCTACGGAAGTTTTACGTTATGCATTGCATCGTTGTGCACAGTTACTACTGGGTTGTTTTTTTGTGACCATCATTTATTTTAGGCAGTCTCTTCACTTATTATTTATAAGGCGTAGCAGATGCTCTCTGACGCATAAAGATGGGGCCATTTCTTTAAAGCTGTCATGCTGTGAATCCCACCCTTACACGAGTCCCAAACCATTTATTAAGCAATATTGCTCTGTAATGACTCTGTCTTGATGTGTTGACGTGAATTGCATGTTCCCCATGTGGTCTTTGTGGGTGTATTATAATAAAAAGGAACCAGTGACATTATAGGACTGAAAGTAGTTAGGGTTATAATAACTACAAATTGTGCAAGACTATTCTAAGTAATATTCAATCAATATTTCATTTTTAAAATGTAAACATTTAAATCCATTACTCTTCATTGAATTGTTATTCATTAGGAATGCAGCTCTCTATTTTGAGAGCTGGGGACATGATGCAAAAACATGAATCCGATGAAGTCATCATCTTAACCTATGTAATCGTTGTGTTGCGTTGTATTTATTTACACATCCGGGATTATTTTCGCTTCGCTGATAGCCACGCCCTCGCAGCCCAGCTATTGGATGCTTTACACGCCAGTAATGCGACGCCCCGCCCACTCACAGAGCAGCAAGTCTATCACAAACACAAAGAGTGCAACAAAGACTAGAGAAATGTACAGCCTAACCGACACACAAAACTGTCAGTTAGTCTCATTTTGAGATCTCAGACGGAATCTGCACGGAGACAAGACAATCAAAACCAAAAATAAATAAAAATATCACAAATCATACTTTAAGGGGAAAAAAAATATTCAGCTTCCCTATAGAAAATCTATGCCAAACTTCGCATTGAGATCCAGTTCAAGTGGTAAGTTGTCGAGTTTTCGGTTCATTTCAAACTAATATACTTTAATATTTGATATGTGAAAACATGGTTATTGTTTTAGAGTGCGTATTAGTAAATTTACTCGAGCTCAAAACCTTTCCTGTCTAAATCTCTCGTCTGCCATTGGAAAAAATGTGGAGCTGGATGCATGCACGCGATTTTTTTAAGTTAAATGTACGGAATAAAAACACAAATGGTAGAAAGAATGACAATTTAACGTTGGCATTTGTGTGTGCAGATATCGAGACTCAAATTTTGTCTCTGTGTCACTGCGCTTCCTGGTTTTGTCAAAGCATGAGCCTTTGTTTTGTATCCACGTTGGTCTCACGGTTTCTTTGTTGTTTGCTCTAAAGATCCTGCTGACAACAATCAATTTACACCTTTTGTAGCTGGTAGCCTATTGTTGGCACACTCAATTGCTTTTATGAACATCTTGCTTTAGTTGTTTTGTCACTTTGCGGGGAAGTAAAACAAAAGAGACAAACAGATGCGTATGCGGAAAAAGTTGCACTGAATAAGTAACTTGCTTAGATTTATAAGTGATTAGTGGCTTAACGTGACTATTCGAGCTCTTAAATGGTTGGATTTGTTATAGCTATTATTGTTTCTGGAGCCATAATGCTCATGATTAGCCTTATCCTGTCAGGTTAACACGCGCTCGTGAACCTCCTTTGTTTGTCTGCAGCTGATCTTCCTTCAGATCGATCGTCCTCTGGTTTTATTTTATAACTTCAGCGCCTTTGTTTCCATTTATTTAAGTAGCCGCATTACAAATTGAACAGTTATAAACATATTTTTCGCACATTTTACTCTGTTATAGATGTGTGTTGTTTCCAATTAACTTGTCTTGTAATTTGCGCGAGCACGTTATGCGCTTATTTTTGTTTACATTATAATTCGTGCTATTAACATGACATATATGTAATTATCTCGAGCCCTTTTCCTGCATATTTATGTGATTAACTGATTTTTAAGATAAAAAAAACAACAACAATAATATCGTAAATATTGAATATCTATAGATATAATGTTTACAGGTAAAGTTCTCATTTCCACCGAGACGCGTGCCACATCGCGCGCTGAGAGAGCTCTAGTTGTCTTCATGCACGCGCGACAGTGTTGCCATCTCCGCTTATTGTAAGCGACTTTGTTTTGTTTACGTAAAGTCGCTTGAATTATGGTACGTTTTGAGGGCTTGTTAACATAATATAGTTGCATATTTGAGATTGATACGTAGGCTACTTGGTATATTCACATCACAATGACTTATGATCGACCACTAATAGCAGCAATGTCAAATATTCCCACCTGCTGTACGAATACCATTGTATTATGTAATAATTATTAAACGCAGAAGCCCAGTTTCTCTTCGTCCTCAATTTCTGCTTTTCTCAGATTATCTGTGTGCGTGTGTGTACGATTGAGATGTATTTAACGGTCAGCTGTAATGTGTGAAACATTTAAATTAATGAGTAAAAGGATATGATTATTGAAAAGACATTTGAGCGTCAAGATTAATTTTGCATTGTTTTGGTTAGGTAAGTCAGAGTGTGTTGCTTGTTTTAGCTAGATCTGGCAACACAGGCGCCACAGGAGCAGACAGCTCGCGCGCTTTGTTGGTCGGCATGGTTGGAGCTTCCTGTGCTATTGCGGAAGTGACTGTTTTTCTTTTGCGTACAGTGTTGTTGGCCCCTCATTAGCGCATTATACAGAGTTTCCTGTTATTTTCTGATTGCCTGTGTGAACAGAATGTGAACTATGGAATGATGAATGTCAAAAAGATGCCTTTTAGAAAAGCCACATGTTAAAATCTGCCAGTGCCTTAAACCATTCATCTGCAAGTGTGAAAATACCTTTTAATTAGTATTATTCCTTATAACTTTCCCTCCCCTGCAGAAGTGGTACAGTGATACAGTGGCATGACATGGCATATAGTACCTTGATAACCATGTTCATGTACAATGGTTTTGCATGACAATCAAAGGAAGAGTTGTAGCTAAAATTATTGATGTTGAAATAAGTGCAACTTTCCACAATTAATTCACTGCTTTAGTGTTACATTGGCTCTGTAAGGGGGCAGTCTGGTCTGGTAAAGCAAGATGATTTGAATGTTATTGTGTAATGGACAATGCGTCCCACGGCGGCAATAGAGCTTAGCTTGGTCCTTTTGGTGCACAGGGCAACTAGCTGCCATTTTCGACATGCTTAAACAACTTGTCTAAATGTGAATGTTAAATATGTGGTATTCACTGGAGGGAAAATCTTTATTATTCACACTTCATCAGTTTCACAGGCTTAAGCTGTCAAGGGTGAAAAGGAAATTTTCTTTCGCTTTTATCTGATTTTAGCTGCTCATTTGCACATGGTAAATATTTTTTTGCCATTCTAGCACTAATTGTTCATGCTTAAAAGAGTTCATACTAGTTCATACAAGTTGAGCATGGCATTAGGAACACCAAGCACATGGGATTGATTCCCAGGGAATGCATTGAATTGAAAATGCATACCTTAAATGCAATGTAAGGCGCTTTGGAAAAGTATCTGCTAAATGCATGAATGTAAGTTCAACCTAAAAAACGAAAAACTTTGTCATCATTTAATGGTTACTCTTTCCATGCAATTTAATATTCTAAGTCAACATAAGTCATACAGACCATAATTTTAAGTAGTTATTCATCCACTCTTTAAGTTAACTTTTGTTGACTGCAATGGATTGTTGTGTGTAAATCAAGGTAATTTGGATCAAGTCAAATCAGTCCAATTCTTAAAAGATTAACTCGGATTCAAAAGAGGCCCTGTTTACACCTGGTATTAAGATGGGTTTTGATCGACCGGATTACAAGTTGACGAGGGAGACGCATCCCTGTTTACACCTAGTATTTTAATTCCTTTCTTTTGTCCAGTTTCATCTACTTCTGTCCTGATTTCTTCGATCTATGGGCAGGTAAATGTATGTTTTTTTTTTTTTTCTCAGATCTATCAATCTGATGGACAAAATAAGCTCACGTAATTTACAACTGAACGCGCACAGATGATGGAAAAACATACAGAGCTTTAGTTTCTACTCTGATAGCTGCAAGACCACGTTGAACGCTGTGAGTGCGTGTTAGAAATCAGGAATGGTGAGAGAACATTGTGCTTGGTATGTTTTCCGTCTTCAAACCAAACTTGGGTCTTTAGCCGACAAAGTTTAAATCCCGTCTGGCTAGTGTGTGTCCCATAATGTTTACACGATTGGTCGGGCGAAGAGTAGGCTGTATTTTGTGGCCGTTCGAACACATTCGACCACATGAGCGTCTACACTACAAAAGCAATCTGGTAGAGTTGTCAAATGTACCGACTTCGGTACCAATCGGTACTGAAATTTTAAAAATGTGATGCTTTGAGCGCTGTTGAGTGGATTCACAAACACCTCTGATTGGACATTGTGTTGACACGCTCATTGGATATGTCTGTGATTGGCTACAGTGATCAAAGTGGGAACAGGAGCGTTTGAAAGCAGGCGTCTGTCAGCAGACTGGTTCGCTCCCGTGTTTGTAAGCGGTCAGTGAAGAGCATCATTGATGACTATTTACAACATTTTTGAAGCATTCATTGAATCATTGAAGCCAATCACAGACATATCCGATGAGTGAGTCAACAAAATGGCCAATCAGTGGTGTTTACAAATCCGCTCAACAGCGCTCAAAGCATCACATTTTTAAAATTTCAGTACCGACTTGGTACCGAAGTCGGGACTTTTGACAACTCTACAATCCGGTCGAATGTGTTTTCGACTACCTCTGGAAGTGGTCTAAAGTGGACAAGCTCAAAAAGTTTTAGACCCCGTTTACACCTGTATTTAGCATTGTCCACTTGTGATCTGATCGACCAAACGCGTCTTAATACCAGGTGTAAACAGGGCCAGAATGTTTTTGTGAAGCTTACAAGTCATATGGACTATTTCTGTGGTGCTTTTGTTCTTGTCCCCATTCATCATAATTGCATGGATAAAGTAACCAGTGCAATTTCTCATTTTGTGTTCCACAGCAGAAAGACAGTCATAGGGTTTTGGAATGGCATGAATTGAGTAAATGATGAAAATCATGAGGATTTTTGGGGCCTAAAGGTCAGTTTAAGGTTACCCTATCTTTTATATCTTGGTAAAAGCTAATGAATAATGACTTTCTCCATCGCCCTTTTCTTGCCTTGTCTTTCCAGGTCGTATTTTCTCCTGTGGTGTCTGTGTGGAGCGTGCCACACATCCACTCCAGAACAACGACGGCTTTTGCTTGCATCTTCCAGTGTTTCTTCTGTCAGCAAGTTCAGCAGAGCTGCAACTCGTCTAGTGCCAGCCCAGAGGAACCCAGTGAGGAGCACCACGACTGTGAGATGGTAAAAATGACAAAGTCCAAGACCTTCCAGGCCTACCTGCCCAACTGTCACCGAACCTACAGCTGCATCCACTGCCGGGCACATCTCGCCAATCACGATGAGCTCATCTCAAAGGTCAGTGGAGACTCTAATGGACTTACAGGCAGTGTTGGGGAGTAACTAACTAAACTTAGCGATGCTACTAAATTAACTACATTATTCAGTACTTTGATCGTAGCTCAGGTTCTTTCAAAGCATTGTAGCTTTTGCAGTAACCACGGGACACTTGCGTGTTTCGAGAAGATCGATCCTCACATAAAAATATTGATGCCAAATGATTTACCTAGTACTTAATTTGAAAATAAATGAATGTGCAAAATAAACTTAGTGGGGGAAAAATGAACTGACAGCTCTCATAAATATGTATGTGTGTTTAATAAACTAGATAACATTTTCTGTTACCTCACAGCGTGCAGTAAGTCACGTCTCTGCTGTGCTTAGACTCTTATTGTGTCTCCTGACAGCACCCATAATAGGTTTACCAGCCTAACTGACGTACCGTTTTGTGTATGGTATAGTGTGACACCACAGCAGACACTTTGCATCTTGTTTGGTGGATTTAGCAGGATATGTTCGCACAGGAGGCACGTGCCACTCTACCAGATGGCTAAGCTGTTAACACTACTGCAAGAGATGATCCATTTCCCAGTATGCACAGCACCTGTCAGGATCAGTCGGACACTCTTGTAGTTCAGACACGATCTGGGAACAGGTGTTTTCTTTAACCTGTTTGATTTCTTGTTTTCCAGGCTAAAGGGATTTGAAAATTAGATTCTTCAGAATACAATTCTTCTTAAAGGGATAGTTCACCCAAAAATAAGAGTTCTGTCATCATTTACTCACCCTCAAGTTGTTCCAATCCTGTATGAAATTCTTTCTTCTGCTGAACACAAAAAGAAGATATTTTGAAAAATGTCAATAACCAAACAGTTGATGGATCCCACTGAACTCCATAGTATATTTTTTTCCATACTATGGAAGTGGTGCCCATGAACTGTTTGGTTACCCATATTCTTCAAAATATCTTCTTTTGTGTTCAACAGAAGAAAGGTTTGGAACAACCTGAGGGTGAGTAAATGATGGCAGAATTTACATTTTTGGGTGAACTATCCCTTTGACAGCTGTCTTCTTCTTAATTTTATTTTCCATAAAACATTTCTTAAGGTTGTTCTAAAGACAAAACTTTGAATCAGAATTTAAATTCTTAAAAACCCTCGTAAATAACCTCTTAAGGGTCATTCACACTGCACTGACACACCGACCAGTGCCAACAATCACCAGGTTACAGTACGTCATTTCTGAGACAATCCAAGAGAGGATAAATTCAAATTCAACATGGTCAGTTGGCAAAAACAAGTGCCGACCAACGGCAAGTCACAGCGACAGTGACGTGTAGCCAAGTATGGAATTTGTGCTCTGCATTTCACCCATCCAAGTGCACACACACAGCAGTGAGTATTGAACACACACCCGAGCAGTGGGCAGCCATTTTTGCTGTGGCGCCCAGGGAGCGATTGGGAGTTAGGTGCCTTCCTCAAGGGCACATCAGTTGAGGGTAATGAGAGTGGAAGAGAGCACTGTTCATTCACTGACCCCACCTACATTTCCTGCCGGTACTGAGACTTTCGTGTTAAAAGTCAGACTCTCTAACCATTAGGCCACAACTCCCGGTGCAGTGTGAATTGGCCTTTAACCTACAAATTGCCCTAAAGCTTGGAGGTAAGATCCCCAAAGGGAAGATTGAATGAATGAATTAATTGGGTTCTTTAATCCATTGCAATTTTGTCAAGAACCGACATACAATCAGATAATACCAAAGCGTGTCATTTTCTTCTTATGGAAAAAAGGATGTTTTTAAGAAAATATTTTTTATTGCTCTTTTGAACATTCTTATAAACTTCTTGAAATATATCTTAAAAAATTTCTTGGCTTTGGCTTCTTAAGAATTTCATGAATCCGGCCCCAGTTAAATTAGCTTTGTCATTTTTTTATAGTGAAGGATCATCATGTCAAATTCAAAATTCTCACGTACAAAAAGAAGCCACAACAGCTGCTTTATGTGTCATAAATCTGAAGCTGTTTGACGTGTCCTCTAAGTTTTCACAAGTTGCCAAGTGATCCAGCAACGTTTAATTATTTTGACCTGAGGAATGGAATGTTGTTTAACTTGTATTTCCATGACATATTTAGAGACTGTTGTTGTTGTTGTTTTAAGGTCATAGATTATGTTGATATGCAGTGGTGCAATCCTGTATTGTAGTATTGTATTAAGATTACAAACAGGTCAAGTTTAAATGTACTCCACCCAAACAAACAAAAAACAGAACACACACACACACACACACACACACATATATATATATATATATATATATATATATATATATATATATATATATATATATATATATATATACAGTAATTCCCACAGGATTTTGCGAGACTATGGGGGCTGAACCTCTTAACTTCTAGGGGCATGCTCACTTTGAGAGTTCAAAATTAAGAGCTCCAACCCATATTCAGTGTCAAATTGAACAAAGAGAAAAGTCTGTGCTTTGACTTTGAACTTTGAAGGGGACTCAACCCTCTTTTTAGTTGTGATATAGTGTCTCAGTCTACATTACATCCACACTTGTGTTATAGGAAGCCAAACAAATAGAATATAATAATTAAAATAATTGTATATTATCCCCCGGTATAATACCCCATCCCCCGGTTTCACAGACAAGGCTTAAACCTAGTCCAGACCAAAATGCATGTTTGAGCTGTTTTATCGGAAACCAACTTGCACTGACATATCTTAAAATATGTCAGAGCCATTGTTTTGTCTCAAGATACACACCAGTAATGGGTAAATAATCGAATGTCCTAACTAAACTAAGGCCTAATCCTGACTTAATCTAAGCCCTGTCTGTGAAACAAGGCCTGAATATTGTAAAACAAATGTACTCTAAAATAAATGAAAATAAATATTTAATAAATATATTATTTTACTTTATACTGCAGTAGGGAAATTACAATACTTTTGTCCTAACTTCTTCACTTGCAAGAGATAAATCTTTGAGCTTTTATTTTGACGGGAACTGCAGATGAGCTTTTATTTTGGTGGAAAACTACCGTTTTTGTGAAAACAGGTTTACAAACTCATCTCATTACAAATCTAGTGAAATGCCGCTCTGAGACACGGAAAACACCGGTTCACGAGCTGATCGTGTGAGCAAAGTACGTACTTCACTTTGAAACACGCAGCACAAACAGCCTATATACTTATTTAATTAAATCACAGTCTTTTGTGATATTAAGTAATACATTCCAAATATCGAAAATGTACTCTATGAATCCTATTACCACCAAGTTATGGCCTGGTGATACTTAATGGTGATGCATTGCAATCTGTATATAAATACACACAGAATCTAAAATAAGATCTGTGGAGAGCAGCAGTAATATCATGTCCTCTTTACATGAAGATTAATTGACTGACTTTATGCGCCCTTGCCAGTTAGACTTTCTTTTTTGGACATGAAGTTAGACCAGGGGCAAACTTCAGGACAAAGAATGTAATTTCACAGTAAGCAAAACAAAATTTATTTGAATCGACTTCAGCTCAAGCTCCAGTGCGTTCATCCTCCAGAATCTTTCAGAAAGTTTCTTTTCCTTCAGCCAGCACAAACAGATTGTTTGTGTGTCCAAATAAAAGCATTAATGCTCTTTATAGTACTTGAAAAACACCACATACTCTGGGGAGGTGTGTCGCTCTGGGTGAAAAGAGGTTTTGGTGTATGACTGCACTGGACTCGCCTGCAACTTCCTTTCTCCATCTCATCTCCTCAGCGCCAAGAATTAGCTCTAAGCTGATTATGTAATTTCAGTGAGGGTGATAGTATGGGTCCAGCACCTTTCTCCTGTAGCTACTGCAAACCTAAGAGCTCTTTTCATGGCACGCATCTTCGTTTCATTAACAAATGGACCTGCTCGGTGGCAGGTCGTATATATTATGAAGGGTACATTGTTTCTGCGCTGTTATCTGCGAGGAGATTTTAAGGGCAAGAATAGACATTACACAATGAAAAGCTCAACAGATGTTCCTTACATATTCTGACATTTAGATTGTGCCGTAAACATGGCTTTGTTAAAGATGACCCACTTTATTTCAAAATGGAGGCCTTTGTTAATGCTTGAAAGTGGAAAATGGTTGTGGCTTTTTTGTTTTAACTGTTAAAGCAGGTCAATTTGTTTATGACATACTTTCACTCTTCCAGCATGGCCACCATAGCTGAGACTTGCTGTGTTAGATATCTTTCTCACTCTTCTCGTTGTTATCTTTCATATAATGCAATCATTCTTGATATATTAATTGTGGCGAATCCCCCGTTGAAAGGATGCATATCGTCCTACTAATGCATTCTTTCATAAGAGGTGAGGTATCACGATATCTTGCATTATGCTGTCACAAACCTGCCAAGAATTGGATCAACATTAGAAAGGATTAGCAGGCATGGTGCTAGCCAACAAAAAGCAGGACTTGCATGCTGAACTATTGGATCGGCATCAAACATCACTGACGGAATGCGGACAGTATTGTGGAAAGGCTAAGCTAAGGCTTTGCTGCAGTAAGTCATCGTCAAGCACCCCTCTGGCTCACAGACAGACACCCCATCTGCTCCAGAGATGGGACATTGGGTAGTATATCACTACATCAAGATATTTATACTTAAAGCAATCTGGTCAAGCGGGGAAATCCTTACACTGTGTGCCTCCCAAAAAAGTGCCTAACAAAAATAGTCCTTGGAAGTTCTTGGAAGATGTGCACATCTAATCTCTCTGCTCCAAAACATAGTTGGCAGAATTATAATGCACCATAAGGCACTTTCCCGAAAAATGCCTCAAAACATTGGCAGCATAATTATTTTACATTCTAAGATGCCTTCTTTTGGCCAGTTTTTAAAACTGCAGTCATTTAGCAAAGCATATGTGTGTGTGTGTATATGGAAGATTGTTTCCACCACTGAATAAAAAAAAAAAAAAAAGGTATAATTGTGACACTTTATCTCGCAATTCTGTGATATAAACTCACAATTGTGAGTTATAAAGTCAGAATTTTGAGTTATAAAGTAGCAATTGCAAGTTATAAAGTCAGAATTGTATGATATAAACTCACAATTGTGAGTTATAAAGTTGAAATTGTGAGTTATAAAGTCAGAATTGCGAGTTATAAAGTCAGAATTGTGTGATATGAAATCGCAATTGTGATTATAAAATTGCAATTGTGAGTTATAAAGTCAGAATTGTGAGTTTATATCTTGCAATTCTGAAATTACAACTCACAATTCTGACTTTATTTCTCGCAATTGTAAGTTTATATAAATAATTATTTATTGCTGAATTTATTTACACTTATTTACATTTATATTATATATTTATGTACCCAAAATTCACTAATAATATTTGAAAATAGAAAATGTATACCATATATTGACATGGCTATTGGCCAATTTTGTAAGTAACACCAGGCAGAACAATTTTTCGAAAACTGGCCAAAAATCGTCCGATTAGTTGACCTGACCAAGACATTGCTCTATCATTTGTATTAAGCGATACGATGTAGAAATGAACAAATCTCATTACTGCCAAATTATGATCCCAGAATGCATTCTGCCAAATGTAGTGAAAAAGTAAAACCGAGATGACAGATGAAGCAAGAGAAATGTTGATTATAAATATTTTTCTTTTAATACTGAAATGTACATATTTACTGTTTTTAATATCTAATTAAAAATGGACTGTTTTAGTGTGCTATGTATTTTTATGCTGAGTATTGTTCGGTAGAGACATGCTACAGCTCTTCCATACAGAATTCTTTTTGTGTGAAGTGTGGAGTTGCTGCCTGTGTAGGTTTATGAAGTGGTTGGGATACTGCCCATATAGACGCCTTTATCTGCATCTGTTTGTTGATGGGTTGCAGGTTCTGATCCCTTTTCTGTAAATCTCTCCATTTCTCCTCCTCTGTATTTAAAGTGGATTACCAAACCCCTACTATCAGATGTGCCTCATAACTGCTCCTACAATCAGGTAGTGATTGAAAAGAATTAGAACAAACCCGGCATTGACTGCAGTTTGTCTCTAAGCCAGGTGCCTTTGATGGGAACAGTAAATGACCCACTTGTTCTGTTTTAACAACAGTAATCTCAGGTTACGTTAGCAGAAGAGTTTAAGGCCAGTGAGAGAGGGAGGAAAGTCAGTCAGTCGGTGCTGAGTAGATCTCTAGCCAATAGATAAATGAAGGCAGGAAAGAATGGGTGGTTTTGTTTTCAAGCCAGGTGGAAAGTTTTAGCCTCACAATCAAAATCAGCCTGCGTTGGAGGAATTGCAGACATTTTGCACAAAGACCTGAGAGATATCTGTTCTTTGATGTTCAACGGTTGTGGACCAAATGTGTGGATGATACTGGTCAAAGTTTATGATGTGAGCATGAATCAATGAATTGATGCCATAAATCTACTGACTGGTATTTGAAGTGAAGTGATAATACAATGCCACATGCTCTAAATCTCCATTGATTAGAGTGCAGTGGTTCAGAGATTTTCAAGTAGGCTTGTGTGTTGTATGAAGTAAACATTTCTGGTGCTTAATATTGTGTAGCTTCAGTGCAAACTGAAGTACATAGGCTAATTTAAGTATGCACAAATTGCTTTATCTGCAATGCATTTAATTTTTTCATTTACATGCCTACCATTCAAAAAATTGGTATCAGTAAGATTTTTTAACTGTTTTTGAGAGAAGTGTCTCTTATGCGCACCAAGGCTGCATTAATTTGAATAAAAAATACAATAAAAGCAGGAATATTGTATTATTACAGTTTAAAATAAATGTTTTCTATTTGAATATATTTTAAAATATAATTTATTCCTGTGATGCAAAGCTGAATTTTCAGCATCATTACTCCAGTCTTCAGTGTCACATGATCCTTCAGAAATCATTCTAATATGCTGATTCTGTGCTTAAGAAGCATTTCTTCTTCTTCTTCTTATTATTATTATTATCAATGTTGACATTTATTTGAAATAAAAAACATTGTAACATTGTACATCTCTTTACTACCACCTTTGATCAATTTAATGCATCTTTAAAATTCTTATAAAAAAACAAACTTTTGAATGGTAGTGTATGTTTTATGGATTATTCCCTGTCTATATTCTAAATTGGCACATGGCTTTTGTTACCATTTGATGTCTTAAAGGATTAGTTCACTTTCAAATGAAAATTATCCCAAGCTTTACTCACCCTCAAGCCATCCTAGGTGTATATGACTTTCTTCTTTCTGATGAACACAATCTGAGAAATATTAATAAATATCCTGACGCATCCGAGCTTTATAATGGCAGTGAACAGGGGTCACGAGTATGAGCAGAAAGTGCTTCCATCCACATCCATCCATCATAAACATGTACTCCACACGGCTCCGGGGGGTTAATAAAGGCCTTCTGAAGCGAATCAATGCGTTTGTGTAAAAAAAAAATATCCATATTTAACAAGATCTAAAGTAAAATATCTAGCTTCCGCTAGACTGCCTTCTGTATTCATGTACGAAGAAAGTGTAAAACTTGCAGTTCATAAAGCTTGCGCTACATCCTACGCCTTCCCTATTCAACTTACGGAAAAAGCTTAACTGACGCGACACCAGTTTACACTTTCTTCGTAACTTGAATACGAAAGCTAGATATTTTACTTCATAACTTGTTAAATATGAATATTTTTTACACAAATGCATCGCTTCGCTTCAGAAGGCCTTTATTAACCCCCTGGAGCCGTGTGGAGTACAAGTTTATGATGGATGGATGGATGTGGATGGAGACACTTTCTTCAGCTCATACTTGTGAACCCTGTTCACTGCCATTATAAAGCTCGGATGTGTCAGGATATTTATTAATATTTCAGAAGAAAGTCATATACACCTAGGATGGCTTGAGGGTGAGTAAAGCTTGGGCTAAATTTCATTTGAAAGTGAACTAATCCTTTAATATAGCTAATTGGTGAGATTGTTTTAAATTGATCTGAATAATCAATGTGACTACTAGTTAAAATGTAGGTACTACTTTGGCCAAAGGCAATCACAGTTTGACAGCTGACAATTGATTATCCCAAAGATATTTGTAAAATAAGCAGTCCCTTTACTGTTGAATTGGCTAAAGTTAGTTCTTGAATCTTTTTGTGCTCATTGACCTCTGCAGTCGCTAAAATGAGAACACCAGTACAAGTGTGCATAGCTTTGGTAGAAGGTTCTGAAAGTTTTTTGTAAATCCTGATGAAGGAAATTGTATTAACTCCTGCAAAAGCCCCCTTTTTTGTATGCAGCTTTTATGCATTAGGCCCCACGGTCCAAATCACCATTTTAAATAATTAATCTACACTTCATTGCATCTGCAGCTTAACCTAAATAGCCTTGGCCCTTGTCATGGGGGAAAAACATTTAAGTGTTCATTAATTTACCACTGGCAAATATGAGCGAGTTGTCGAATCCCAGGGATCCCTTCTGTGTGGCCTGCTGTTATGGTTACAGTAGTTGAAAACCAAGCAACACTTACCAAGATATCCTCAAGATATATCTCAAAAACCTTAAAGAAACGAGTCACTTGGAACACTTGGAAGGTCATTTCTGCTGCAAAAAAGTAACTGTAATGAATGCAGTATAAAGAGAAACTCTGAATCGGACGCTTATGTGAAACACTTTTAACAGTTACTAATGTTTCTCTTTGCTTATTTGCGCTGAATGTTTCCCAGGACTGTAGCATGCAGCTTTTGTAATGATGACAAAATAATGGAGGCAGATATGTAATTAAATCTCACTGATCTGGCTTGAATGCATTATCTTCCTTCTAAATGCACAGCTTTTGCCCCTCCTTTCATTCTCATGTGCATTATGCACATATCGCCATTGTAACCACAGCCAGATTTACTTGTCCCCTAGTGTTAAACGACACAGTTGGGGGCCTTTCATTGTGTCAATGTCCCTATAAAATTACCCGTTTGCCTTCAGCTCGAGCTGGATAGACACTCCTCTTAAAAGAGAGCAGACAGCCGCTGTGGGCTTTAACAGTCTTTATTAGGCTTGTAGCTATACTCGGGTCACCGGCAGTGGAAAAGTAAAGCCGATTCGCCCATGCCCCAGCTCCTGCGACCGAGGATGACAGCTGGTTACCAGGACTGGCCTAAATCCAACCACCTACACCAACAACAAGCATGCGCTGCATTTGTAGAAAACTCACGGATGTGCATACAAATGCGTATAGTTTGAAAATTCATGGACGTATTCTTTTTTTTGACTAAGTGCATTGGTGGTAAAACCGTTTTAAGTTTGGCCAGAAAGCTTTCCTAATCTGAAAAGCACCACACATGTTCTTGGTAATCCATATTTTTAGCTGGTGTGTCAGAGCACTCAGTGCTCCATCCATGAATATGTCTGTGAAACATTTGCACACGACTTACTACTATAATATTCAGACCGACTTTTCTCTGGTGTATTTTTTCACAGTCTCCTCAGTGTATTCTCACCATCACTGAGTGTCATTATTAGTGGTGTTTAGGCAAGTGTCACTTTAACTATTGCTCATTCTGAATGTGAAGTGTCTCGTAAAGTTGTTAAAATTCCTTTCTAAAAAAGGGATTTAAGGGAATAAAGAAGAACGGTAAAAGAAGTTCTAGGTCTAATTATAGCCTAAAGTTATGAAGTAGTCCATTTAAACTCTGTGCAAATAATATTTTAATGAAAAATATGCACACATTCACACTTGTTTTTTGTATGTCTATGTCTAATATGTCAAAAATGTAAAAAAAAAAGTCTTGTCTCGTCACATTTAGTTATGAATGACATCATTGAATGACATCTTTTTCAATTCAAAATGGAGAAATTACATTAAAAAGCTGAGTAATTTACATCACTCTATGTTACTGTGGATCGTTAAACATGTCCATCGTAAAACATATGTCAAATATTAAATGTTTAGCTGCTTATATCTTACCACACAAGCCCTCTTTCACTGTAAAAAACTAAAAGTCAATTTGGCCATTTCCAATTATTGGGGGGGCTTGTCCTCCTTAATGCCTATGGTGGTTATGGCCCTGACATTGATTCATTTCACTTAGCATTTTCAAATTAAAATCAAATAGTGTGATAATGGCTTTGGCCATCAAAAAATCTATATCAGTCGACCACTGATAATAATATACCAAATAATATTTAAAGAAAGTTTTGTTGTTCCAGACTTGTTTATATATTGTTCATTGATGCTTTAGCAGTGCTGTCTGGGTACTTGGCTGAAGTATGTTTGAACTCGTAACACTTGCTAGTCCAGGTTGTTTGGACTAAACTCTATTATCTGTGTTAATAGGGTGTGGTAGAGGCTAAACAGGTTAATGCTTTTAAAACCATCAGCAGAGAGATATAGTAGAGAGAAGAAAGTGGCCAGAGAAGAGATTAAGGAGCCAGAGATACTGACAGAGAAGAAGGAGGGACACAGACAGCTTAAAAAACATCTGACACATATGATTAGAAAAACACTTACGAGATTAGTTCAACCAAAAATGAAAGTTCTGTCATCATTTACTCATAATAATTACTGTGGAACACAAAAAGAAGATATTTTCAGTGGTATGCTGGTGATTCCAAGCAGTTACACTGAATGGGGAATGGAGAGCTTCAAGTCATAAAGGAGCCCGTTTGACTTTTAATGTTTTTGTATAAGCTTTATGTGAGGAACAAACCAAAATTTAAGTCTAATCACTGACAATCCTCCGTAGAAAGCTGTTAACAGTTGAAACCTGATCATTGAGTCATTGAGTTAAACTCAATTAAGATTTATGAACAAATCAACTGAAATAATTACACTTTATGAACAAATCATTCAGATCGGTTTAATAAACTAGATGAACCGATTCATTAAAAAGTTTAAATTTGTTCTGAAATTTGTGTTGTATGGATCACTTTTATGGTACTTTTAGGATGTTTTTTGTATTATTAATCTATTTACTTAATTTTTTTTTTTTTTTTATCTATTTATGTATTTTATTTTGTGTATTATTTTGGGACTTGACAGATTTGATTATACTGAAAAGAGTGGCTAGGACATTCTTCAAAAATTCACCTTTTGTGTTCCGCAGAAGAAAGAAAGCCATACAAGTTTGGACCAACTTGAGTAAATGATGACAGACTTTTCATTATTGGGTGAACTATCTCGTTAAACACTGAATGGAAACCCAACAGAAGCGACTCCATTCAGTGTTCAGCTTTATCTCCATTTTTTATGGTGAGGAATAAAAGCACCTCTGTTCCTTCACTCTCTGCTAGTCAGCTCAATGTGTGGAGCTTTTTATGTAGAGCGTCATAAACCCACATACACACACATTTTCTAAAGAGAAACACTGTTTCATACTTGCACACACATATGCTAAGAACCATTTATGAAATACACATGTTGGCCTGTGACCAGAGCTTGGCTGTCAGAACACAGTGTGTTTCAGGCAGACTTTCCATGAACGTCTACACACACACACACGAACACACATAAACAAACATAGAGAGAGCACCATAACACCCACACCCTCTTTTAATGCCTCTTAGTGAGTCTTTCATGGAAAACCAAGTGCGAGTCCGATGGATCTGTCAGTGTGGGAGAACTCTGATCTTAACATTATCATTCATATATAACATTATATTCTCTCTTATTTTTATATAATTTTATATTCTCTCTTATTTCTATATTTCTCTTTTTTGTCTCTCTAGTCATTCCAAGGCAGCCAGGGACGAGCCTACCTCTTTAATTCAGTGTAAGTAATTATCTCATTCACATCAACAATTTATACCATTTTTCTTGTTGTGAATTAAGACGATACACTGTTGTTTAAAAGTTTGGGATCAGTGATTTTTTTTTTTAAAGAAATTACTTTTAAAATGATCAAAAGTGACAATAAAGACATTTATAATGTTTCAAAGGATTTCTATTTTAAATAAAAGCTGTTGTTTTGAACTTTGCATCTGTTAAAAATCCACAAAAATATTAAGCAGCACAACTCATTTTCAATATTGATAATAATAGAGCAGCAAATCAGCATATTAGAATGATTTCTGAAGGATCACGTGACACTGAAGACTGGAGTAATGATGCTGAAAATTCAGCTTTGCATCACAGGAATAAATGACATTTGAAAATATATTAAAATAGAAAAGCGTTATTTTAAACTGTAATAATATTACAAAATATTTACTATATACTTGATCAAATAGATGCAGCCTTGGTGAGCATAAGAGACTTTTTTCAAAAGCATTAAAAAAATCATACTGATCCCAAACTTTTGAACTGTAGTGTATATAAGGGATAAAGTATCTGGATGTTATTGCAAAATAAACCCAGACAAAGTGCAAAGCAGAAGGGTCTTATATCACCCTGAAAGGGTTTATTTTGCGATAATGACTGGGTGACTGCACATTATCCCTTATATCTCTGTCTGAGACTCATAGAGGAATGGCTATAGCTGTTTTGCATATTACAAGAGCTGTAGGCCTAAACATAGCACTGCTATCTAATGATGCGAGTTGATGATTCATCATATTTAAGCATTGTGCTACCAGTGTGTTTATGCTAGCGCTCTGGTGTGTGTGAGATATTACGATGATAAAGTCGAGGTTGACTGTTTGTGTTAGTGAACTGTGACATTCCTTAGGCAATGCACAGACTGCACCAGTGTTACGCACTGCCATTGCAAAAATATAGAGACGGCTGTCATCACATGAGGAAGTTTCGGCTTCAAATGTAAACACAAGGAAGATTCTTTTGGTGTCCCTTGAAATATTCTGAATACTGAAATGAACTGAATAATACAATGTATGCCTATACAAACTTTATGGAAGTGTATGTGAGAATTGCATTGCATCAGAATTAGTTGGCTGAAAAATTAGATCACTCGTGTTATAAATGATCAGCACTGGAAAAGCCTGTTTATGCACGTCACATTATTTACAGATATCATACACTACTGTTCAAAATTCTGGGTCAGTAAGATTTTTTTTTTTTTTTTTCAAGAAATTAATACTTTGATTCAGCAAGTATGGATTAAATTGATCAAAAGTGACAGTAACGAAATTTATGATGTTACAAACGATTTCTATTTCAAATAAATACTGTTCTTTTGAACTTTCTATTAATCAATGAATAAAAATTAAGTAGCACAACTATTTTTGAAATTGATAATAATAAAAAATGTTTATTGAGCATCAAACCAGCATCACAGGAATAAATTGCATTTTTAAATTGTAATTTATATTAAATTAATTTATGTTAAAATTATATATATAATATATATAAAATTATTTATTTAATATTATAATATAAAATTTAATTTAATATATATATATATATATATATATATATATATATATAATATTATAATATAAATTTAATTATTTAATATATATATATATAATTGTTTTATATTAAAATATAAAACAGTTATTTTAAATTGTAGTAATATAATGCAGCCTTGGTGAACATAAGACTTCTTTCAAAAACATAAAAACAAAAATAAAATAAAAAATTTACCAACCCCAAACTTTTGAATGGTAGTAAGTTGAGATGTATTCATATGAATTTTAATCATTTATATAAATAAGTTTTGAGCTCGTTATGCATCAGATCTCTGCCCACTAATTTAAATATTTAAATAATCTTTTGCTTCTATATATATATATATATATATATATATACTCGCTTGCAGCATTACTAACATTGAGACAAGCATTAAAGACAAGCAGAACAAATTTCTGTGTAAATCATCTGTTAAACCATTCTTAAGTAAATTGCATTGAATTGAATGCTGCAGTTTGTGTGTGTATGGTCTATTTGTTCTAAAATAGCCAATGCATAGTCTATTTTAATGCCAGTGGATTTATACTAAAATAAAATCTGACAAAGTTACCCTAGCTGTATTCTTGTTTAATTTCACTCAATTCCAGCGTAGACAGTGTTTGCAGTGTTAGCAATCACATCTGCTTTAGTACTGGTTCTGACCTACTTAGTGGTCATCCAATAAAGGTTACCCACAATGACTTTCAGAAAACGGGTCAGTCACATGAATCATAATTTTGACCACTGATTACCTCTTTTCCCTCAGTGTGAATGTCGGTTGTGGTCCAGCAGAGGAGAGGGTTCTCCTAACAGGTTTACATGCTGTGGCAGACATCTACTGTGAAAATTGTAAAACCACTCTGGGCTGGAAATACGTAAGTTAACTCTCCTTCCATTACACGCAAAATTATAGACTATTATTTTAAACTCTTGGATCACAATACAAGCTGCTTTTTGTTACGACTTCCGAGGTGTTGCACTTTGCTGATATGTGCTTGTCAGAGGACATGTTCTGCAGTTGCAGTGACAGCAGTTGGCTAATCTGAGCTGTGTGGGTTTCTTTATTTTTGTCTTCTGATATCCTGTTACTTAGCTGGGATCCAGTGACCGAAATTAACATCCCCTTGCATTGGCTTCTCGCTGCTGTCCAGCACACATTTAGCTCCTATATATGTATTTATTCACAGCTCAATTATGGCCGACTTTGATGCTACAAGTGTTCATGCTGTTGTGTTTTCATATGCAGTTCTAATAGCAGACACCTAACAGATCAGTACCAATAACACTTCAAAATAACGTTCATTAATACATCCTTAAAACAAACACTACCTCATAATATAATGCCTAACAGATCTGTAATGTGCTTTTAAAATAGTTTGAAATATCATAAAAATAATACTTTTATTCAGCAAGGACACATTACATTAATCGAACGATAAAGACACTTATATAATTACATTATAAAATATATATTTTAAAATAGAAAGCAGCTATTTTAAATTAATAATATTAAGTATTAATGTTTCACAATATTAGTGCTTTTACTGTATTTCGCTTAAAAAATCGTACCAACCCCAATCTTTTGAACAGTCGTGTAAATAAATACGAAATATGGTTTAATATTGATTAATGTACATATGGATCAGTAATGAGCTATTAAAGGGATAGTTCACCCAAAAATTATAATTTTGTCATCATTTACTCACCCTCAAGAGGTTCTAGATCTGTATGAGTTTCTTTCTTCTATTGAACACAAAAGATGATACTTTAAAGAATGCTGGTAACCAAACAGTTTATGGCACCCACTGGCAAAAAATACTATGGAAGTCAATGGGTGCCATCAACTATCTGGTTACCAACATTTTTCAAAGTATCTTCTTTTGTGTTCAACAGAAGAAAGAAACTCATACAGATTTGGAACAACATGAGGGTGAGTAAATAATAATGACAAATAATTTTGGGGTGAACTATCCCTTTAAAATAAATGCAAAATGTGTTTGCCATATTATTTCAACCTATCCAAATATATCTCTGCTTTGAAAAGAATTGGTATAATGTTAAGAAGTTTTTTGTAATCTATTAATCATTTAACCTAAAAGTAATGATAAAAAGAAAGCTCAGTTTTTGTAGATGACACGTACTGAGGTCTTACCTAGCTGTTTCTCTTCCTGATTAAACAGGAGCTCTAATCATGTCTCAGGATTGGTTAAGAGGGATTTTACATCGTGACTCAGTCTTGTTAGTCTTCAGGTTTGATTACAGAGCCTTCAGATTGAAGTCACTCTGGAACACTGATCACAGACCAGTTTTTCTGAGCTCTTTTCATCATCATCTGATGAGAAACTCTCTTGAACAGCTCCTATTTCAGGCCGACTGAGTTGAAGCTGGAAGTGTAGCTTTTAGATCCTGAGGCACGATGACACAACACTGCTCTAGTGGGCCGATTTTAGTCCAGATGAGTAATGCACAGGTGTGAGAGGAGGTTCAGACAGCCTAAGGGGTTAAAAAGACTTCAGTCAAGCTGAGCAGTTTTATATAATTTCAGCATGTTTTTTTTTAATGGGGTAGTACAGAAAGCATTAAAAGGCTTCTAAATATTCTACAACTTTTTAACATTGTATTTCCCCCCTGTTTATCATTACGGATTGTCTATTTACACTAAGTGCAAATAGCGTCCCTTGTTGGCAAACGTTATTTACACTAGCGCTGCCCACCAATGACTGGTTGGGCCACTCAAGTTTTAAAAAAGATGTGCGGAATTCATTGTCTTCAGTGGCGCAGCAGTAGTAAGTAAGGCTCACAGATCTGGCTTTTAATTCAATAAAAATGAAAATAATGTTCTAAAAGTTGAAATAAACTGTGAACGAGTGTTTAATAACATTAAAAGTGTTTATTGGGTAGGGTTAGGGGAAGGTCTAGGGAGGGTTTTTATTCTCCCAATAAGGCAGCATCCATTCAATAATTGTAATAAATATAATCATTTACACTCTATGATATTATTGCATCCTGTTAATGTACAAAAATATTGAGGTGCAAATAGTATCTGCCAATATAAAGTATAAATAGCATCTAATTACTATTTACTCTTATTGCAAAGAACTGATACTTTTACATGGTGTAAATAGAATCTATCGCCACTTAATATAAATAGCATCTATCGCTATTTGCACTTAGTGTAAATAGCCGCTGCCTTATTTTTATTTTATAGTCATATTGATATATACTCAGAAAATATTTGGCAAAATTGTGTAGCCGTACAAACAAGCACAGTAAACCTGGAGCTTATTTTTTGTTTGTTTAAAAAATAGCATTTTAAATCACAATTTTTATCAGAAAAATCACAATTCGATTAGCCCCACTGTGATATCTTAAAAATGGCGGATTTTTGTAGCTTAACTTAAGTACATAGTCTGAGTGGACTAGTGAAGGAGTCTGTTGTCTTGTCAATACAAGTATATGCTTACATAGTAGATTATAAGCTTTTAACTCTTTCCCCTCCAGTGTTTTTTTTTTTCACACAAAAATTGCCCGCCAGCATAATTTTCCCAAAAGTTTCATGCCCCCCAGAATATTTTGTTGTATGAATATCTGAACGTACAACATATCAAAAATAAGAAAGAAGAGAGACTACCACCGGATTGGATTCAGAACGATAATATAAACATAGACCAAGTAGATCACTTCCATCAACACCACCAAAGCTTGCACAGTCATATACCTCTTCATGAGTTCAACATTTTATTCAGTAACGTTTGGCAGTTTTGATTTATGTGCTGTTTAATGTTTGATGACCGCGTTAGCTTACATATGCGTAAGCAATGCTTCTATCGCTTGTTTCTGCTTCTTCTTTGCTTGTTTTTGGATCCGGAGATTCTTTACTCTTTTAGAAGATGCGTAATAGCGCCCCCTACCGTATAACAGTGAAAACATGGATTGCCGGAAAATTCCGTCAATGGTGCGGAAAGAGTTAAGAGCATGAAAAATCCTGTTTTTTCATGACATTTCTACGTAGACAAAAATATTTTCTGATTTGTGAAAAACTGCTTAGTGGGGTTTTTTTTTTTTTTTTCGGTTGTAACATTTTGTCTGTTTTTGTCTGTTACAGGAGCATGCATTTGAGAGCAGTCAGAAATACAAAGAAGGCAAGTTCATCATCGAGCTGGCTCATATGATCAAAGATAATGGCTGGGAGTGACCTTCGCCTACTTCCTCTCTGCTCAGTGACCTTTGGGCTGCTCTGTTGTGGACTTTGCCGAGTGACACCACCACACGCACACGTACACAAACAAAAATAAAACGCACAGACACGCGCGAACACACACGCCAACGTCAACCATGACACATCCAGACATCTCTACTGGGTCATCACAAAACTCGAAGGCAGAGTGATGGAAAGAGTATCAAAGACATCTACGGTCACTGAAAGACTCTCTAGGACCTTTTCAGAGATGTACATGTCAACACTTTGGGATCCGAACCTTCTCCCTTCCTGTTCGACTCAGTTTCCGCCCCATTAACTGGTTTCGGTGTGCTCGGCCCTACTCATGTGTAACCGCTCTTCGTAAGCAGTATCCAGAAGACAGTCTCACTTTTTTCGTTTAACATCCTCCACTCTTTTTGCGATTGAGCGGGAGGTGTGCGTTTTAGTGTGTGTCCCTTTTTTCGACGGGAATCTCTAGTCCTTTTCTGGTTGGACTGATGTTACTGGTTAGCATTTTTCTCCTTCTCCGAGTCCGGCCCGTTCCGATTGTCTTTCCGTTCACGTTGGGGTAGCGACCGACACGATTAATATACATTATAAGAGATGGGGTTGGTTACGGGGTTAGGCTATGTAGCAGTATATTTTGGATGGGGTTGGGCGTTCGGCATTGCAGTGGCATAGCGTTTTTGTATTTATGATCTCCCTTGTGTTTTAACCATTTTATTTCCGAATCGAAATGTTTTTCTTCCTCGGATGATTTCACTGTGCAATTCGTGGGACACTCTGGTACAGCAGTAGCGTCTGACCCCTGCAGGAGCTTTAGTTGCCTCTGGTGCTTTTGGTGAGATTACACAAACACCCGTCTTTGAGTTGGCATTTGTGGCAGGTTCCATTTTTGCAACCGCACTATAGGCGAGAGAAAAACACAAGACAAGTGACAGCCGGTTGGATGCACTGGACATTAGGGGAAAACTGAAACTAGTGTCCTCCTCGGAACAATGTTTGCATTACGTTTTCATCCCCCTTCACGCCAAATGATTTTACAAAACTATTGTTGTTGATATTACAATCATGTGTATGTTCATTGCTATGTGTAATTTATGTGTTAAACCACATGTTAGGACATGCACACGCATGTTAGCTCTGTGTGTTTTACGCATTATGTTTATGGCATACTTGAATGCAGTTACTTTGTTTGCACTTTGCAGAGGCCTTGTTCATGGGTTTAGAGGCAAAAGTCTGTCCATTGTATGGCCTTTTTTCATTGATAATAATGGAATGATTGTATTAGATGCTTGGAATGGTTTGCAGGGTTGGGTGGTTGCTGGCTTGATCATCTCCCTCCAGTTTCAAACACACAAAATCTGCTGCTTTCGCTTTCTTCCGCAGGCTGGCAGACCTATTCGCCACGCTCGTAATTCGTCCGATTGGATGCGCGCATCAGAAACAGGTCTCAAATTTTACAATCGGACACCATTCAAAGTGGTGTTACGTGATTCTTTTGCTGCTAATAGAGAGAAATGCAATCCAGAGCTTTCACTTTTAAACCTTCTGCACTTTACCCGGACTGTCTGAGAGCATGCGAGCCCATGCGTTCCTTTTGTAGCTTTTCTCCACATCTTTGCCTCTAAGCAGCATGAATCTTGTGCCTCTTCAAAAGATTAAAAAAAAAATTAAAAAAAATCTCCCTCTCCTGTGTTGTGCGGCGCATGACTCCGAGAACCCAGCACATCTACTAGAAGCTCTGCGGGAACTCGAAAACGACACGAACTTGGAAACGAACCTCACAGAACCTCTATCCACTCGAAAGTCTATACCGAAGCATAATATGATCCAGTATTTTTTCATAGTTCTATGTCAAAGCTAGAGATGTTATGAAACAGTCGTTGTATTCTGCAAAGTATATAAAAGGGGGCGGGGTGGTTAGAGCGGGAGGGGGCGGAGCTTGCTTCCTGTAGAGGTAAAGAGGGGCATTTAATGTAGATTTCTATCAAGTATAAATATATATTATGAATAAATATCGAGGTTTTGTCATGCTTAAGGGCGGGTGGGACGGCGGGCAATAGTAGAACGAGTGGCGAACCCTCAGTCGGAGTTCGTCAACGATAAGGTCAGTCAGGTCACGTGACCTTCGAATCAGTCAAAGACAATGCAAACAAAATAGTTGTAGAAATATCTTACTTGAAAGATGATACAGAGTTACAGACAATTCATTGTCCCTCTCACACAGTTTTGTACATAAAGTAACATATTTAAGGTTTTATACATATTTCTACTGGGTTAGTTTCTCTACTTCCCCGACTTGAAGCACTTTTGTTCACTGTACCTCTGGCTTTATATTTGTGTGTGAATGACGACAGAGAGAGAGTGAGTTGTATGTGTGTGGATGCATGTATGCGTGTTCCCTAACTTCCCTCACTTTATTTGTAGCTGTTTTTGCTGTTGTTCACTAGTTCCTCTGTGCTGTTTCCTTTACGACACTTCTTTTGCTGTCTCACAGCGTGTTTTGATGTGTGCTTTCTTAGCTTGATGATAATGAGCTTTGTATCTTTTGTTTTTTCTTTAATATTAAAGTTGATTTTCATCTTTCGCTAGTTTCCTGTTGAGAGCCTAATAGCAGAATGTCTGCTGGTCGTGTTTTAGCATCATGGTCAGTGGTGAGCTGGATTCACCTGCCGCAATTTCACATTAGAAACATTGGCCCAGACCGTTTTACAAAAAAACAGCTTTCCTTAAGGCTTTCAGAAGCAGAACTAGATTAAAGCCAGTCACTGTCAATGTGCACCAAAAAATATGACATTGCTCAAACGAAACCTTTCAGCAGAGAGCGTTGTTTTTAACATATAATACCAATCTGGAAATCTGAATCACTTGGTCAAACCAAAAAGTGAGTTTGTGGCCTCTCTGAATACCAAGTGGGAAATTATTATTTGTTAGGTTTTTTTTTTTTTTTTTGAATTGTTATTTGTCTTTTACAGCAACATATTCATATTGGCGGTAGAAAAGACTGTTTACTTTCCTTTTTTGCTGTTTCTTTTGGTGACTGGTTTCAAACATTTCTAGAGCTGTTAATCTGAGATTTGTCATTCAAACGACATCTAGTTTAGGCTACAGTGGTATGCAAAGGAAACGATTGTATAAGTTTGCAGAGTTCTTTTCTTAGGACTGTTAAAATATAAGGTCTAAAGCATGTTGTGTTTATAATGGCTATATTAAGTCGTGCCTGGTTTTTTCTTTCTTCTTTTTTTTTCTTCTTCAATGCAAAAAAAAAAAAAGCTTTTTCTTCTTTTTACTGATTACATTGCTTTGCATTCTGTCCTAGTAAAGAAAGTCACATTTGTCTGTTTTCACTGTATTGTAAACTATCAGATATCACAATAAAGCTTAAATGGTATTGTGGCTTTGTTGGATTTTTTTTTTTTTTTTTTTTTTTTTTTATATCTTTAAATAAATCACAAGAATTCTTCAGCTGTCCTTCATAAAATGATCAAAAAGCAGTTATTTCATTACATTTTCTAGTCTTTTGCTACTTGTCTGTATCCATTGCTGTTGTAGGACTTAATTCTCCTGTTGGTCAAACTTCTTTACTAGACAGTTTTTGGTCTTCTGACACTCACCCACTGCACATGTTGGCTTATGATTCAAAAGTTGTGGCATCATGAAAGCCATGCATTGTCAGAAACTTTAGCAAATGCTTTTATCACTTTTGAATCTTCTTGGCCATTGGCATTTGACTATTGCTGACATATTTTCTATAATATTTGATATCACAAAGGTCTAGATTTATATCATAATCTATCTTGCAGGCTATTAAATTATAGAGCTTAAGTTTCATTGAACTTGGAATATTCCATCAATAGCATAAATTAAGTTTATAAATGCATTTACATGGAAGATTGTAGCCTAGGCCCCATAGTGGACGGCTTGAATGATTTTTTTGTATTATTATTTTAAAAAATAAAAAAAGTTAAGTAATTTAGTGCTGTATGCATAGTTATGTCACTTATTGTAATACTTGTACATTTTAAGGGGAAAGTTTCCATGTTAATAGATTTGTGTGTGTGTGTAATGGCATGAATTGAAGGACTGATTCTCATCAGTTCTCATAGTAACAAATGTTTTAGTGCTAGAAAACAATGGTTCTATTTTGAACCCTATGGTTTTCGACCCTTTATACCAAAAAGGTTCTACATGAGAAATGTCTTAAATGATTGCGTGCCTTCATGTTTTACAGGTTAATTTGTCTTCTAGCGATAAAGTATGTTTATGAGCTTTAATTAAAATTAAACATGAATTAAAACTATTTTAATTAAAACTAAATCCATGATGGGAACTCCAAAAGGTTATATGAAGTGGCACCTGGCAGAACCCTGGTTAGTTCACCCAAAAATGAAAAATGAAATTTCTGTCATTAAGTACTCACCCTCATGTCGTTCCCCACCCGTAAGACCTTCATTCATCTTCGTAACACAAATTAAGATATTTTTGATGAAATCCAAGAGTTTCCCCCATAGAAAGCAACGTAATTACCACATTCAAGGTCCAGAGAAGTAGTAAAGACATCATTAAAATAGTCAACGTGACTACAGTGGCTCAACCTTGATGTTATGAATACTTTTTGTGCGCAAAAACAAAACAAAAATAACTTTATTCAACAATTTCTTCTCTACCTTGTCATTCTCCTACACTGTTTACGTTCAGAGTCAGCGTTCTGAAGTAGAACCTGGAAGCGCTGAACGTAAAAAGCATAGGAGACTGACAGGGAAGAGAAGAAATTGTTGAATAACGTTATTTTTGTTTTGTTTTTGCGCACAAAAAGTATTCTCATCGCTTCATAACATCAAGGTTGAACCACTGTAGTCATGTTGACTATTTTAACAATGTCTTTACTACCTTTCTGGACCATGAATGTGGTAATTACATTGCTTTCTATGGGGGATAAAAAAAAACTCTCGGATTTCATCAAAAAGATCGTAATTTGTGTTCCGAAGATGAACGAAGGTCTTGCGTGTTTGGAACGACACAAAGGTGAGTAATTAATGACAGAAATTTCATTTTTGGGTGAACTAACCCTTTAAGGTTTTTTTCTAAGAGTGTGTGATTGTGCAGTATGAAAGTTTCATATTTTAAATATTTATTGTGATCGACCTATAGCAAAATGTATTTACTTTAAAATCTTTTCTGCTTTTATACATTTTCAGGACAAGTCGAAATTATTTTCTGTAGTAATCAACAGCATGCCTTTGATGTTGCTGAAGGTTATATTAAACCCTTTTAATATTCCTTTAAAGTCAAAGTATCTATCGGATATTAAATATGTTCTAAAACACTAAGGAAAATAAAGTATTTAATGTTTAGTCAGACCAGTAAAGTAGTTTTTATTCTCATCTTCAGTAAAGCTTTTGACCTGATTCATTGACCTGAAACATCAGTCAGTTTAGGCCTGTTTAGACCTGCAGGCTTATATAATAAGCTTGTGTGTAATGATTAAGCTTGAAATGTACAACCACTGAAGTGATTATCCTGTAATCAAGGGAATCCTCCACCACTAATATCAAACCGAAATTCTTATATGCAAACATTAGGCCCTTGAGGGTCTATATCTTTGCATTTACTTGCTGAAGCAATTTTTGTTCTTTTGCTACAGAAAAAAAAAAAAAAAAAATCGACAGATCACCTCTGAAGTGCATTCACAATGGAAAACTGAAACAGATTCAGGCCTGTGGTGAGAGCAAATCATGCAAAACCACCCAAGTACATTTTGAGCCAGTATCAGTACTAAACATTCACACAACATTTGAAAGCCAGTGTGTTTTCTGATGCAGGGTTAATATCACTATATCATATGTAAACAGAACTTCTCTCTTACTATGTGTTTTTCTCCTTTTATCTTCAAGAAACGTCTGCTTTGAAAGTTCGAGGTTGACTGAACATCAGATTTTAATGTTCGACACAATAGTATTCATGTCTACTAACTTGTATGTCAAGATAAAACATGGCATGGGTTCAATCATTTGACAATGGATCCTTTACGTCATCATGTGACTGATTCCATTTACTTCGGTCGGCCATGGAAAAAACTGGCCTGATCTGACACATTCAGTTAACAGCCGAACACAACAATCAAGTGTGTAAATATGGTCAACTGACACACTAATGAAGAGCACAGGCGTAAGAGGTCTGGAGGTCGCCTTTGTCTTATCAACGGCTGGCATGACTCCAGATTGGGGAACAAAGAACAGCGATGGCCGTTGGATAAGGTGCCTGGTTAAACCAGATAAGATGTGATTTTCTCTCCCTCGCCACTGAGGACGTTCAACCTCTCACTCCCTTTTTTGTGCTAAGAATATTCTGTGGTTTCCTAGCGACCGGCGCTTTATTGCTGTGTGGCTTAGAGGCCGTTTAAGTGTTTTTAGTTACTGACTAACAGATTTGCCAGTCTTTAAATAAAGACAGGTGAAGAGTTGCATGAATAGCTTCATCAAAACAATGGCTTAATATAGTTTGTGCTCTTGTTTTGCGGCTAAAACTAAGTAAATGTTAAGTATCCATATGCATTGAGGGTAAAGAAAGGCCTGTTTTATAGTCTTAATATATGTGTGTTTATGTTGAATTTAAATATAGGCCATTCTTTGTGTCTGTGAGAGACTTTTGTGTAGTACCATGTGTGACATGATCTCCCTGTTTCCAATTTCAGCTTTGAATGATTTATTTCCAGGACCATGTGCGAACCCACACGCACGCATTAACATGCACTCTAATGCATAATTATAATGTGTCTACGGGAAAGACGCTTTTCCTGTTGCCAGCAAACAGAGCACAATGGAGTGAGGGTGAGAAGGTGGATTTTTAAAAAAATAAAAAAATATATAGCAACTCTATAAAACATCATCAGAGATCATGATTTGATTAGTTCTAGTCTAGTGGTTGCATTAGCTACACTGGCTTATCATCGTGAAAAAGCAACCATTAGATTGTGTTGCCTTGCTACACAGGGTGCTGTTTCCATGGTAACCTTCAAAAACCAAAATAATGGCCAAATTTTTTTTTAGGTAATCCAGAAGGGACTGCGATTTTAGAGCTTCGGGGCAAAAAAACATTCATATAAGTTCATAACTGTGAAAAACTTGGCTGTCTCCATTTGTTGGAAAATTCTGGGGATATTCTGAGTTAAAACCCCTGGCTATGTATACCGAAATTTTGTCTTATCCCTAAACAAAAAAACTTGTTTATCGTAAAATCATTTAGATGATTTAAATCAGGCACATGGAGCTCAAATGACACTCATTTAGTAAAAATGTTTATTATTTGACTGCAAAATGATCTAAATCGTCATTTTAGGGTGGGACTACTTTTCTTGGCGAATTAAATTCTATAATGTAAGAGGAGTTTGCTCCATGTAAACTGTATTTTTTTGGATAGTCAGTCTACATCCTCGCTAGTAGGCCTATTCCTGGATGTATCTTGACTAACTTTGTCTGTGTAAAGTCATATTTTCATAATCTTTCATGTCATGACTATCTAAACCGGATCTCATTATATGTGCAACCCCCAGCTCATGTAAAGTCATAAAAATTTAGACAAGATACCTTATTCAGAGCAGCGCCATGTATGAAAGCGAGGCTGTGAGGGATAGACTTACCTTGTTTTCAATGGCATCTGCTAGATCACTTATAATTTTCCACAGCTCATGTTGTCTGGTCGAGTTTTTTGTCTACTGAAATTTACGGAAAGATATTTTTCCAGTGTTTCATTAGCAGAACAATCCAAAAACCTATTAAATAACAGTACAAACCACTGAAGAGATGTATGTCTATCCCTCACAGCCTCGCCTTCACTCCCGTTAAAAAATCAAGATGGCGCTGCTGTGAATAAGGTCTATAGTAGGCCTACAAGTTTTTATTTTTTAATTTATTCCTTGATTTCTCATTTCTTCTTTTACTTCTTTTACAATCATGGGCTATGTTATTGTCACTGTTTTGGGATTGACAACCGCATTTATTTAGGCCTATACTTAGCAGCGCGAACAACTATTCTTGCTCTAGCCATGAATATCACACCTGAAACCATAGTGACGGTGACTGAAGTAAATATTAAATGGCGATGTCTATAAAACTGGAAATTCAAAGTTGACACGACATGAGTCCAATCGAGGCAAGTGGTGCTCGCTGCAGAGCAAAATTAAAATCTTAATTAAATAACAACAGCTTTTATACGTGACGGGATGCGCAGCGTGCGCGCGCAGTCAGTGGTGCTGGCGGGAGCAGCTCTGGTGGAAGACAGTGACTGGATCTAAAATCTTCAGATGACAGCTCATATCTCTGTCTCTGTGAGTTAATAATATATCGACACATGAAAGCACGCAACACACATTATATAAGCGCGTGTTCAGCACAGAGTACACAAACTAGTGACACAACTAGTTGTCCAGTAGGGTTCTGTCCACACAAAAGGGCTTGGGTTAAAATGATGCGGTTGTCACTTTCGTAAACAACCAAACTGTGTGTTAACTTAATCGTATTACCGTTTCTTTTATAATTTTAAAGATTAAATATGACTTTACACCAACAAGGTAAGAAATTATAGGCTACCACGCCACTTAACACCTTTAGTTTTTAACATTTATTCAATTGTAACGCCTTGTCCAAGGTGTTTCTTAAAAATAATTGTCAACTGAACCCCTTAGACATAGCCTAAAATGCACGTTATCACTATTTCAGTTTTATTTTGATTAATTTTACAGCCCTATTTGTTTATTTCAGTGGTAGGCTATATTTGATTTAATGAATTATTCGGTTTTCATCAATGCACAAACCCCCTGCAGTTCCCTCACAAACCCCCGTTTAAAAAATCCTTCCTTACCCATTGACCACCAAAAGTTCATTCACCTAGAACATGTGGTTTCATTTCAAAAGGCCAATTTAGAAAAATTCACGTAAATGCTTTGACAAAAATACAAGGTTCACATTTCTGCCTTTAAAACTGAGTTGAAATTATTTACAGAGATAACTGACATCATATGTCACAAATCCTGTAAATGTAACTGAAGTGATATTAAACCCAGAATATAATAACAGAACCAGAAAGAGACTACATGCAGTTTTGAAAGAGCATTCAAACATGCATATTTTGATGACACAGATGCACTAAAATATCCCCTTAGATGTCCTGTGATTAGACACGTGTCTCATTGTGTATTGCTCTGACGTCACTGTTTTTTCCGCTTTTCTCACAGTTCACTAAGAGCAAAGTGAGAATAGTTTTGTTTTTATAACACTGCCTGGTTTGTGTAATGGTCTGAGGGAGGACATAGTCATATTTATTATTGACTGACAAAATGTTCCCATCACATGCTCTATTCTTTCTGATTTCCCCTATGCCCCTTACTGGAAAGGAAATTGTGATTTTTCTGGCAAAGCTCAAGCCATTGTTTATGATTATTTTTCATGTAGGGCATTACATCACCAACTTTGTTGGGTAACAAGACAGACAGAAGAAACGTATGACTAGTTCCTTTTTTCTTGGATTTTCATAGAAAAGGTTCTCAGCTGTTTCTTACAGCAATGAGATACATGGAGATGATTAGTAGATCCAAGTCTTCTGAAGAGATCTGATTGCTTTCTGTGACAAACAAACTACAGAAAGCAAGTCATACAACATGAGGGTGAGTAAATAATGACAAAATATATATTTTGGGGTATAATGTCACTTGAAGTCTCATGTTTCTCAGATTTATTTTTACTAGGAAAAGATCTCACTGCTCTCAACAATGCTTAAATTATTCTCAGATTTGCCAAGATACCAAGTCTGCAAACAAAAGTCAAAGATTTCACTATCAACTCAGATATTTAGCATTCAATTTTTCAAGACCAAATAATCTGAAATATGCAAGTCACAATTCAAGTCTCATTTGTATGTCTCCTGTACTTTTAATGAAACTAATGAGGATCACCATTAAAGGATTAGTTCACTTCAGAATTAAAATTTCCTGATAATTTACTCACCCCCATGTCATCCAAGATGTTTATGTCTTTCTTTAGGCGGAAGTACCGTTCCAGTGTCTACAAAGCGAATGTGCAAAGACTAAGTCAAACGGCCTTTACAAAAAAAAAAGAGAAAAGGTAAAACAATATTAGACGATTTTGAAGTTAGAGGAAAAAATGAGATGGAGTTTTAGCGATACTTCCGCCTACATCATGCGTGACCTTTCCAACGTGATTATGTAATGCGTGGCGCATCGCAGAGCAGTGCAAGATGAGCATTTGTGGTTAAAATGTACATAATTTAATTTTTTTTTTTTTAAATGGCCAATTGTTTCACTAGATAAGACCCTTATTCTTCATCTGGGATCATGTAGAGCCCTTTGAAGCTGCATTGAAACTGCAATTTGGACCTTCAATCCGTTGTTAGCCGTTGAAGTCCACTATATGGAGAAAAATCTTGGAATGTTTTCCTCAAAAACCATAATTTCTTTTCGACTGAAGAAAGAAAGACATAAACATCTTGGATGACATGGGGGTGAGTAAATTATCAGGAAATTTTAATTCTGAAGTGAACTAAACCTTTAAGTATTGAAAAAGGGTGTCTTGTGTTAGTGTAAGTGTGACTCATACAGGCCTGCAACTGACACAGTCAGCACACAGAGCTGAAGGTCACCGCAAAAACAATCAATGAAACATTGTCCGCCCATCAATACAGCATTGACATTGTACATATACACTCATTACACACAACAGCAAAGACTGTCACATGAACACCACAGCATTGCATCAAATGTCACATTACTGTAAACAATAGAGCTGCTTCCTGAAAACCTATAGATTGTAGGTGTTGAAACACGAGCATGTGCAGGCCTCACACGTGTCTCTCTTACCTCTGTGTTTTTCAGAAATGCCTGCAGCTAAAAAATACCCTTTAAAGGGTTAGTTCACCCAAAAATGAAATTTCTATCATTAATTACTCACCCTCATGTCGTTCCAAACCTGTAAGACTTTCGTTCATCTTCGGAACACAAATGAAGATGTTTTTTTTTTTTTTTTTTTTTAAAAGGGAGCGATTTCAGTCATCGCAACTGCCACTTTGAAGCTTTAAAAAGTTCATAAAGAGATTGTGAAACTAATCCATATGAATTGAGTTTTTTAGACCAAATTTTCTGAAGAGACAAGATCGCTTTATATGACGAACATATTTTATGCGCTTTTTATGAACTTTTTGTGTTTCGAAGATGAACTAAAGTGTTACGGGTTCGGAACGACATGAGGGTGAGTGAGTGATGTCAGAATTTTCATTTTTGGGTGAACTAACCCTTTAACTCAGGTGTGGAGTAAACATATAGCAACATACTTTTCCTTCATTTTCTTGCTATTAAGAAACAAACTACAACATATTGCATTGTTGGAATTATAAGATCAGCCTTTAAAGCAACCAATAATATGTGTTTAAGAGACACGACAAACATTTGATTTTCTCTCCATGACTTTTTCCCACTCTTAAGACACACTGATATGCTCCTCAGTTGCACTAGACACATTTTGTTTTTACCTAAATCTGGATTTTCTCATGGCATGCATCTTTCATAAGATAAATAGATATTTTGTTCACAGATAAACTTGCCTTATGGCAACTCTTTATCACAGTGGAGTGTCTTCATTGGAAATTTTATAGACTGTGGCATCAATTATATTACTGAAGTTATTTATTTATAAATGTGTTTATAGTAATATAGCTGCATTTATTAGTAAATTATGATTTATGATTTTAGGAAATTCATACTTCATATTTCTAAACACACACACACACACACACACATACATTCCCCTCATTTCATTACTTTTGTAAGTGTAGTAAACAAACAATATGTAAAAAAATCTCCTTTGTTAAACCAATGTGTACTATAGAGGGTTAACAGCTCAACTAGATTACCTGCGTTACTGGCCCTAAATCATTTACCAAAGCCATGATCATCTTTTTTATAAAGGTGGATGGAAGTAATTTTGACATCCACTGAAAAATGATAATTTACCTAGAATCCCAGACACTGACATCAAGTCCATTTTCTCACCTGAAAATATTATGAATTATGAAATCTGCATAAATGGCCACTCCAGATCCACTGGTGCTAAAACACACTTTTCTGGTAAATCATTAAATGTCACGTACCATTAATGTAAAAGAAAATGGTCCCTTCTAGACCCAAGGGATCCATAATGACATGCTTGCTTATTTACTTTTCTCCATCTTGAATGTTTTTTTCTTCCACTAGCTTTGTGCACTTCCTCAAACGTTGTGTATGTGTGTTGTCCTCATAAAACTTGCCCTCTACATCCTCTCAGATTAAGATCTTAATTAGGGCCATGTATGCCTAAACCCGAGTGTGTGCCTCTATTGAAGGGACTGTTCTTGAGGACATGTTGTGTGTGCAGTGGTTTCTACACAGATGCTAATGAATACAGATGTTCCAAATGTGCATGAAGGTCAAAAAGATGAATGGCTTTCTCACACACACACACACACACACACACACACACACACACACACACACACACACACACACACACACACACACACACACACACACACACACACACAATATACAGTCAAACCAAAAATTATTCAGACATTTTTGATATATTTTTGCTAGTGGGTGCAGGACACTATAGTTCATTTATGTAAGTGAGGAAAGCAAAATAAACTGTGACATATCCAGTAAAATTGATAAAAATTTGAAACCAAAAATTATTCAGACACTTTGACCTGACCATGTTTTGCTTAAGTGTTATCTGACATATTAAGATTCATTTTTTTCCTGACAGTTTAATTCTGAGATCGTCATATTTTATTACCATTTTTTTTTAAAAGTATATTTATGTCTGAATATATATATTACATATATGATATATATATTATATATATATTAAAAAGTTACATCTAAAGGAAATCTGGATACTCAGGACATTCATTGCTTTTATTGATGAGGGCTTATGTAACATCTAATTTGTACAAACCATATTTTCATATTTTGGATATGCATATATTCAGTGTTTTGACAGCTGAATTATCCAGATAACAACAGTAAAACAACTGAACGGTTTGTACTTCTATTCCCCAGCCTCATTTTCATTCTCTTCAAATTAAATACACCCTTACTGAGGTCCATAAAAACAGTGACACTTGCCACTAACAGCACAGTTAAAGCTGTAGATTGAGGATGTGCTTGACTGTAAGAGACAAAGTCAGAGGCAAGGAAAGCATAGAGTTTAACATTAGAAGGTTCTTCATTCACAGATCCAGTCAACCATGCCTCACTGACCCACTTCTGCAGCCGCACATCTTCACAGGAAAAACAACAATGGCAAAAACATGTGAGAAACATTTAATGCAGTGTTTCCTTCCCTCACATATGCGTGAAACTGTCTGCTCCATTACTTGTATCCTAAGGTGCATTCACATTAACAGACATTTGCAGTGACAAGGCATCCAAAAGTCATTTATTTTCAGTGAGAACTACCGATTTCTGCTGAGATGATTACAGTGATGACACGATAGGGCATGGTCAGAAAAGTTGAGCTTTATGCAAATAATAAGTGACACAGTGGGAGTGTCAGTGAGACAGACAATGCATCTTATTATTAGGTGATTTTGAAGTTAATGCCAGTTCTATTACATTAGTGAAACCAGTAGCATGAATGCTTCTCTGTTAGTGTGAAGGAGGTGGTCAGACAGACACACTCAAACTAGTACTGATGACATAATGACTTCCTCCACCATAGCAGCAGTCTGGACATTGTGTTTCTGCAGAACAACTGTGCCAGAGTATCAGGAAACCAATTATGCCAGACAGGGGACTGTTAGTTTACTAGAACAAAAAACGGGAAGTATAATACAGTACTGAGAACAGTCTCATCTTTTGTTATTGGGATTTGTTGATTAATAGAAAGACAAAGCAAAAAATACCATTCAACTGGTATCAGGCTCACAATGTAAACACATGAACTGGGCTGTCTGGTGCATACAGTTTTGAACAAAACTTAAAAACTTTTTCAAAACTACAAGCTTTAATCTGATTGATGGATTTGGATGTGAAGTTTCACCGTGAACCTTTCTGATTTTGTTTGAGACACTCAGTAGTATGGAAGTGCTTTTCTGTCTAAAAAGTTAATTGGGACTTTATATCTCACAATTTGACTTTAGATTTCACAGTTGCAAACTCACAATTAAATTTTTTGTTTTGCTTTGTTTTGTTTTGAACTAGCCTACCAAACAGCAGTGTATCCCTAAACATTACATAAAAATGGGTTGATCAAAAGTGTAGTTAGTCACTTCGCATGTCGTTCAAGCAATCTAATCAAGTGGTTCCTGGCTAGAGTTAACTGTAATCTGGAGCAATTTTTTATGATGGAAGTCTGGTTCATCTCATCTCATCCATCCATTTCTCCCAATAAGGGGGATTTTCCGAGTGCTCTTCCTGTTTTCTCTCACTCTCTTGAGTATTTATAGGATGTTCTATCTGCTGTATAACTGTTTATCTACCCTGCTCTCTTACTCTATGATTTCATTCTCACTCTTCCTCTCTGGAGTGTTTAAACAGATGAAGTGTCCAGAGCGCTTGGATCCAACTAGCTTTTAGTACCACGGCTATTCTGGGCTTTTGATGACATCATAGGGAGGCCCAGGCAACAAGCGTCACGATGTCATGACTCATAACCTGACACACACGCACACACTTTAAAACAATTAACATGACTTCATTGCCTGGCTGCTGCCCTGGCAAATAAAAGAAATATAGACACTGATTCTTTAAAGGAATACTGCCATGCAAAGGTAAAACACTGCAACTTACACTATTGAGCTTTTCACACTGCGCTTAACCCTGAGTTATCGTCGTTCTAAACACCGCTTTTAACACCGGGTAAAGGAGCGTTTCACAATTTTAATTTAGATGCAGGGTTAGCACTGCTTTTTATACTTGGGGTTATGAAACCCTGCTCTGGAGCAGGGTTAGCACCGCTTTTGTGCCAAACTTGTATCGTGTGAAATGATATTGTGTTAGAATGTTACAGCTAGATGCTTAGCAACCGACAACCAATCACGTGCCTTATATTCACGCACTTTGGGCAGACATGGAAACACCGCACGATGTATATAAACAGTCGTTTCTGCATATGATAGGAAAAATGTCAAATGGCGATGCAAAACGCAACAATTGGAGTGAAGAAGAGACCGTTTCATTCTTTATAGTTTGAAAAGTTCACTCAGAAAAGCTTGATATTACAGTCAGCAATGCGTAATACAAAGATGCGCAATGCTAGAGCCTTTATATAAACGGGTCACGTGCTGCGTTTGTCCAGTCAGTAACATTGACACTGCGAATATTCAAATAAGGACATTAATCCGGGGTTTAGGAATGTGCAATGTGAAACGGCAGCTTATGAATACCCAGGATTAACTGTTAACCCCGGGTATATTATGAGCAGTATGAAACGTGAATAAAGATAACCCAGGATTCCGTTTACCCAGGGTTTAGAATGACCCAGGGTTAACTATTTCAAGTGTGAAAAGCTCTTTTGCGTTGTTAAAATTATGACCAAAATCAAGTCTCTTTAGAGCTTTTCACACTTGAAATAGTTAACCCTGGGTTATTCTAAACCCCGGGTAAACAGAATCCTGGGTTATTTTGCATCATGTTTGCATCAACTGCTTATACTTTACCCGGGGTTAACAGTTAATCCTGGGTATTCATAAACTGACATAACGTAACATCATAAACTAACATTCTTATTTGCATATTTGTGTTGTCCGTGTCATTGATTGGATAAACGCAGCACGTGACCTGTTTACATAGGCTAGCTCTAGCATTGAGCATCCTCGTATTGCTGACTGTACTATCGAGTTTATAACGAATGGACATTTCGGACTATAAAGATAAGAATGAAACTGTCTCTTCTTCACTCAAATTGTTGTGCTTTCCGGAGCAGGGTTTCATAACCCAGAGTAAAAAGTGGTGCCAACCCCGCTTCTAAATTACAAGTGGGAAACATTCCTTTACCCGGGGTTAAAAGCGGTGTTTAGAACGACGTTAACCCGAGGTTAAGCGCAGTGTGAAAAGCTCTTTTGTGTTGTTAAAATTATGACCAAAATCAAGTCTCTTTAGGACTTTTCACACTTGAAACAGTTAACCCTGGGTCATTCTAAACCCCGGGTAACAATTAATCCTGAGTATTCATAAACTGACGTTTCACATTGTACATTCCTAAACCCTGGGTTAACGTTCTTATTTGCTTATTTGCGTTGTCAGTGTCACTGATTGGATAAAGGCAGAATATGCGACTGGTTAACATTTAAAGCTCTAGCACTGAGCGTCCTCGTATTGCTGACTGTACTATCGAGTTTATACTGAATGGATATTTCAGACTATAAAGATAAAAATGAAACTCTCTTCTTCACTCAAATTGTTGTGTTTTCTGTCAGCATTTGACTTTTTTCCTCATAAATGCTGAATTTATTGTTTATATACAATGCGCAGTGTTTCCGTGACTGTCCAAAGCAGGCAAATATGAGTAACTGTTACATAATTTGTTGCGCAGTGTGAAAAGCCCTTTTGACTATGATCTGTCCTGTGAAAGACAGATTTGGCTCAACTAGATTTAGATAAAATAAAGGCCATTTTCTGTTTCAATGATGGCGTTGTAGTTACTGCAGTTTTCCATTACAAATATGGGTTATGGTATATACTCGTAGTCACTGCATCGTATCACTGCTCAATTGCATACAGTTAAACTTTTCTCAGCTGTCACATTGTTAATGTGCCAGAAATAACCAATGTTCATTGAAAGTGAGTGACTTCTGGTTGCTTTATCAATCCAAATTGCTTCCTTTACACACACAGTACAAAAATGCTTGTATTTGTATAGAAAGAACAGAAAAGCAGTAAAAAGCACATATTCCCTAAACATTACAAATGAATAGTCACTATTTAATACCATTTGCTCCATAATGTTCATATTATCTGCATGAATCTTTTTTATATAACCCATAAGAGCTACATAATGGTGATTAGACCTGTGTGTCATTGATTTCGACCTGTATCCGAACAGGAAGTTGTCTTCCCCTATGATGTCACCACACTTTAGAAACCTACGCACTTCAGTGGGTCCAGCACTCAACATCTATTGTTACCATGGTGACAGCACCGACACATGTACTTGTTCTGTCTCACGCACAAGTATTAAATGATACAGAAATTATCTTGATTCAAGCTTACGCCCTCAAGCACAGGACTATGGTTATTGTTCAGTGAAAAAAGAGGGTCAGAAATACCTTGCGTAACTTTAATGTCGTTTGACGCCGGGTAGGTTATGGGGTTATTGAATGAGAGGGAACAGAGGGAAAGCTGGTGTTATAACTGTGCAGGGAAAGTAAAGAGATCTTTCACTCTGAGAGCAGCTGGTGGCGTCTCTCCTCTCCTCTCATCCACCCACCTAGACAAACACACACACACACACACACACACACAAGAGAGAGAGAGAGAGATGAAGGACACGGACAACACCTTCCACCGTGTCTTTTTTATTAAAGGATTAGTTCACTCAAGAATGAATGTTCTGTCATTATTAACTCACCCTCATGTTGTTCCAAACCTGACTTACTTTCTCCACTGGAGCACAAATGAATTTTTGAGGAATATCCTGGTCACTTTCTATGAATGTGAATGAGGACTGGGGCTGACAAGCTCCAAAATAACCAAAACAGAAATCGTATTATAAATGTATAGTTCTGTCATGACAACTCTCTGAGTGTTTAATGGATTTGACAATGTTGATATGTTTGGTCTTGGCTGAATAGACTACGCTGCTGCTGCAGAGCAAGGACAGGACTTGCTACTGCCAATACATTCACAACACACTACTGTGAGCAAGTAAGACATGCTGCTGCAGATCTATACAGGTGGAGCTGGGGAAGGTGGAGGGTTTCTGAAAGCACCCTTGCACTGCTACAGAAAATGCTGACCAGTATTTGAAGGTTGAGCAGCAAGCTCATTGGCTACTGATATAGCAGGAACCAATCAACTGTGCCCTATAGAGAGTGATGTGATTGAAAGCAGATTGACCTATCAGCCTGCGCCATCTAGAGTTTCATGACAGAACTATAGTCTATATTAGTCTATATTAGGGCTGGGTAAAAAATATTGATTTTTCGATGTTAATCGATTCTCATTTTTACGAACTGATATTGATTCTTAAATCCCAAGAATTGATTAGTCTAGTCTGTTTTCAGTTGATGAATGAACAGAACATGTAGCGCGCCTCCCATCCAATAAATCGCAATAATCTTTGTGCTTTGTTACTTTTGATATGAAGCAAAGTCTCAGATTTCAAATGACGTCCATCTTATTATGAGATTCAAAAAATAAATACCGTTTTGGCGCTGTTTAATGTGACGTGACAGATCGCTTTAGCGCCTCAGTTAAAGAGAAGCGGCAGCACGGAGCGCATGTGAACATCCTCTCCTCCGCTTTAATACCAGTTACAGTGTGAAATAGACATGAATAAACATCTGAAGGTATGTTAAAATACACAGTACAATTTACTGAAATCCGTATCATGTCTCGTGTAATAGCTCAATCAGTGTTTCAACCTCGGAAAGACGTCAATAAAACAGCTTGTAAACACGTAATGTCACATTTGTCATGTAACGTCACATTTACCTCAGAAAAACATTCAGTGACCATAAACTCATTAAAAGTGAACTCTAGAAAGCAGCCTTCTGATAAATATGCACCGTTACATATTCATTATAAAGTTCTTCAATATTTAATGCATGTTTGAATAAATCAGTTATGACAGCCACGATTTAAATGTTTGTATTTAAAAAACAAAAACTGAATTGGAGTAGAAATATGATTATGTAAGTCTAGACTTTATTTATTATAAAAAACATAATTGAGTGTAATTTAAGTGTTTGTATATAAAGGTTAATTTTAACCTTCAATATTATAGTAAAGTAGTACCAACCTACTCCCATGTGTAGTTTACAGCACTAGTTGAGAGATTTTTTTTCCTCTAGAAAATTTGCCATGTACTGTAACTGATATACTACATCCAAAATAATCAACATTGAATCGAATCGAAATTGTAATCGAATCAAAAGCATGTGAATAGAAATCGAATCGAATCGTGAAAATTGTGTCAATACCCAGCCCTAGTCTATATGACTCGTACTCATATTTCAAGTCTACTGAAGTCAATGGCTTTCTGTGAGAGAGGAAAAAAAATAAATTTAAGTAATTTTTCACTAATAATCATCCCCTTCAGTGAGCTGTTAACCACTGCAACAGGACAGAGTCAGTGAGTACTGAATCAGATCGATTCATGAATGGATCATTCAGACCGGTTTTGTGAACTGAATCTACCAGCGCTATCTCACGAGCAATTCGTATGTATTTTACGAGGTGGCTAATTTGTACAAATTTATACGACCTCATTCGTACAAATTCATAAGATTTGTCTAAACCCCAGTGATGGGTAGGTTTAGGGGCGGAGTTAGGGGTAGCTCATTCGTACGAATTCATACCAATTTGGCAACTCTTAAAATATGTATGATTTAGCCAAAAACATGCAAATTTGTACGAGTTTGTACAAATTATCCACCTCATAAAATATGTATGAATTGCAGTGAGATCAGGTTGGAAACTACAATTGATTCATTGAAAAAACTCTAAAGCAGTGCTGTTATTGTTAAATACTCATTAAATTGTTATTGTTATATTACTAAAACAAAGTAAAATGAAAACTGAAAATTTAAAAAATAAAATTTAATTAAATAATTACGATAATGGTATATTAATAAAATTAAGTATATAATAATAATAATAGTAAAAATCATACACAAATCATAAAGGGTGGCCAGGTTATTTTTCTTAAGAATTTATATTTTGTGTTCTAAAGAAGACAAGTTTGAAGACAAGTACGAGTTTGAAACATCATGAGTGTGAGTAGATGATAGGATTTTTAATTTTTTGGCTGATTTGGCTGATTATTTTCCGTCTTTACTTCAGTCTCCCACTCTTCATATTTTTAAACTAATCAGTCTCATCAAAGTCTTGTTAATCTTCTCTCTCTGCCCTTTTTCTCTCCCTCAATCTGTTGTTTTGCTGTTTCTGGTTTAAAGCTGTTGATGTTTGCTTTTGAAAAATGCTTTTTTTTCTCTCCATTTTATTGATAGCAAAACTAGAGAGATAACAGGAAATGATGGGAGAACGGAATTGGGACATGACAAGAAATTTGAAACCTGCATCTCTCAAATGAGCACCACGACTCTATGTGTATAGTTGCAAAACCACTAAGCCGTGGCTTCAACTTTTGATATTTGTTTTAAACATTGTGACTCAGTTGTTCTCTTTATTTTGGATATGTATTATGGTATTATACAGTTTTCTTGGAAGTCATATGGAGTACCATGTGAATACCATTGTATATTTCAGAGTACCATAGTGTCACCATATGATACCGTCACTGTACCCTGTTAGCACCATAGTACTTGTGTACAGTGATTGTATCATAAGGTAATATTAAATTAATAATACTTTTATTCAGCAGTGACAGTAAAGACATTTATAATGTAACAAAAGATTTCCATTTTAAATAAATGTCGTTCTTTTGAACTTTGTAATAATCAAAGAATCCTGAAAAAATGTATCACAGTCTCCACTAAAATATTAAGCAGCAAAACTGTTTTCAACAGTGATAAGTTGTTTCTTGAGCTGCAAATCACCATAGAATGATTTTTGAAGGATCATGTGACACTGAAGACTGGAGCAATAATGCTGAAAATGTATTAATAGTTAAAATTATAAGTAAAATGATCTATAGTTATTTTAAATTGTAATAATAATACTGCTTGTACTGAATCAACCCCTCAGATTCAGAAAGAAAACAGTCGTACTCTCACACACTCCACCCCCGTTTGCTTCAACGTCAGGACAGAGGCCCGTGATCCAGTCAAGCCAAGCTACTGGCGTCATTCCAGATCCACAACACACACACACACACACACACACACACACACTGCCTAAACCTTCACTGCATTAGCTGAGAGAGCAAGAGGGAGAGGGAGAGAGAAAAATGAAAGGGAGGAATAAAAACAAGTAGCTAAACATGAACTCCCTCCGCAGATCTGTATCATATGAAGTCAGGCTGGTGTCTCAATGCTGCATTAGTGATCCATTAGAAGTCACTGCCTCTGGGGTCAGCGCTAATGCTAAATTTAGCTGAGTGTTTATTTCAGGAGCAGCATGTGGTCCGCACACACACATGCACACACATAAAAAGCCATACTGTCGGGAGACTGGTCTCTGCTGTAGCGGTAAAGAAAATATATCATTTGGCTGTGTGACCGAGCCAACAGAGAGGGCCGTTGAGAGACCCTCCCACTGATTGTGTACATATACTGTCATACAGAGGAAACACAGTCCCAGAGGCCCTCAGGGCAGGACTCAAATCCAGCTGCAGGTCTTATGGGCTTCGCTGATTTCAGTCATGTCCACACTGTTTGCTTGGAGAAATTATTTTTAAAAGACAAGAAACAAAAATAGAAATAAAATGGTAGCACTTAACACTTTGTAAACTACATTATTTAACTTAAATTAACAATGAACAATGAATTCATTAATCTTAATTTTTATAAAGTTCTATCTGTTAACATTATTTAATGCATTCTGAACTAATGTGAGGTAACAAATGAGACCTTATTGTAAAGTGTTACCGAAAAAAATATACTAAAAGACCTTTATATTATGCTACCTTCTTTTGGTTAAATTGTAAGGCTTGTAACCTTCAAAGGCAATCCCAGAATGCACTGCAATGATTTGTGAAATAATGTAAATACTTTTTAGATATAAGATTTTTATTTTTTTCTATGATTTTTATTTCGATATGTATATACAATTTTAGTGATAGTTTTAGTTATTTACATATTACTGTAAACATTCGCTACCGTTCAAAAGTTTGGGCTTGATTTTTTTTTGGGGGGGGGGGGGGGGGGGGGGGGGGTTGGGGGGGGGTTGAAGTCTCTTCTGCTCACAAAGGCTGCATTTATATGATCAAAAATACAGTAAAAACAGTAATATTGTGATATATTGTTACAATTTAAAATAACTGTTTTATATTGTAATATATTTTAAAGTGTAATGTATTCCTGTAATGCAGAATTTTCAGCATCATTAGGCTATTCCAGTCTTCAGTGTCACATGATCCTTCAGAAATCATTCAAACCCAGCTGTTGGGTTGATTTACTGCTCAAGAAAAACAGTTTTTGTGGACTTTTTAGGTTTTTTTTTTTTTTTTTTGTGGGGACTGTGGTACATATATTTTCCTTTATCCTCATTACAATTAAAGTGTAACTTTGCCGATTTTCAACCCACTTTGTATTGTTACAATGTTGGTAGTATATGTAAATGACTAATATTTACTGGTTACACTTTACAATAAGATTCATTAGTTAAACATTAGTTAATGTATTAACTAACATGAACTAACCATGAGCAATACGTTTGTTACTGTATTTACTAATCTTCGTTAACATTAGTTAATGAAAACGCAGTTGTTCATTGTTTGTTCATGTTAGTTCACAGTGCATTAACTAATGTAAGATTTTAATAATGTATTAGTAAATGTTAAAAATAAATTAACAAAGATTAATAAATGCTGTATAAGTGCAGTTCATTATTAGTTCATGTTACCTAATGTAGTTAACTAATGAACCTTATTGTAAAGTGTTACCTATTTACTCGTTCTCTGTGTTACCTGGATCGAGATATAATTATGTTTATTTGTCAGCAAAAGTTTTGAATCATCCGGTGGACTTTTGAAAGCTCTGGGGCTTTCATGAAAACTACAGATTATGCTTCCGCGTTTTTGTATCCTTGGCCACGGACAGTCGGATTGACAGAGGGTTATTAACAGAACAGTTATTGTAAGGGGAAGTTTATCACTGAAAATTGTATCGTGCTTTGTCTACTCTTTAAACAGCATTATAGTATCACTATGGCAACAGCTTTCTTACCTGTACGCCACAACATTTTGCTTTGAGCGGAACTAACAGAACGGCAGTTTCTTTCAGTTTTTTCCCCTCCGTTTGGCCTAAAACACTGTGTTTATAGTTATCCACTTTGAAATGTTGACCACAAACATAGGTTTTTCAGATTTTCCGTCGTGGCGTTCTCTCCATATTAATGATTCTTTGCAGCCTTTAGCCACTGCCTACAACGCGCCTGATCCTTCACTGGAAACCAAAAGTAACTTCTGCTAAAAGTTTACTCTTTGAGTTCTTGCTACCAGGGACAGTACAAGTCGACACCATTATGACTAAAAGTTTGCTAAGAAGTATTTCCTACTAAAGCAAGGCACTATTTGACTCTGTTAAGCTTATAGCAATCTGGTGGGAGTGGCCTTGGATGGCAACATGCCCAGTGCATTATGGGTGTTTAAGTTTTCCTGTTTGACAAACGGGAAGGCAACAGCCTTTTTTCTGTTTTCTCTAGTCAAGTAGCACAGATTTCCATTTTTTTTTTTTGCCTTTCTACTGAATAGGCAGCCAAGATTTATTGAAAGCCCATTTTGCCAGCGGTCAAGTACCCCTTTAAGTATTCATTTAAAAAAAAAAAAAAAACAAAACCTGTAAGGCTTGTTCACATCAAGAACTTGTGCGTTCTGAAGCTCACATGAGAAGTGATGCAAAAGGATGGCCATACAAGATTCTCACTTCTCACAGAAGATCCACAATGCGCTGACATTTAAATTAAGCGTGAACTCATGAACCCGCATATGACCGTTGGAAGGAAGTGATGGTTTACAATTAAAAAAAGTTTAAAATATAGTTAATTTCTGTCCTTGTGAACATCACTACCACTAAAATGTTGTCATTCCATGTTGACATCATGTTTTATGTTGTTAAAAAGGAATTCTGGAGGTAAAAATGTTCTATATAAGAAAATGAATGAGTTCAGATTGCTGACGTTTTATATTTATTACTACAAGAATATTTTCATGTATTTGGTTCTGTTATTCTATATTTTCACTTCTGAATAGGCTTTTTGAAGAACCTGAAACCAGAGCAGTGACGCAGGACAAACCCTATGCTGGTAATACACAAAACTCGAGTGTATTGAATGCATTGACCTGAGATCCTCTCCTGGGTTTTGTACAAAGAAAAAGCTGTGTCCTGGCAGTGATGCGGTTGGGTCTCTGATTTATATGTAGGGAAAGACACGTAAACAGGCAGGAAAGCAGGCAGACAGATAGTGACAGCACCAGGGGTGACTCATCCCTTCAGAAGGATAATAACAGCTGAAGGAGGGGAACACGCAACGAGCGGCCAATACTCTCTGAGTGCTTTAGAACATCATGTTCTATGGCTTTTCATTATTCCAAAGTCCTGTATTCTACTCATTCATCCTCATTACAACGTGACACATTCGTGCTGGAGAATATGAGCTTGTGATAGGTCTAAACACATTAGTGTTGGTGACTTTGGATTAATGTGACCAGGAGGAGTGCTAAGGAGTGAGTTTGAGCCACAAGACACAGAGATCACAATCCACATGACCACTTAAAGTGTACAGCTGTTATCCTGTTACTCAGAGACAACAATAAATGTGTATTTGCAATGCATCAAACTTCCATAGTGTGACACGTGCTGTATATTTCAAATAGAATACTTATGCATAGCGGGGCTTGATCTTAATGGGACTTTGGTACACTATAGGCCAGATAAGCAGATTTTGTGAGCAAGGAAATACAACTTTACTACTTAAAATTTCAAATCCGACTTATATCCTTAATCAACCAAGCAAAAGTGCAACAGATCTTAGCAGGAAGTGATCATGCATTTTCATCATATGGAAAAGAGCAGCTTTGACACAGTTTACACTAAAATCTTAAGCAGCTAAAATGTTTTTAACAGTAATAATAATGTTTCAGTAACACTTTATTTTAAGGGTCCATAATCATGTGGTAGTTAAGCATTAACACACCAGTTGCTTATGATTAACTGAACATATAGTAAAGGAATATTAACCATTATTTATGCTGTAGTTGCACAAGAAAGTGTCTTTAGTAGTACTGTATTTCTAGCAACTTAGCCATAATTACTGGCTTATTCTGGTGAATAAACTTGAACATCACTCAACAAATCAGTAATGATCATGGATATACTTCTCACTTTAGAACAGGTGGTCAAATTCACAATTTTAGCAATTTGTTACTCAAAACTGTAAAACCAACACTAATTAAACATAATGATTCATATTGTTCCATTTACTTAATAGATGGTAAATCACAGAAATACAAAATTATGCGAATCACTTACTCTAATAACTCTCATTAGTATGGAAGCTTGTTTCCACCACTAAATAAAAAATAAAAAAGGTAATTGCAACTTTTTATCTCACAATTGCGAGTTTACATCATGCATTTCTGACTTCATAACTCGCAAGTGTGAGTTTATATCATCTAGCCGTGTGCTTAACTACCACATAATTATAGACCCCTAAAATAAATAATGTTACCCATTTATCTTGAGCATCAAATCAGCATATTAGAATGATTTCTGAAGGATCATGTGAAGACTGGAGTAATGATGCTGAAAATTCAGCTTTGCATCACAGGAATAAAATACATTTTAAAATATATTCGAATAGAAAAAAAAGTCATCTTAAATTGTAATAATATTTCGCAGTATTACTGTTTTTACTGATTGAATAAATGCCTTGGTAAGCCTAAGATTAATGACCAATTACTTTTTCATGAAAAAATGAAGAAGAATCACACATAGTAAGAGGGGATTTTTTTTTAAAAGTTTGCAATAAACAATCTTGTGCTGCTTAGAATAATGACTGTTTCCAAACAGTTTTCCCAAACACTCCCTCCATCTACCATTGTTCAGCAAAGAGACAGTCTCACCCCAAATTCAAGCTTCCAAATTTTCAGACTGACTTACACATATTTTTGTCTAGTCTAGAGTCTAGAGCTGTCACAGGAACAGGTGTGATTTCTCAGGATGCCTATTTCAGTCATCTGTCAAGTAAGACGTTTTAGGCAGAAAGAAAATGCTTACAGCAGCTACTGTATAAGAAACTAAATAGGGTGGAATTTGTTTTTAAATGGGCTTTAAAGTATTACTACCACATATTACGATCAGTTTGGAGATGCTATGATTGTTAAAATGACTGAGACTTATATCAGAGAGAGAGACACAATATATACACACATTTTGTGCCTCAGGCATTTTTTACAGCTGACACTAAAAATGCCAGCTGAGGCTCAACGAACCGATTCTGCCTCACTCGTCTCTCTTCATCCATCTATCTATCCAACACACACGCTCCCTCCCTGTATTTAATATAATGAGTACGTGAGCACAGTCAGTCAGTCAGGCCCCTCCCACCTCTGAATCATAGTCACCTTGTGAAACACACTAGCTGTGTCTCAATGTGCGTTACATTTGATTAGTCGATGAAGCCCCAAAACAGGGAAGTACAACTTTACTAATTAAAATTTCAAATCCGACTTATATCCTTAATCAACCAAGCAAAAGTGCAACAGATCTTGGCAGGAAGTGATCATGCATTTTCATCATATGGAAAAGAGCAGCTTTGACACAGTTTACACTAAAATCTTAAGCAGCTAAAATGTTTTTAACAGTAATAATAATGTTTCAGTAACACTTTATTTTAAGGGTCCATAGTCATGTGGTAGTTAAGCATTAACACACCAGTAGTTGATGATTAACTGAACATATAGTAAAGGAATATTAACCATTATTTATGCTGTGTGTATATAATATATTATATATATATATATATATATATATACACACACACACACAAGTGTTTTTACATTTATATATATATATATATATAAAAATAAAAATCAAATGATAAAATAAAAAATTATAAAACAAAATGAAAAATATAAAAATAAATATAACATAAAAATAAAAAATAAAACAAAAAATCTAAATCTTTTAAGTAAATAAAATTAAATAAAATACTAAAATAAAAAAATCACAATAAAAGAATTCAAATAAAATACAAATCATGAAACAAATGAATAAAAAGTAATAAATATATCACACAATAAAATACTGTAAATAATGTAAATTAAATTAAATACTAAAATAAAATTAAATAATATTAAAAATAAAATCATTTTAAAGTAAAATAAAATAAAATGTATAAATTAATGAAATAAAATAAAAAACCCAAAATGAAATAATATTGAAAGAATATTTAAAAATGTAATAAATAAAAATACTATTTAAAATAAAATACTATTTACATTTAAATTAAATAAAACTTTTGTTTAATTAAACTAACAAATGTGTGTTTACTCCGCACTCATCTCTCTCATACTCAGTGGTGTCGTAATGCCACCAACTTCTCAAACAAGAAATCTGAGCTCAAATACAAGATATCCCAGCAGCTCTCTTTCACACTTGTGCGCTCACAAACACATGTAATCTGGAGCAGTGCTGATGGTCGGCACTGGTGGGGTGGCAGGGGACCAGAAAGGGCTGGAAAGTTCCCAACTGTCAGCAGCTGCTCCTGCCTTTGTCACCTATTCTGTCAGCAAAACTGCCTGTGAGAGGTACAAACAGATAGAGAGAGAAAGCAACTGAACCAATGCCCCACATCAGCTGACTCCCTGAACAGATCTGCCAGTCTTCTCCCTCAGAAACACACATTAGTGACAAACGCTGATCATTTTTCATTGAACGGCTGTATCATCGATCCACAGAGTGCATCTGCAGCAATGATTCAACACACTGTCGAACAAATTCAAACACGCTGATCTAATATAAAGGCACAGATGCCCGTGATGACATCATCACAACAGTGTGCTGACACAACACGCTTCAGGACCATAAAGGGTCAGCTCATCGATAAAAATAAAAATTATGTCATCATTTATTCAGCCTTATGTCTTTTAAAAGGAGATTGTTCTGGCTGCTCTTTTCCAAACAATGAAAATGAATGAGAATGGGTGCTGTTGAGCTCCAAAAATGACAAAAAGAGCAACATAAAAGCAACTGATGCACTCTACACAACCATGTTTGTAATAATAATTATGATTTTTTTTTTTTTTTAATGATTTTGAAAGAAGTCCCTTCTGCTCACCAAGGCTGCATTTATTTGATCAAAAATACCACAAAAACGGTAATATTGTGAAATATTATTACAATTTAAAATAACTGATTTATACTTTAATATATTAGAAAATGTAATTTATTCCTGTGATGCAAAGCTGAATTTTTAGCATCATTACTCCAGTCTTCAGTGTCACATGATCCTTCAGAAATCATTCTAATATGCTGATTTGCTTCTCAAGAAATATTTCTTACAATTTATCAATGTTGTAACCCGTTTTTGCTGCTTAATATCTGAAGCCTACAATGTCTTACTAACAACCTACAACACTTAACCCAATCTGCATTTACTGTAACATGTCAGTTCATGTAGACTGTATGTTTCGAAACTTTAAGGAAGCTGCTCAGGCCTTAAATAAGTGAAATCATTTGTCTTAATGCCAAAGTCAAGTCACATGCCGTCCTTCATCACAGTTTAAACATAATCCAAAGAGACTCTGGCATTCAGACATCAAAGAAATGGCACAAACCATGACATTTTCCTGGATACTCTGTAAGGAACAGATGGTTACTGCTTCACTGAAAGGGTCTTTTAGAAATGTACACGCAATAACAGAAATGAGAACTATCTGATACTCTTATAAATGCAGCAGAATTATATAACTCTGAGACAATGTAATCTTTATCCTTTTTAAGATTAATCTGTTTCATCAGTTTATTTCCACTGAACTAAGGCTGCCTTAAAGATGAATTCATGAATTCAAAATACTTTCAAAATCTTAAACTGGTTTAAGAACCAGTTTCAACCATGCATGCACTGTATAATTAAGTTATTAAAATGCTTCAACTATGACAATGATGAATTACATAGTAAGAATAAAAAGTTATATATCTATCTATCTGTATGTCTATCTGTCTGTCCTTTACAATTCAAAAAAACATATACAACAAACTGCACAACACCGAAACAGCATGCTTTAAAAAACCAATAACGTTTTTTATACCAAAAGATATTTGATTTTCACCATTAAGCAAATGACATGCTGAAGCCTCAAAATGTGCTAACAAACACATTTAGTACAATTCTTCTACAATTTTACGGCAACATTTTAAATAGCTGTTCTTGTTCACTGAGCAACTTAATCAAACATGTTTCATAGTAAATTGAGAAAATATGAGCCATATGGCAACTCTATACCACAATGTGACTGCAGTAATGCATATAAAGTACTGCACACAGATCAGGCATAACATTATGACCACCTTTCTAATATCGTGTTGGTCCCCCTTTTGCTGCCAAAATAGCCCTGACCCGTCGAGGCACGGACTCCACTAGACCCCTGAAGGTGTGCTGTGGTATCTGACACCAAGATGTTAGCAGCAGATCCTTTAAGTCCTGTAAGTTGCGAGGTGGGACCTCCATGGATCGGACTTGTTTGTTCAGCACATCCCACAGATGCTCGATTGGATTGCGATCTGGGGAATTTGGAGGCCAAGTCAATGGTGTGCTCCTCAATCCATTCCTGAACCATTTTTGCCTTGTGGCAGGGCGCATTATCCTGTTGAAAGAGGCCACAGCCACCAGGGAATACCGTTTCCATGAAAGGGTGTACATGGTCTGCAACAATGCTTAGGTAGGTGGTACGTGTCAAAGTAACATCCACATGGATGGCAGGACCCAAGGTTTCCCAGAAGAACATTGCCCAAAGCATCACACTGCCTCCGCCGGCTTGCCTTCTTCCCATAGTGCATCCTGGTGCCATGTGTTCCCCAGGTAAGCACACGCACGTGCACCCGGCCATCCACGTGATGTAAAAGAAAACATGATTCATCAGACCAGGCCTCCTTCTTCCATTGCTCCGTAGTCCAGTTCTGATGCTCACGTGCCCACTGTTGGTGCTTTCAGCGGTGGACAGGGGTCAGCATGGGCTCCCCGACTGGTCTGTGGCTATGCAGCCCCATACGCAACAAACTGTGATGCACTGTGTATTCTGACACCTTTCTATCAGAACCAGCATTAACTTCTTGGGCAATTTGAGCTACAGTAGCTCATCTGTTGGATCGGACCACATGGGCCAGCCTTCACTCCCCACGTGCATCAATGAGCCTTGACCCTGTCACCGGTTCACCACTGTTCCTTCCTTGGACCACTTTTGATAGATACTGACCACTGCAGACCAGGAACACCCCACAAGAGCTGCAGTTTTGGAGATGCTCTGACCCAGTAGTCTAGCCATCACAATTTGGCCCTTGTCAAACGCGCTCAAATCCTTACACTTGCCCATTTTTCCTGCTTCTAACACATCAACTTTGAGGACAAAATGTTCACTTGCTGCGTAATATATCCCACCCACTAACAGGTGGGATATATATATTTTAAATAAAGTTTTTTTTTCAAACCTACACAAATAGTTTATGGGAAGACAAGAAATGCTAATGCCATTTAGAAGGAACATGTGGAGGTCAGAACAGTGCATTATTTGAACGAATCTGTTGGCAACTATTCGGTAAACAGTGACAGATTTCGGTGTTGTACTGGCAACGGCTTTCCTCCTGCACTCTGACACTAAATAGACGAGCATGCCTAACTGCAGCAACACTGTAAACCCGCCATCTGTGCCATGAGAGACTGACTGATGCACATCACACAGAGAAAACATGTGCCTGATCACTTCTAAACACACAAGAGCAGGGCATGCAGAAGACAGTTGCAGGGTTACGTAATGGCCGGAGGAAAGCACACCTGCTCTAAAAGATCCACAAGTTGTTTACCAGGACATGATCACATCACCTGCCCACACACCTGCCTGTATCACTTACACAGAAACCTCGTCTGCACTTCAGTGTCCTGAAAGACACAGCACAAACCAGCTAGTTTGTGCTTCAATCTCATAACAGGTGTATACACTCGTAAAGTTCACAATTTGGGGGTCTGTTACATTTTATAATATTTTTTAAAGAATTCTCACCAAAGGTGCATTTATTTAATCAAATTATAAAATGTCTTTACTGACACTTTTAAACAAATTAATGTGTCCTTGCTGAATAAATATTACTAACCCCAAACTTTTAAGCAGTAGTGTATATGAGTCACATTTCACCTATACATTTTAAAACATTTTCATGACAAATTCACAATGTTTTGCAGCTGGTGTTTTTTTTTTTTTTTTTGCATTTCTCACTGGTGAGTCTCATTACGAAGTCATTTTTAACGTGAACATGATTAATTGTCATCACAACAGTCACATTACTTAGAAATATGATTTATTTTGAGGTGAAGAGCTTCACCTGACAGGTTTTGTGAGATTCATCCTTGCATGTCAACAGAAGAAAGTAAAAGGGGCATAAATTTCAGAAAAAATAAGCTTCTGTAATTGGTCCCCAGGGCCGAATGAAACACGCTTGAGTCATAGCAGCAGCAAAAAAATAAAATAAAATAAAATAATAAAAAAAACCCTACACAGTCAGCAAGAACAGTCAAGGGCAAAGCAAGCAAACACAGGAAACTCCCCTCTAGGAAAAGACATTTATAAAAAAAAAAAAAAAAAAAAAAAAAAAAAAAACTGCAGACACAACAACAACCACTGCTCTATTGTGTGAACTATAAAGATTTTCCATGCGACATTCTGGAACATCCCATTGGAGGACTTCTGCTAGCTACAAACACATTGCCACAATACCTGCACTCATGACCAAACACTACAGGTAGAAGAGGGACAGACTGACTCACAGTAATGGGTTGAGTTAGAAAACATCATTTTCTTTATTACTTTGGTACGAACCCTTACTCAATGAATGAGACAGTTTAAGGAATGCTCTCATTATCAGTGTTGGGGAAAGTTACTTTTAAAAGTAATGTGTTACAATATTGTGTTGCTCCCTAAAAAAAGACATTGGTTAATAAAGTGAGATTAAATACATAAAGTACATTTGTATTATTTAACATATTTGATTATTGCAGGTTTGCATAATATTCTAAGTTTGCATTTCACTGTTTTTATTCATTTTGAGGAATACTGATTTTGTTTTTGTGCAAGTGTGATGAGTAAATGCATGCTCATATTTAGACTATAACTACAATAACCATCATGATTACTCTGCACTTACTCCAGATTTCTCTCAACATAGGGACAGGAGAGGTGTCAGTCAATAACATATATATATATATATATATATATATATATTTAAAATAAGATTAACATGAAAACTAAAAGTATAAAAAAATATTAATACTAACTATATTAAATACCAACTATATTATACCAACTATATTAAAACTAAAATAACACTGGACCATACCAAAAAAAAAAAAAAAACACTGAATGACAAACTTTTAGCAAAATGCATTTATTAATGCCTAGATGCAATCGTTTATTATTCAAAAAATAACAATGATTATTTACAGGGCTCAATAGAAAGAAAGACTTGAACAAACTACATGTGAACAAAACAACCCCTGCCACATCAATTACCAAAAAATACAAAAACTTTCAAAAGAGAAAACATAAAAGGGAAAGACCAAGAGATTTCCAAACACTGCACAGAATAAGATCAGTCCATTATCGCACATTTTACCCAGAATCAGCTGTTTGTACGGTGGTTCTACCAGGAACTGAAGTCTCCAAAACCTGTTCTGCCTTTGGGTTTCTTGGCAGGAGCTTCACTGGTGGAGGGTTTGTCACTATCTGGGTGGGAATGTTTCCTGATGAAGAAGAGCGAATAAAACATTGAAGTTAATTAGGTTTGTGTAATTGATTCAGTAGTGATTATGCGAGTCTGTCCTCAGCAGTTTGTTTGGCACGTTTCAGAGCACAATGTTTTGTGAATCTGTCACAATGTAAATGCAGACCTTGCAAAGAGGCTGTTATTAAAGGAAACTGAAGCAAATCTGAAATGCAAATGTTATTATGATGATATCATAGCCAATGACAACAGAATTCCTTTACATATACAGGTCTTAAAGGTACAAACAGCCTTAAATGCTTCGTGAAGGGTGAAAAAATGGTTATTAGACATTTGCATTTATTAAACTCATATTTTATTTATCCATTTATTATATCTTCCCTTTATCATTTTCTCCTTTCATCTTAAAGAATCTCAATTGCCAGTTCTTTGAATTATTTTGAGCTTATTTAATTATCTGAACCCTGTTTGTATAAGTGATAAGCAATAATTCCAAACAAATAAGCATATCTGTCATAAAACGCAAGGCATTGTGTGAGAGAGAGAGCCTTTTCCATCAGGTAGCAGGTGTATGTGTGTGTGTGTGTGTGTGTGTGTGTGTGTGTGTGTGTGCGCGCGTGTGCATGTGCGTGATCCAGATCTCGGGTGTGATCAGCAGGTGTTCTCATGGCTCTGTATGTACGTGTTTGTCTCTTTAACAGTCAGTCCATGTGTGTGTGTGTGTGTGTGTGTGTGTGTGAGAAACAGTGGGGTTGTGAGGGATAATTAGAATGATCTCCTGCCGTTCTCAGTAAACTTTGCTCGTATCCTGAGCCCTGCTGTGGTGTGGGACAAACCCCTCACCAGTGACACCCACAAACACACTAATTTGCCATGACACGACTTTAAGCTTTAGTATAATAATGATTCTGTCATTAGTGATCAATCTATCAATAAAAAAAATACCATGGCAAATACTGGCAAAAATACCAATTTAGTATCCATAAACCCATCCATCCATCTATCCATAAACCCAGCCACCCATCCATACATACATACATACATACATACATCCATCCATCCATCAACCCATCCACCCATCTATCCATAAACCCATCCATCCATCCATCCATCCATCCTTCCATAAACCCAGCCACCCATCCATCCATCCAGCCAGCCAGCCACCCACCCATCCACCCATCTATCCCTAAACCCAGCCACTCACTCATCTATCCATCCATCCATCCATCCATCCTTCCATCAACCCACCCATCCATCCACCCATCCACAAACCCAGCCACCCATCCATCCATCCATCAACCCAGCCACCCACCCAGAAACCCAGCCACCCATCCATCCATCCATCCACCCATCTATCCCTAAACCCAGCCACCCACCCAGCCATCCATCCACCCATCTATCAACCCACCCATCCATCAACCCACCCATCCATCCACCCACCCATCCACAAACCCATCCACCCATCTATCCCTAAACCCAGCCACTCATCTATCCATCCATCCATCCACCCATCCACAAACCCAGCCACCCATCCATCCATCCATCCATCCAACCCAGCTACCCACCCATCCATCCATCCATCAACCCAGCCACCCATCTATCCCTAAACCCAGCCACCCATCCATCCATCCATCCATCCACCCATCCATCCACCCATCCACAAACCCAGCCACCCATCCATCCATCCATAAACCCAGCCACCCACCCATCCATCCATCCATCCACCCACCCATCCACCATAAACCCAGCCACCCACCCATAAACCCAGCCACCCACCCAGCCATCCATCCACCTATCTATCAACCCACCCATCCATCAACCCACCCATCCACAAACCCATCCACCCATCTATCCCTAAACCCAGCCACTCATCCATCCATCCACCCATCCACAAACCCAGCCACCCATCCATCCATCCATTCATCCATCAACCCAGCCACCCACCCATCCACCCATCCATCCATCCATCAACCCAGCCACCCATCCACCCATCTATCCCTAAACCCAGCCACCCATCCATCCATCCATCCATCCATCCACCCACCCATCCACAAACCCAGCCACCCATCCATCCATCCATAAACCCAGCCACCCACCCATCCATCCATCCATCCACCCATAAACCCAGCCACCCATCCATCATCCATCCATCCATAAACCCAGCCACCCATCCATCCCTATACCCAGCCACTCACCCACCCATCCATCCATCCATCCATCCAGCCACCCACCCATCAACCCAGCCAGCCACCCACCCACCCACCCACCACCCATCCATCCATCTATCCATCCATTCACTCATCTATCCATAAACCCAGCCACCCATCCATCCATCCATCCATCCCATGATAAATATTGGCCAAAATTTGATTCAAAGCAATATTTTTTTTGAGTATTTCCGACCAGAAATATAACAAAAGACAGAACACAAAGTTCCTCATGTTGCCGCAGCTTGCAAGATTCTTTACACCAATTTGGGTTAAATAATTTATTTTTGCTTGATGTTAGCAGAGACGTGAAAACACTTTTGTAATCATATAACCTTTTGATAAATAACAACAAATAACTTATTTTTAGAAATCAAACAGTGAAATATTGCTTTTAATAAATAGCTGCTTGTTGTAAAGATGAGGATTAGCAGAGTAAATTTCAACAGACTTCGTGTATTCAGAACGAATCACTTGTGTGCTTGCAGGAAAGGTTCTGGTAATGTAACTCATATTTATTACCTCAATAATGATCCTTATTGAGGTAATAAATATGAGTTACATTGCCAGAACTATTCCAGAACCTCCTCACTGTTGTGAGGAAAAAATGGTGTAGATTTTCAACTGAAATTAATCAATGCAATATCTTGCAAGATAAAAAGATAAAAAAAATATTATAAGGTTTTCATATTCAGCAACTGTGCAGCATCACAGATGTGTGTGAACTCACGTGGCAACCATGTTGATGTATTTGCCCACTCCTGGTTTGAAGATTTTAGGCTTGTCCTCTGTTTTTGCCTTGTTGACTGAAGCAGAAGTTTGCGCTCTCTCTTCCTCCTGTTTCTGTACTTCCTTCTCTCGCTCGGCTGCAATCTAAACACACACAGTGTCATATCGAATGCACAGCATGAAAACAACAAATACGACATTGACTACATACATGCACACAAATGCTGACCTGTGCATCGGCTTCCTCATATGGGTCCACAAACACTGTAGCGCTCAGCAACTTTATCTCTGACTGAGAATGTGAAACAGAAACAGAGATTCAGACTGAGAAAACACTCTTCACCTATTATGCTGTTACCATTTAGGAAATGAAAAGGAAAAAGAAAAAAAAAGAAAGTACTGAAGTGTCAAAAACTCTGCTGCCTCAAGCTAAAATATAGTTTGCATTTTACATGAAGCAGACAAAAAAAATGATTGAAAATAAAAAGGGAAACAAGTGTAAAGAATAAATGTGTCTTTTTAAATTGGACTGTTTTCTCTTTTGGCATTCTGGGATTTGACAGCAGGTGAAAAAATATAAACAAACAGAAGGTACCATGAGTCACCAAAGCACACACACCCTTACACTACTGACACGCACTTCTGCAACAGAATCATACATTTCTAATGCTACAGAAGGGGAATAAATGGCTTCAGCACCTTGGGTTTGTCTGTCTTTGGATCACTTTCAACATTCTCCATCGCTGTGAGAGCCTCTAAACCACCAACCACTCTAAAAGAGAGCAAGAGAGGGACAGAAATCCTATTAAAATCCTGCTGCAAAGAGTAAATGAGGTATTATTCAGTGCCAAGTGGTGATAATATCTCTAATGAGACTGGATCAAACTCTTTCACTGTAGCCAACAAGTTTGAACATTCTCTTAAAGGAACAGCTCAGCCCATAAATGAAAATTATGCAACTTACTTACTCTCATATTGAGCTGTTATGTTGCAAGAAGGGCAAAAACAACTAACTGAAATAAACTAAAATGAAAACTGAAAATATAAAATTAAAAGCTAATTCAAAATATTCATAAATTCTATAAATAAAATAAAACTCACTTTTAACCTGGTTTTCAGTGAAAAATGACTCAAGCTTCAGTCAGACAAAGCTATCAAATGGCTTCAAAAGATTTGGAAAATTTGTGCAAACAACTGTATGAACTGCTTTTATGATCATTTCTTGCTTTTTGTCCTTTTTGGAGCTTGACAGGCCCTAGTCACTGTGCACTTTCATTATATCCTCCTCTTGCATTTCACAGAAGAGTTAGCAGAAGACGATCAGTCGTTTCGTGCTCGGTGTAAAAGGTCCGTTCTTCCGCGATTCGCCTCGCTTTTTCGCATCGCGTTCAGTGTGAAAGGGCCTTTACACAGAACAAGTAAAATGAGACTGGATCAAACTCAATCACATTTTTCCACACTTTAGAGGACAGCAAACAAATCTATAACGCTTAAATGATCAGTAAACGATGCCCCATTTGTCTTGTTTGTGTGTTAGATCTATATGCACACATTCTGTGTACTTTCTCTTTGCACAGCTGTTCCTGTGGGACATTTCCTCTTTAAGAGGGGCTCAGGTTTCTAGGTGCCCCATAGGCCAAGGGTCGAGGGGTGTATGTGTGCGTTCTCACTGCACGTGCTCCGTAAGTACACAGACTTTCTGCTGCTGTGGGGTGAGGGCTGCATGTGAGTGTGCACAGCAGTTTAGTCCAGGCTTATGCTGACAAGCCTCTGAATTCCACAGCTAGAGTCCAAGGATTTCAACTCAATGCCAAATGGGCAAGACTTTCCCTCAGAGTGAAAGTGTGTGTGTGTGTGTGTTGTGTCTTGGAATGTTCTGATTCAACAGAAAACAAGCTTTCTCCCAGGAAAAACTTCACACACACAGAAAGCGGACCAAATGAAAATTATACCAAAATGGTACCCCAAAATGGCTGTATGATGTTGAGATCCAGCATTACCACTCAGGACAAGTGAGAAACACAGATATTATGAAAGCCATTGGTGAACTCATATCTGATGGCGCCAACTCCTGCGATGACTTCAGAAGATGCAACATCTGGATCAACACGCACATTCACATTCTATAAATCCTAATTATTGTTAATATGTAATTCATTTTTCCAGGAGCTCTTTGCTTCTACCTCCAATTAAATTGCTAACAGTGATTGTATGTTAATCGCCTAAATTATTACATTATTAGCTAACTGCAGTCTCCAAATTGTAATGTTGATATGCATTCTCTGTAAAGCTGCTTTGAAACGATATGTATCGTGAAAAGCGCTATACAAATAAATGTGAATTGAATTGAATTGAATGTTCAAATCTATTACTGAAGACAAATAAATCCATAAATAAAATTACCTTCCAAACACAGTGTGTTTCCTGTCCAGGTATGCGCACGAGCGGAATGTTATAAAGCTGAAAGAAACAGAAAAAAAAAATTCTCATGTGAATCTAGGGTTTTCATAACAGGGTAAATTTGTATTTAAACTAGATTTGTATTTAATTCTTCCCATTTGTCATTGCTGGTTATGGAGGGTTAATGCAAGAAAGACCGATCACAATTCAGTACGCAAATACCATAAGAAAGAAAATCAACCAGAATTCAGTATTCAAATACTAGAATAACATCAAAGGCAGGGCTCGACAATAAGGACTGCCCGATGGCCCGGGGCCAGTGTGAACGGAGCTCGGGACAGTAGGCAGAACTGTCACTTGCCCGATCGGGCCAGTGCTGTAGGGTGTGCTATATATATCGTCTATGATATCGTAATTGTTGATTTAACGATCTGAAATTATCGAGTATGTACGCACGCATGCACTAAGTGACGTAGTCTAGTAGGTTAGACTAGTGCGCGTGCATATTTAGAGTGCACGATTTCACTGCGTGATTCAGTCTATTGAGATGCATTTATAATGCATCAGAATTCAAGATAAGGGGCAAAAATGACCCTGTGTATCTTTCATATTTATATAATTTAACATAGTTAACCAATATTAAACAAAGAGCGCCGTTTTTCTACAAATATCAGCACGATTTCAAATGTGATATTGATTTTATACAGCGTACAGTTTAACAAGAGCTTAATATCAAGTGACTTACATTTTATACACCAAAATGCCTGTTTCGCTCTATTTCGCCTTCGAAAATAGTTCCAAAGTCCACACAGCATTGTTTTGTGTCTCTGAGCAACACTTCCTGAATGAATCAGCCGTTTGAATGAATCGTTGAATCTCAATGACTCGTTCATTAACAGTGATTCGCTGCCACCTACTGGCGGGTTTAATTTCACGTTTAAAGTGTCTTTTCATTTTTAACATGATTTCAATCAACAATATTTAACGTTTTATATTTTCAACATTTCAAAACATTATTTATGCACCTGTAACTGCTCTTGACTGATCCAACTTTAATAAAGTTTAATCTATAGTTATATAATTATACATTAGATTACAATTTCTGTACCTGAAAATCTCCTGTTTAAACCTACATGAAAAACTTGAAAAGCACTGTTTATTTCATTTATATGTTTGTTCTGTTGTATTTATTTTTGCTATTACTCATAATTTGATTATTTGTTACTATTTTATTACTTACTGTTTATTTTTATAATAATATTTAAAATTTAAGTGAGTTAATCTAGTAGCTTTTGGTGTCATAATCCTATTTATTAAGGTTACATGTATTAAAAACAACAAAAACAATAATTAGGCTTTTTTATAGGCCCATTTTCTTTTATTTTACTTTATTAATTTTTTTTGTTGTGGGGCAAGTGAAAATTTTGGCAGGGCAAGTAAAAATTTGAACCACTGGCCCGACCGGGCCGGTAGAAAAAATCCTTAGCGTTGAGCCCTGAAAGCTGTTGGTTAGATTTAAAATGCAGAACAATCTATAAATTTTCAAAGCTGAATATTCCTCTAAAGCAGGTTTATAAAAACCAAAAGGAGACATCAGGTTAAAGAGCCTATGATACATTTTGAAGATTGAGATTTTGGGCTTTTTGGCTTTTCATAAAGTGTTTTAACAGACTAGTGGAAAAAAAAAAAACATTCAAAATACACTTTTAAGTGTATCTTTTATAGCACTTTATCGGTAGCACTTTACAATAAGGTTCATTAGTTAAACATTAGTTAATGTATTAACTAACATGAACTAACCATCAGCAATACATTTGTTACTGTATTTACTAATCTTTGTTAACATTAGTTAATGGAAATACAGTTGTTCATTGTTTGTTCATGTTAGTTCACAGTGCATTAACTAATGTTAACAAGATTTTAATAATGTATTAGTAAATGTTGAAATTAACATTATCAAAGATGAATAAATGCTGTATAAGTGCAATTCATTATTAGTTCACGTTAACTAATGTACTTAACTAACGTTAACTAATGAACCTTATTGTAAAGTGTTACCACTTGATCTATTTGCGTCTGTAGATTTCAATTACAGTAACCTTACAGTAAAGGCCGTTTTCTCAAAATGAGCTTTTTTTTTTATCTAATATATCAACAAAATGAAACAAGAATTTTGAACTTGGCTTTATCCAATGTTCAGATTTTTGTTCTAGAAATGTATGCAAATAATTGCATATTTAATTAGATAATGCCTGATTCACATATTTAAGCATGTCAGAAAGTGTGTAATACAAAAAATGTTTGCAATTCTTAATGTAATCAATCAACTGGGTAAGTATGGGGACATCTATTAGTTAACTTTTTTTATCCCTAATCACCTGGAGTGTCTCGCCCTAAAGGGATAGTTCACCCAAAAATGAAAATTATCCCATGATTTACTCACCCTCAAGCCATCCTAGGTGTATATGACTTTCTTCTTTCAAACAAACACAATCAGAGATATGTTAAAAAATATCCTGGCTCTTCCAAGCTTAATAATAGGAGTGAATGGGACTCGAGATTTTGAAGCCAAAAAAAAAAAAAAGAAAAAAAAAAAAAAAGTGCATCTATCCATCATAAAAGTAATTTTCATTTTTGGGTGAACTAACCCTTTAAAGGGGTTTAGAGCAAACTCTAACCAGAACGTTTGATATCAATACAGTGCTGCCTGACAATCACCGTAATGAGAAGATGAAACATTTACTCACAACTGGGATTTATTTGTGTTGGGTCCTGAGTTAGCCATGCTCAGAATACCACGACCTGTGTGAGACAGATTAGGCCTGAATTCATCCTTGAACGGCTTTCCCCAGAAAGACTCACCTCCTGAAACACACAATGACAGAAAGACAATTGACAGGAGGGAAAAACTATGAATATTAAAGATTTGTATGAGATTAAGAGTAACACATCATGACGCCTGGCCAATAACAACCCTGCTGTATGTGCTATCACGTCTGGTATAATTGCACTGGAAGAACAAATTCAGCACAACACAAAAACAACAACTACATTTACACACAAAAAAACACATTAGTTTAAATGTAAAGTGTCATTTCTATGACACTAGTGGCACCAAATGGGATTGAAAAAACATATTTTGGTTCCCAGATATGGCTCAGGTCCCTCATTCAATGTCTTTGTGATTTTGTCCTGCCTATATTAAAAAGTGCCAACTCACCTCTTAAACAAGCCAAGTGATTTGAGGTTAAATTCATGTCCACAGCACAAATGATGTGACAATTTGCGTACTGAATTTCAATAAGTTAAGTGGTTTGTGAAAATCATAAATACTAAGAATCAGCAATATGTTCAATTAAAGAAAAATATATAGCAATCAATTAGCCGTGGAAAACATACACTACCTTTCAAAAGTTTGGGGTCAGTAAGATTTTTTTGATTTTTTTTAAAGAAATTAATACTTCAGCAATGATGCATTAAATTGATCAAAAGTGACAGTAAAGACATTTATAATGTTAAATATTTATAATGTTAAAACTTAATATTCATCAAAGAATCTAAAGAAAAAAAATGTATCACCGTTTCCACAAAAATATTAAGCAGCACAACTGTTTTCAACACTGATAATAATAAGAAATATTTCTTCAGCATCAAATCAGCATATTAGACTGATTTCTGAAGGATCATGTGACACTGAAGACTAGAGTAATGATGCTGAAAGTTCAACTTTGCATCACAGGAATAAATTACATTTTAAAACATATTAAAATAGAAAACAGCTATTTAAAATTGTAATAATATTTCACAATATTGCTATTTGTACTGCATTAATCAAATAAATGCAGCCTTGGTGAGCATAACTGACTTCTTCCAAAAACATCTCATAGGCCCCAATCTTTTAAACGTTAGTGTATAAGGCAGTCTAGAAGTAGTCTGACTATTCATTTCTTCCCACAGATTTTACACTGAAATATTAAAGCAGTTCAACTGAACTTGACCCAGACTGTCTTGTTGAATCACTTCAAATCATTTATAAAATGACTAACCCAGTGCCCCATGCACAGACACCATACCTCGTCTTCTGCCACCATAAACAAACACCTCGTGCCAAAGACCTCCAAATCAGGTACACTAATTAACGCTTCATCACGCTCAATCAAAAGCTCTGCTGGATGCAGCTCTCTCAGCAAGTGTTCGTGTGCGTGCAGAGGCTGACATGAGACTTCGCTCAACTGCAAGATTTCTGTGACACCTGCAACTACTGAATTCACACAGTCATGCGAGTTTTAAAACCTTTTGTACTTCTTAATGAAGGTGTTGCACATGATTCTAGATGTAGCAGAGCAGAAAGGTGTTTTAACGTCCAGCAGCTGGTGTCGTTGCAAACGATGGCTTTACGGTGCACCAATCTACCTCTGAAAAACTGCACACCCTAATAAACATTCCCCAGGTGACATTTCTGCATAATTTATGCCCTTGCTGACATTTCCTACCCCCATGCCACTGACTTGATTAAAAAGGAAGAAAAAAGGATTATGGAAGTGGATGAAAATCTACCGGACAGAATAACAAGGCTGACGTGATTAAAAACAATAACAAGAAAAATTGATTTATTTAATAATTTTGAGCACCTAAAGGGTGACATTCAAGAAATATTAAAATCCAAAGGTAGATGGTTAAATCCAAGGTTAAAACCAATGATCTATGACGATGATGATGATTATTAGCACAGAAATTTATACAGCGCAAACCCTCTTTTGGTGTTAAAAGATTACTGTCAGGATTTACTAAAGACATGTAGTGAAAAATTAGCGCTGAAAAGGCGTGGACAGTAATTTTTGCGGCTGACCTTATTGCATATGCATTTGTAGAAGTTTCCCTTTCAGATGAAAAATTTATGGGAGTAGAGTATTTAAATGGATCATGCAAGGTGATTTACTAAGGTTTGTGCTAGTCAAGTTACTGGAATTTGCGCCATTATTTAACCAGACTTAAACCAGACGCTAACTTGCACTGCTCTTGGTAGATTGCGTTGGTCATTATGGAAATGATCTGGCTGTGTCTGTGCTCTTTATTTTGCGCGTCGTCAGTAGATCATGCGCAGAATTTTTCTCTCCTATCTGCGCTTTTTTTTTGGAATTACGCTCTCACGCTAATTTGCCCTGTTGCCCGTGAAGTCTATGGGGCAAACATAGTACAGCTGTTGCCCCATAGACTTCTACTGAAAGTGCATTTCTGAACATGTGCTGTTTATAACTTGTTTTTACAAACTGAGGACAAAGTTGAAACTTTTTTCTTGAATAACTGACAGCAATGTATTGTAAATTATATTACAAAGTGTGTAATTTTTCTAGCGGTGAGGTTGCGAATTGCAACCAACGGCTCAGTCCACCGCTCACCCCTCCCTATCGAAGAGAAGAGGAGCTACGGTGGCCAACACAGGACAAAGATGTCGTTGTCTGAGACAAAAGAGAGTAGCCAGTCAAGCTAACGCAAACTGTAGAGCAGTTTGTCCATTTAGGGTTACTGCAGAAACATGGTGGCGCAAAATGGCGAATTTCGATGTAAGGGGACCCACGGTGTATGGAGATAGAAATGGCTCATTCCAAGGTAATAAAAATATAACGGTTCATTACGTAAGGTCTTTATACACCACTGAAAACATAGTTATGCATATTATATTGCATTTCTGTCAATAGATCCTCCTAAATATTACACACTGGACCTTTAAATGATTTGGAGACAGAGCTATAAAAAATAAAATAAAAAATGCATTAAACAATGTATCATGTCCTCTGACCCATACATATAAAAAACATTTCATACAAAAGGCAATTGAGTGATTCAAGCTTGAAGTACCACCTTAATGTTTGGAGTCTTGCAGTGAGAAATTAAAAAATTATTTCAGATGAAAATGTGTAATTAATTGTGATTAATCTGATTAATTAACGTGCAATTCAAGTAACTAAATTGATTATAAATGCAATTGTATGACTGCCATAATTTTAACAAAGCAACAGCAATTAGACACTTTGCAAATAAATACAGTACATCACAGCCAATGACTGCCACCAAACTAACTGGAACTCAGGTTGACTTCAGAGTTGAAGTATATGCTTTAAAACTCTATATTCTGTAATATTTCTATGCTATATTCTTTGTCATATGGAAACGATTTTATGAGCTTTTCCTTATTTCCTTTCCTTTGTCTTTCATGTATACCTTTATATCTACACATACACATTCATGCATACATCTAAAAACGTCTGTGTATGTCAACATGAGTTGTGATGTTTTCTGCTGCACCGATACCAAACTGCTGCATAAGAAGCCTTGATTTAATTTTGTAGATGAATCCTGCAGAATCATAATCATTGCACATTCACTCACAGCCTAACAGGGCACCATTATTATAGAACGCAGCGTCTCTTCAAAGGAACATTGTGTGATTTGTCACACTCATGACTTCTTGTTGCAGCATCCAAAACACATTTGGATAATTTGGTTAATATTATGTATTTTTCAACTAAATGGAAGAAAACAGGATGGCTGAACATCAAAGACTTCAAAATAATTTAACTAAGCCACGTTACACTCTCAGAAAAAAAAAAAGGTACAAGAGCTGTCAATGGGGCAGTACCTTTTCAAAAGTTACACCTTTGTACCTTACTTACCCCTAAAGGTGCATATTATTACCTAAAAACTGCATATTAATACCTTAATGGTACATATATAAGTAACATTTGAAGGGGTACCACCTCAGTGACAGATTTTTTACCTTTTTTTCTGAAAGTGTATTATGGTTTTGTATAATGTCAATATTTATTAGTACATATATTTTAATGGTTCATAATTAAAGGGATATTTAGGGATACAGAAATGTACCCACCCTCACGTTGTTCCAAACCTTTATGACTCCTACTGAAGCACAAATTTTAATAATGACCTGGTCATTCTTCTATGCAATTCAAACTTGAAATCACTTTAAAAGTATCATAGACGTGTTCAGTTAATTTTTGCATGTCATACAATACTTTGTATGAAGAACAGACTGAATTTTAAGTTGTTATTTGATGCGACCGAATGACTGAAATGATCAGTTGAACTCAAGAGCCGAATCAGTGAGTAAATCACTCAATTAATGAATCAACCAATTCATTAAGATTCAACTGATTCATTCCCAAATTGGACATCACTTCTTGCCAAAGATGAACTAGGATGGATTTTCAGTGTACAATAACTAAAATTTTAGTCTGTTCATCACACAATCGCTATCATATGACTTCAGAAAATATCAGAAGTCATATGGACTAATGTTAGGATGGATTTATGGTGCTTTTTTTTGTAATTTTGTCCTTATTTACTTTCATTATATTGAAAAGAGTAACCAGGGAATTTGTGTAAAATTCTCCTTTTGTGTTCTATAGAACAAAGTCATACAGTTTTGGAACAACATGATGGTGTGAGTAAATAATGATGATTTTCATTTGTGTGTGAACTATTCCCTTACAAAAAACATGTGTTTTTTAATCATTTAATTAAATTATTGTACAATTATAATCAAGAGAATTTACTGCCATTCTGCCAGATCATCATGTGCATTTGCAAATGCATCATGGAGTGTCACATATAGAGAGGGATTGAGGACACTGCAAACTCTTCTCTAATATCCGTGAACATTCACTCAAGTGACTAAAAGCACATATTATGTACAGGCAATCAACAGTTTGCTCTGATGCAAAATCTCTCCCTCTATTTCCAACCTATTTTTAGATCAAATGCAATAGCAAATCTTGTCTCAATGTGCGTGATAATAAACGAGAGAGAATGGCTGAGAGAGTTGCTTCTGACCTTCCAGTCTAATACTCAACACTTTCAATTCACTCTCTGTTCTTGAAAAATCATTCGGTCTACTTCCCTCTTCTCGCTCTCAATCTTTCTCTCTACACAAGAGTCTCAGGTGAGGCTGGTGCATTTTTTATGGGATTGAATTTTAGATACGTACAAGACCATTCAAGGGAATAGAGTGCACAAGCTCTTTACCCTTTCTGTTCCTCAGTTAGACCTGCACCTTTTAACACTCATGACCACACGAAAACATCCCTCGCAAATGTGCACCAAAAAGGCATTCAGAAAGCTGAGGTCATATCGTCTAGACAGCTCTAGAAAGTCTGAGAAAGAAATAAAATTTTCATCTGATCAACTGAATATAAAAAAGAAACTCAACCTAATTTGTTAGAGCCATTTTTTTTTTTCATTTTATGAAAGACCTTCTTTGATCATTTTAAGGAGAATCACAAAAATGTGCATGACTCAACCAGTTGGCTTAGATGCGTAACTAAAACAATGCATTGAATATATATTTTGGTGAGGGTAGGTGCCATATTTAAGTTGATGTGAGAGTCTGAAGAGAGTAACCTGGGGAGGACCATGTTGCAGCTGTTATACGCAAAATGACAAGTGATTCTGAACAAATGTTAAAATGATTACCTGTACCCGTCCCTGTAGGGTCTCCTCCTTGAATCTGACAACAAAGAATAACAAAAAACATTAACATGCCACATTTTCCATGATAAAAAAATCCAAGCCAATTCTATAGCTTTAAATGGCTAGCAATCAATGGGCATTCCAATGCCATGGAAAATTTATTTTTGATGGTTTGATACAGACAAGCACTTACATAAACACTTATAAATAATTTAAATGTCTTGAATAAATTACTTCAATTACTAGGGATAGCTGCGTGATAGCTGACATAAAATAAATGATCGGCTTAGTACAGCTGATACCGATCAGTTTTAAAAAAAAAATGCTTAATCGGCCCTAATACCGATCCTTGAGGCATCCCTATAAATTACATTAATACAATGTAATGTATAATTGCTATAATGATTTATAGTTATTTAATGCTAGCAAACACACACACATTCAGACACACACTGAGTATACTGTAGGAAAAGGTTACATTCAAGGTAACATTTTAAAATAAATGAATTAAAGGCAACATTTTAGGATAAATTAAGATAATTTTATTTACCATGAAATTTCGAATAGAGCGGTGGAATATTGTGCCATCATAATATCCTTTCTTACACAGTTTAATAAAGTTTTCTCCAGCCTTGGGGACCTGCCAGAAAAAAAAAAAAAAAAAAAAAAAATCAGTTTTAATGTCAGGAAATGTGATTTATGAAAACTGTTTGTCATTATGAAGACACTTGCATAGTAGCACGCTAAACTGATAATAAAACAAAGAGGGTGTGAAGAAATGTTTAGACATTTACAAACACATCTTTGTTGTGGTTGTGGGACACAGTAAACCATACAAATCACATGAACAAAGGTATCACAGGACAATCAATAAAGACACTCTTTTGAAGCTCTTTTGACTTGTAGATGAACCTACTGAATCTATGGGAACTGGGAAAGAAAAAAAAGCTCTTAAAGCGGGTGAATCTCATGAAACCGGTCAAGAACATGTCCGGGTCATACTTAACCCCAAAATTAAAAGTAAACAACAAATTAGAAAATATTAAAATAAATTTAAAATAAAAAAAGAAATCTATCTTGGACAATTAGGATTTTTTTTTTCATTGTGACATTGACAACTAAGCACATTTCACCCCATTTTTCATAAACATAATAAAAATTAAAAAAAAAAAAAATTAACCTCATTACTGTAATTCAAGAAAAATGATAAATTATTTAAATTATTAAATATATAAAAGTATTTATACATCATGGAACAATTTATTGCACTAAAGAAAAAAAAATCCATAATGTATTACAGAAAATTTGCTTTCAATATCATGAAAATCTTAAGGATCCTAAAATAGGATTAATTTTCTTTATGCAAAATGTAACTTATTTTTCTTATGATATTGGGGTGAAATATATGATATTTCTCCATGAGATTCAACCAAATTAAAGGACTGCAAATCATTCACATTAATGAAACTACAACTTGCAACTATAATTGTGACCCTGGACCACAAAACCAGTCATAAGTCGCACAGTGTATTTGTAGCAATAGCCAACAATACATAGAATGGGTCAAAATTATCGATTTTATTTTTCCTCCTACTGTAAATATATCAGAAAATGTATTTTTTTTTTTTTTTGAGTGGATATGCATTGCTAATGACTTTATTTGGACAACTTTAAAGGTGATTTTCTCAATATTTAGATTTTTTTTTTTTTGCACCGTCAGATTCCAGATTTCCAAATAGTTGTATCTCGGCAAAATATTGTCCTATCCTAACAAACCATACATCAATGGAAAGCTTATTTATTCAACTTTCAGATGATGTATAGATCTCAATTTCAGAAAACTGACCCTTATGACTGGTTTTGTGGTCCAGCGTCACAAATCACTTATTAATATTAAAGGAAGTGTGTCCACTGTAACTTCAGATGATGACTTAAAATAATTAAATCATCATCTGAAGCCTCTCAAATCCCTTGAGTGCTACCAAATGTCCCGTCTGTGGGCTATAAAGGTCCATAAACAATTAGGCTTGTTTGCAATACATCTGGCAACTTTGAATGTATTTTAAACCTGCTACGTTATTTGGGAAGTGAAAGGCTTGCTTATGTAAGATGCCGTTTATAAAAAAAAATAAAAACAGCACTGAAAATTTAAGGAGTTACTTCCTCTCCCGCTGTGTAAATGTTTATTTGTTCGTTTCTATGACGATCAGACATCCCTCTCTTCAAATAAAACCTCTGTGAGTCAATAAACTGATTTTGTGCTCAGGAAAGACATTGTGTGTCTTATTGGGAGATGCAGAAGCAAATTCCACATTAAAGTTTTATAAGTTACCCTGAGAGGAGGTCAAGCATGTCAGGACTTAAAAAAACAGTCAGATTTCAATGTCACACACACTCATGCATGAAAAGCACAAAGACACAGAAAACACCTACAAAAATAAAGTTGTCAAGTGAGATCTCAATCAATGCTCCATCTAGACCTGACATTGTTACATAACTGCCTACAACGACATTCCAATCTAAATACCACTGAAAGAACAGATGTAAACTGTAAACTGTAGGGGCATTTGTATAAAGGCAAATGAAAAATAAAATAAGAAATCATATTTTGTATACATAAATGAAGACTACTTTAGGAACATTACAATTTTTTGCACTATTTTCAAAATATCTCTGCACATTTTCCTCAAAATGCTCATTACCACAATGCCAAAAAAATCCCATTCTTATTACAGTAATGCTAAATAAATAAATAAATAAATATTACTTAAATTGTAGTGTATGTAGGCTACATATGGTATTTTTTGTTTAATTTTAAGAAGTCACTAAAGTCATTATTATATTTCTAACTGTAATACATTAAAAATTGTGCTTAATTGTTATAAAAAGCAAATTAAATTAAAAATAGGTTTATTTTTAAAAATAAACCAAATAGAATCATCACAAATGCAAGCAAACCACAGGAGGGAGGGAGTGGAGGAGAGGAAGAAAAAAAAAAAGGAGGAGGGTAATTTTCTTATTAATGTGACCTCTTCTCTTTATCCTGATTTGACAAGCACACAGCCAATGAAAAGACACAAAAATAGCAGCTAGTTACTAGGACTATGAAGGCCAAGAAATGCTGTTTCTGTGTCCATTAGGCAGTGTTTACCTTGGTTCCCAAGTCACAGTGACACACACACATGCTTCCAAAGGGTGTGTCTTATAGTTGTCTCTACATTAATCTGGAACCGGACAAAGACTTCAGGTCTTCAGCTTTAAACTCTCAGCGTGTTCGCGAAATGTTAGTTACATGTAAATTTCAAGGAATTTTCTAACTAAATTAAGTTTATCATGTGGCCTTGTGAAGGCTTAAAGGGATAGTATGAGTTTCTTTCTTCTGCTAAACACAAAGAGATACTATTTTGAAGAATATGGGTAACCAAACAGTTGACGGATCCATTGACTTATGGAAAAAAGTACAATGGAAGTCAATGGGGTCCATCAACTGTTTGGTTATCGACATTCTTCAAAATACCTTTTTTTTGTGTTCAGCAGAAGAAAGCAATTCAAACAGGTTTAGAACAACTTGAGGGTGAGTAAATGATGACAGAATTTTCATTTTAGGGTGGACTATCCCTTTAATGAATCTACTGCTTGTGTGCAAGACTGAGCCAAAGTGTTCATAAAAGTGATAAAATAGTGCTAAAATGCAAAAATTAAATGTACAGAAACTTTTATATGTAATTAAAGTCAGTAAAGACCAAGCTCACCAGTTTCTCTGTACCGTGTTAAAGTGAAACACTAAATGATAGATATAAAGTGATTCATGTGCAGCTTTGACCCAGGAGTGAGAGCCTGGCACACGCTCTCACATAAATAAGAAGAGGGACGCTGCATCTGCTCCGCTGAGGAGAGAGAACTATGGGTAAGTTTTACTGCCAGCACAAGGCCAGAATGAACACTTTTTTTCAGAGAAAGTGTTTTATGGCGGGGATGATTTTACAAGCTCAGTGAGATACAGAGCACATCAAGGAAAAGAAATGAGTAGAGAGGAAACGCATTAGAAAAGGACACAAAGAATAAAGAAAAGAATCTGACATTAACAGCAAAAACAAAGTGAACAAGGAAAACAAGACATAAAAATGAGAAACACAGGAGAAATAGAAAAATAGAGTGAGTCAATCTATATAGGTCAGCAGTTGCAGTGTGACACTCTGAATGGATGAATTATATATTATGTAAAGACAAGATGACATGTAGACCTGTAGACTACACACACAGACCAAGTACATTACACACACACACACACACACACACACACACACACACACACACACACACACACCTCAATCCATAAATATCTGGGCCAGTCTGTATTTTTTAAAAGTGTCAGCAGTTAGTCTGAATTGGAGTTTAATTTATATAGCAAATTTTCAGCACTGACCAATAGAAAGCTACTTTGTACTGTGTGAGCTGTGCTTTATGCATCACCATTGACAATAGACAGTGGACATTTTTTGCCTGCAAGATTTTGCCAAAATTCTGCACCTTTAATCCACAGTTGTATATATGTATGTATGTATGTATGTATGTATAAATGTATTTACAAAATAAAAACCATACAAAATATCAAAGCAAGTACCAATAATTTTAAAGAAATCAACACAAGAACATTTTTCAACCAAACTAGTTCACAGATGTTAGTTAGGTTTCAAAATGTAAAAATAAATTTTAAATGATAAAAGTGTTGCTAAGATTTTTAAAAAGTTTTTAATGTAAAATATGTTTCAATGTTAAAGTCTCCTCTGCTAACCAAGACTGAATTTATTTGATCTGAAATACAGTAAAACAGTAACTGCAAAATATTATTACAATTTAGCTCAATATAAATACTGATATAAAGTCACAATTGCAAGAGTAAAAGTAAAAAAGAAAAAATACTTTCAATTGCAAGTTTATATCACGCACAACTTTTTTCTCAGAATTGTGTTTATATCTCACAATTGCGACTGAATTCTGACTCACAATTGCATGTTATAAAGTCAGAATTGCATGATATAAACTTGAAATTCTGAGAAAAAAAGTCAGAATTGACTGACTTTCTCAGAATTGTCAGAATTGTGACTTTTTAAGATGCAATTGCAAGTTTATATCATGCAATTATGACTTTATAACTCGCAATTGTTTTTATCTTGCAATTCTGACTTTTTTCTCAGAATTGCGAGATATAACCAGTTGCGAGTAATAAAGTCAAAATTGCGTGATAGAAAACTCGCATTTGTGAGGAAAAAAGTCAGAATTGTAAGATGCAAACTCACAATTGCAAGAAAAAAGTCAGAATTGCGAGATAAAAAGTCGCAATGACCTTTTTTACTTTTTTATTTAGTGGCAGAAACAAGCTTCCATAGTTTGCAGATGCTGCTTGCTTTGATATTTTGTATCTAATGCATTAAGTGTGACTTAAGTGTCCAAAAGTGAACCACTGTTGGGCATCACATACTGTTTAATTCTTTTTTTCATTCTTTCACTCAGGTAATTAATCAGCTTTGGCCTTGCTCTGATTAAGTGCGACAGCAAACAAGGTGTCAAACAGAGCCAGAAAAATCACATTTAAATGACGAGCACAAATGCTGACAAGCAAGACAATGTTTACAGAAACATAATACGTCTGAAAGAAAAACTAGTACAATTCTGCTTTGACTCACTGCATAAAAAAAAAAGTTTAAATCCACCAACACATGCCCAACCAAGGTCTATTTACGTCTGACCATTTCACATTGCATTACCTTATCACAGTGTAACTCCACATTCAGGTCTCCTTTGTTTGTGTGTAGGCGCACGTAGCCTTTCTTCTTAACGTACTGGTATCGAACGGTATCGTCTGCAATAGCCTCTGGAAACACAAAGACAAATATTTTCATTCTTTACATTTATGAATGACTCCCCTGTAGACAGTATTGACAACATTTTTGCATCATATTAGCCTTAAACTAGTCTGAAAGAGAATGAACGGGTATGCAGGACAAATCTGACAGCTGCCAAATGGTTTCCTGAGGAATACTGAAGCCAGATTTGCTCGAAAATGAGCATAAAATACAAACCAGCACTAATACTCAGCAGGAGTTTTAGGTATTGCAATGATGCAATGTTATGAAATGCATGCAACTTCTTCCCAGCATAAACAAAAAGGGAAATGGTGTCATTTACTGTGTGCATCACCAGTTATGATGACATTTACATTTGCACATTTAGAAGACGCTTCTACCCACAGCGACTTAGTGCATTCAAGATATGTGGGCATTACCAGCAGCAACATAACTTAATGGAGTCAATCAGAATCAAATGGAACAGTAACAAAGAGAAGGAACCATGAGAAGCCTAAAGGAAAGTTTGTGACTTGGCCATCTACTGATTAGTATCAACCTTGAATCATGCATGTTTCAAACAAAACTTGCCCATTTTATCAGATTTGTTTGGTATGAGTAAGCATTTCCATTACCTGCTTCATGGGTGGTGGCCGGAGCCATAGCTGTAGATGTGAAGGAGGCAGACACTCTTCCAGTGGAATAGTGAGCCTGGAGGAAAAAAGACAGACATGGTTTACAGATAAGACTCTCTAGATAAGACTAAATAAGCCCTAACACCTCCATCCGAAATGACTAAATGATCTTCACATGCATGACATCACTCTTATACCTCCTAATATGTCTATAACACTTAATAATAGTGTTTATATGCATGACATCACTCTTACACCTCCTAATATGTCTGTCACACTTAATAATAGAGTTTTATCACCCATTCTTTGTAAAAACAGACAGAGAGAAGGATGTTTATTGATTCCTGTGGGGCATTCAGGTGTGTTTGGATGTGTCTATGTGCAGATGTTTCTTCTGAACAGGTCTGTGTTACCAGCTGACTCACTACTCTTTAATTAATAGTGAAAACAATAGGCTTTTCTTTACAATTTTCAGTATTGACCCCGTTCAGTTGATTATTAATACTGTGTGGTTACCTGGATGATCTACATGATGGTTGTTCATGAGTCCCTTGTTTGTTCTGAGCAGTTAAACTGAGCTCTGTTCTTCAGAAAAATACTCCAGGTCCTGCAGATTCTTCAGTTTTCAAACATCTTTTGCATATTTGAACCCTTTACAGCAGTGACTGTATGATTTTGAGATCCATCTTTTCAGACTGAGGACAATTGAGGGACTCAAACACAACTATTAAAAAAGGTTCAAACATTCACTGATGCTCTAGGACTTTTTAACAGGATGATGTCGTCCAAATTTTTCTTATTTTGTTAAAAAAAATATATATATATATTTTTTTTCATTTATTACTGCTCTTCTGAAGCAACAGAAGATATTTGCATGTTTCCCGGAAGACAAATTAAGTACAATTTACCTTGATCTTCAAATTCAAAAAGTTTTCACCCCCGGCTCTTAATGCATCGTGTTTCCTTCTGGAGCATCAGTGAATGTTTGAACCTTTTTTAATAGTTGTGTTTGAGTCCCTCAATTGTCCTCAGTGTGAAAAGATGGATCTCAAAATCATTCAGTCACTGCTGGAAAGGGTTCAAATATGCAAAAAAATCCTTGAAAACTGAAGAATCTGCAGGACCTGGAGGATTTTTCTGAAGAACAGAGCTCAGTTTAACTGCTCAGAGCAAACAAGAGACTCATGAACAACCATCACACAACAAAAAAAAACAGTCGTAGATCATCCAGGTAATGACACACAGTATTAAGAATCAATGGTTCCCAAACTTTTGAATGGTATTATTTTAATAAATTCAGCTTTTTTTTTGTCTTGTGGACTATATGTAATCATCTTATGTAAAATATCTTACTCAGGACAGTACTAAATAAAAAATACCATGCATTTTGTATGATCTCTCCCTTTAAAAAAAAAAAAAAATTATTCACATTTTCACAGATTCTGCAAGGGGTTCCCATACTTTTTCATGTAACTGTAAAAGCACACATGCATGTATATATTTAAATATTTATATATATATATATATATATATATATATATATAAGCTGTAAAGAACAGCAGTTATTTGAAATACATTTTTTTTAAACAATGCAAGGCTTTACTGTCATTTTTGATCAACTGAATGCATCCTTTAATACAATTATTTAAATTCTTTCATAAAATGTAATAGTGTGTATCCATAAATATAATTTGGGAACTAGATTTTTACATTTCCTGAACAAATTACCTCCTCAATGCTACGGTATTCTGAGTGGTTTTAGCATATTGCAATGCAGTTGCTAGAATTAACCAAAAAAAATAAAATAAATAAAAATTGTTGAAAACAGTTATATTTGGGATATTATAGTTGCCTTAGTATGATGTAGAAATAGCAAAGCTAAATCAGTAGGAGAGTGGGCCTGAATGCCAGTCTATTTCAGCGTCACAATACCAATCTAGCATGGCTAGGGCTGAAATAGACTGGCATTCATGCCAAAAGTCGAGCCAATTACACTCAGTGCTTGTACTGTGAATGGGCTGAGCAAGCAAAGCTAATATAGCTGAAAGCACAGGGCAGACACACTTCAACCTGGGCTCAAAGAAGACTTGAGACACAGCCACAAACGCACTTAGAACCACCGCAGAGCAAGTATGGAAGGAAAAACCTCTTGATTTAGATACCAGGTATTGGTGCGGTGGGGTAATTTCCCAGGAAGTGAGTAATAATTGGTATGAAAATTTTAGAAAAATTGACATGACATTCAGAGAAACTTGTTGTGATTCTTGCTCCAAGTGCGTGTGTGGTCGTTTGAGGATCCTGCGAGGCATTTTCTTCTGCTCCAGTTGCTGTGTGATGGTGGTAGAGTCTGAGAGGCAAATCACCTCGTAATGCACAGACACTTTTACACACACACTGCAAGACACTTCACTGTGACCCAAACAGCACTGCACAGGAACTGATTATCTGACCAAACACCTTGCAGGAGACCCCATTAGAACCCATTATTAAACCCAGTTTTATCCCTTACTTTTATTACTATAATAAACGTAAGGGTTTGGTAAGATTTTTAATGACTTTGAAAGTAGTCTCTAATGCTCACCAAGGCTGCATTTAATTGATCAGAAATATAGTAAAAACAGCAATATTATGAAATATTATTTCAATTTATTCCTGTGATGGCAAAGCTGAATTTTCAGCATTATCACTCCAGTCATCAGTGTCACATGATCCTTCAGAAGTCATTCTAATATGCTGATTTGATACTCATGAAAAATTTATTATTATTATTATCAATGTTGAAAACAATTTTTGCTGCTTAATATTTTTGTGGAAACTGTGACCATCACAGATATGTTTAGATTCCTTAAGTTTTGGTTTCGTTCTGTTCTCTGTCATATTAAGTTGACCTAGGGTACGTTTACATAACAACAACATACTAAAAGTTTTCCTTTGCGTTTTTTTGCATACAGATGACTATGTTGTTAAAACGATCCCCATTCACACAGATCCACAAATACGATTAAAAACGCTGTCTTATGCATGCCAGGCCAGTAGTTGGCGAAGTTTTCAACAAACTTACACTCTGTGTCCCTGCTGAATTAATATTAATATCAAGATTCCTTGCACCAAAAACAGCTGTAATTGTTAAATTACAGTGGTTATTTCTACCTTTTACAATTAAACAGGTTGTTTTTCGCTACCGTTAAGACTTCTACATGTAAATTAGTTTGTTTGGATGACATAGTTATGATTGGATATCATTTTTGTTTTCTTCTGTATGAGAAACAATTTTAGTTCTGTCTGTGTTGGGTCACCTTTTGATGTCCAATGTGAAATCTGGGTTGTGAAGCACAGCCAGTCCAGAAAAGTATTAGAGTCTATGTTTTCAATAATATATAAGCACTTCAAAATGACGACAAACAAAAAAGAGAAATGAATCGATGAAGACAAAGAGAAAGAACAATCTGCCATCGACTATAGCTAGAAAGGCAGTATCCTAAAACACTTTGTCAAACACTCACAGCATTGAACTTGTCTGTTTTTTTGGTTTCGGGCTCTTTCATAGTGGAGGCCAACAGCTCATCTCCTTTATAGTCCCTATAGAGCTCCGCCAGGGTTTCCCGCGTCTCCAGGTTTGTGCTTTTCAGATGGTATGCTGGGTCCAGTTTGGCTTTCTCTTCATCTGTAGGGGAAGGAAAAATAGACAGGGGCTCATAAAAGGGACACCTTCACAATACAGCAGTCATCAGATTCTGAAGCCTGTATGTTACATACTGTTCAAAAGTTTGGGGTTTTGAAAAATGTATAATTTTAAATTAAAGTGATCAAAAGTTACAGTAAATACAAAATATTTCCATTTTAAATAAATCAACATATTAGAATGATTTCTGAAGGATCATGTGACACTGAAGACTGGAGTAATGATGCTGAAAATTCAGCTGTCATCACAGGAATATTATAATATATATCATAAAATATATTCAAATAGAAAACAAAATTGTAAATTTGTACTATATTTTTAATCAAATAAATGCAGCTGTGGTGAGTATAAGAGACTTTAAACAAAAACAAATGCATTAAACTCTAAGTTTGTAATCATAAACAGGTGGGTATTGTAATGTATCATATGAACTGTGGTTACAATTATTTATAATAAAAAAAAAAAATTAAAAAAAAAAGGACAATGAATTACACTGTGTATTGAATGACATTTTGAATACCATTTTAATGCATAAATAATATTATAATGCACTATACAGGATTCAATAAAGACTGCTTTTATGGGTTTTTTGAGATTAAAATGTCTAAGGTACATGAGCCACATCATGAGATCTGCTATAACAACAGCACAGACAGTGTTATGGATCTCTCCAGCTAATTTAAGGCCGCTGGTCAGTGTCTACATTCTGCGATGACATACATGCACATTATCTTGCATTCCTGTCATGATGGTTATTTTTATGGCCTTTTGAGTATATTATGTTCAGGGATTCAAGTGAATGCACAACATTTATACACTCCTTTAGTTAATTCATTATGCAATGTGAATCCCTTACGAATTGCACCAAGTTCTACCTCGTTAACCAATTAATTTACTAAAATCATCACAGCTGGGTTAATTCAGAAGTAATAGGGCTACATAATGAAATGTACAGAATGGAGACTGTAATGTGAAAATAGCACACCTGAGCCTGGAGCTAAATTATTCAACTTTCACAGGTAAAGTCTAACTGACTGACAGTCTTTTTTTTTTTCTCAATTATTCATTTGCAATCGGTTTTATTGTGGAATACAGTACCGGGCAAGTGTGCTCTATTGTAAACTACGCATCAGTGTAATTTTAGAATTATTGATTTACTATTATCATATTTATTAATGTTTTGAATTAGCTTTTTTTTTCTTAACATATTTCTATTTAGCTTTCATTTATTTATTTATTTTATTTTTTTCAGTTTTAGTTTTAGTAATTGAAGACTTCAGATGCAAAAAGCCTCAAAGTGCCATCTGAAATTTTCTGAGCATTTTTATCAAGCTTGTATGTTTGGTTCAGTAATTTCACTTTAATGGCGATTAATAGGTCCTTTTTATTGCCATTAAAGTGAAATAACTGAACATAAACATACAAACTTGAAAAAAATGATCATTTTAGAAGAAAATTTCAGATGGCAATTAGAGGCTTTTGCATCTCAAGTCTTCAATTTTACCACTTGTATACATATATTAGATTTTTATTATTTCAATTAATGAAAATAATTTAATAGTTTTAGTGTTGGGTAACTATAACACTGCAACACAGAATTTACACACTAAACATACTATATACAGCATATTACGAGTAAGAATAGTATGCTATCCCCAAAACAGTCAAATCTTTGCTAAAACGAACTGAAATCTTGGTACTGCATTTAAAACACTGAACTCACCAGGGTCGAGGACTTTCATATTGTTTTTCACATGGAAGAAGTTGGAGACATTGAATTTATCCAGATTTGTAGGATCCTGGGATATAAAGTGACAAAATGAGATGTTAAATGACAACTTCAACTATGCACAGATCAGACAATTGTTATAAAACAACTCATATCATATTTTTCCCTAAATAGAATGACAAGTAAACACTCTTTAATGGATTTGTTTTGGCAATGTTTTATCAGTTTAGTGTAAATGTTGCTGAATAGACAGTTTGGGGGCTTGTCCGCTGCAACACACACACACAAACAAAAGAGAGTTCAGGACCTTCTCATCTCTCTCTCTCCTCGGCTCTTTGCTTGAACCACTGTAGTATCTGTTCCAAATAGGTCAGACAGTGAAACTGTACCTCAGCCCAATTCAGTCCTGCTATTTCAGCTAAACTCCCACTCCCAACAATCTCTCTCTTTTTAAAATACTTTCCCCCCCATTCTTTTAAAACTCCCCCAGCTTTCCATTCTCACATGGCAGCCAAAATAACTTCTGCGTCTGTCTCAAAAACTCTTTAACCCTTAAACCACGCCGCCCGACACCTCCCTGACCTGTCCTTCCTCGAGCTCCAGGGATAGACACGTCCAAAGCTCCCACTCTGAGCTATATGGCCTTATCTCACCCTAAAATAACTCCAAGTTCCTTTCTATTTCTCTGAACACCCCCATAACACCCATCAACTCTCTCCCTGACCCAAAATAAACCATGCAAGGACTTTCTATGAATACTAGACACTGTAGGTCACATGCACACACACAGAAAACACTGATTCAGCTTCCAGTTTCTTTCACACACACCCACGTTTCCCTGGCTGAAGGAAGGCATACCATAGACTTCTATAATTATATTAGGGCTGTCAATCAGTCATAATAACAGATTCTTTATTTCCATATCACTGCATAAAAATGCACAGGAAATGCAAACATAAAACTCAATGCAAATCTGTATAGAGTCTGAACATACAACACTGTTCAAAGATTTAGGGTCGGTAAAAAAAAATTGTCTTTTATGCTCACCAAAGCTTCATATATTTGATCAAAAACAACATAAAAACAGTAATTTTGTCAAATATTATTACATATATTTATTTGATATGATATATTTTAAATGTAATTTATTCCTGTGATGCAAAGCTGAATTTTCAGCATCCTTACTCCAGTCTTCAGTGTCACATGATCTTCAGAAATCATTCTAATATGCTGATTTGCTGCTCAAGAAACATTTCTTATTATCAATGTTGAAAACAGTTGTGCTGCTTAATATTGTTGTGGAAGCTATGAAACATTTTTTGGATTCTTCTGTGAATAGAAAGTTCAAAAGAACACCATTTATTTGAAATAGAAATCTTTTGTAACTTTACAAATGTTTTTACTGTCACTTTTGATCAATTTAATGCATCTTTGCTCAATAAAAGTATTCATTTTGTTTTTAAAAGAAAAAAAACAATCTTACTGACCCCAAACTATTGAATGTTAGTGTACATGACCTACTACACAGATCCTAACATGCTAATGCCATGTATAGATTTGTTGATAGAAATCTGATCGTGGTTACATAAGTTCTTTCTAACACTCAAATGGATTTACAGCGAAGCTTAACACAACTTTGGACAGTCGCCACATGCTGCTGTAATGTTTAATCCCATCTATTCAGAAACAGGCTGTGTTTGATTCATAAATTGTGCAGTTTCTCGATCACTGCTTTATTACCTTCTTCATTAAGAAAGTACAAAGCACAAACTCACATTGTGAAGGTTTTAAAGGTATATTTAGGGTCGAGTAGAGTTTAGCTCTATCAATGGCACACTGTCAAAACTACATACAATAACTTAACCTTGATTTTTGTTTATTTTCACAAACTGAGGGACGTGTTTGAATTGAAGAACTTACAATGCAAGTCAATGGGGAAAGACATTCCAGAAGGTTTCAAAGCAGAAATGTGCAGCTCATATTTTTGTTAAAGGGTTTATATTAATTTATCCTTACAATAATGTGTGTTATTTCAGCTTTAAAGCTGTCCAAACATCCTTTAGTGGTGAGATGCTACGGATGTCATTCCTGTGGGTGAATGTTTCTGTCAGTTTCTGTAATCCTTGCAAAAGGTAGCAGGTTTACAGGCTTTATGGGCTCATTAGTCATGACAGGAGTTTAAAGATTCATTTAAAAACACAATCCTCATGTTAACATGTGGCTATTTTTGAACAGTGGGCATTTTAACATTTATCCCGATTCAATGATTTGCCCCAAAACATCCTCTGTATGTGCTTCAGTGTTTTACCTAGATAAAAAAGCCCATTCAGGATATGAATAAATAGTATAAATAGTACAATAACTGAGCAGATATTTATAATTGTGGCATGCAAATTATTCCTTTCTGTCTGTCAGTCATCAGGATCAGCCTGACTGTCTCTCTCTCTCTCTCTCGACAGCTGTTAAACACTGAAGTGCATGTGAACTGGCTTCAACCTGACATTTCATAACACTGAAATCACACAGAAAGCACAGGGTTTTTGACACACAGCCACATACAAACTACAAACAAACAGGGCAATTGCTGTCTGAAATGGGAGTTGCTTGAAACTAACTTGTGTATAGAAAAGCTGTATTAAATCACAGCACTCATGTGACACTGCCTAATTATTCCTTAACAGTCACAAACACACACTCTTTGTCTCCGTCACCTGTAGTGTGATGAGATCCTGGCGGGTGAATGGTTCATCCGTCAGCAGGTCTTTATAACTCTTTGTCTTGATGTTGAGCTGCTCTACTGCCTAAACAAAACACATCCACAAGATTTTGACTATTCATGTACACATTTATACAGCTTAAAGAAGGTTAATGCATTGATTATAACATATTAATGTCAGTATGATATAAAAGGGAGCATGAACAACCGGATTTTCCTTGCTCTTTAGTGTAGACCTACATTTTCCACAATGCATGGAAACTGAACTGCAAAAATGGATAATTCAGAAATCATGGATATGATGTCACAACCACATTAATGACTTAAATTTGATCATATAGATTCAAAAGACTTGCAATATAGTGCATGAGTCAAATGGACTACAGTCAACACGAGGGTGAATACATTAATTATTTTACACTGATGAATAAAATAAAATAATTTTCATCAAATTAAATTAATTTTAATATAAAATTTTTTTTATTTATATAATTAAACAATATACATGTAGAAATATTTTATAAATGTATATTTAGGTAAACTGTTAGTAGCGAAAAAGGCTGTATTATGACTGTAAACTAAATTATCACTGTTTTGGGTCCAAAAAAACTTGAAAAACATTATAAGTGGATCTCATGGGGGAAAAAATAAAACACTACAGACGTGTACATATGGTCCTTTAAGTTGCATATGAAAAGACCTTTAAAAACATTCAGGATTTAGTATGTTTTACCTCATAAGAGAAAACATTCCCTGTGACTTTGTTGGCAACGATGTGGGAGTTGTTTGTGAACACTGTGTAGAGTACAGGACAGTGGTACTTCCCTAAAATACAGGAGAGGAAGACAGAATATCAACTGTAGAGGACTTCAATTCATTATCTCTTGTCATTAGCACATATTGTTGTTGACGCAGGACAGGTAAGAGGATCAAGAGCGCGTGCACACACACACGCACAAACATATTTACCTTCATTGTTTTTGCAGAAGTTAAGCTTGATGAGAGATTTAGCCTCAAGCTTCTAAAGACAGAAAGAGAGAGAGAGAAATACAGAAATTTAGGGAGTTTATGACTATATCTGCCAGACTTTGGCTCTCAGACACACCTATATTTTTTCAATTATAATGTAATCACACCCTGTGAATGTCTAATTGTGTTTAATTATTTAGCACAAATTAGCGGATTCATATAGGACATGTTTGGGCGATAATAAAACAACCTGAATACAACTCATTTTAAAAACCATCACACAATGCTGTGGATCTAGTATGGTTTTAGAGAAATGAAAAAAGTAAATTCCTGTCTAATGACATGTAGATGAGATAACAGCAAAGAAAGACTTCAGTTAATTGGCTAAAGTGCCAGTGGCCAGTTTTTGTTGTTGTTGTTGTTTTAGCATAAAGTAAAACTGCAAAACGATATTTAAAGGTGATGTAACACCGTTAAAAAGTTTGCGGTCAGTAAGATTTTTAGTTTTAAAAGAAATTAATGCTTTTATCCAGAAAAGACGCATTAAATTGCTTAAACTGACAGTAAAGACATTTAATATGTTGTAAAAAAGATTTCAGTTTCTTTTGTAATTGCTGTTGTCAAAGAATCCTGCAAAAAAATTGATCAGTTTCAACAAAAATAAGCATCACAACTCTTTTCAACATTGATAATATTAAGAAGATATTTCTTGAGCACCAAATCAGCTTATTAGAATGATTTCTGAAGTATCATGTGACACAGAAGACCTGAGTAATGATTCTGAAAATTCAGCTTTGCCATTACAGGAATATATATTTTAAAAGATATTAAAATAGTAAACAGTTATTTTAAATTCTAATAACATTTCACTGTTTTTACTGCATGTTTGATAAAATGAATGCAGCCTTGGTGAAAGACTCTTCAAAAAATATTTCAAAAAAATCTAACCAACCCCAAATTTTTGAACAGTAGTGTCATTTTTCAATGGTAATATAGCTTATTATTCAGTTAAACCGTAAGTAAACTATTTGTGGTTGAGTCTATTTGGTGTTGCTAGGGGTTTAAACTTGGTGACTGAGGATTGTTCTGCCTGCGGGATACATTTAAACTGACCACACTGTGATCCAGTGACACACTGATTCAGACTGTATTGGAGACAGGTCATCATCCCCCAGGATTTGTCTTTAAGTCCCTCCGTCCCTGGTTAACCCAGTAGCTGGTGTGTGATGAAAACACTGGGCGTCTGACTACTAGTTTCCGCCTCAGACTACAGACTGTTTGCGGACCACCTAATGGATACTGGACACAAAGATGGCAAGAACTACTTGAAATCACCAGCTGCAATCAGTTTGGCTGAATGCATTTTATCCATTAGGATTTAACTGCATCCTCATTGGCTTGATAGTATTGGCTAATATTACTTTTCAGCCTTGCTTAAATCAGCAGAACAGCTGGAGAAATGCATTATATTCTGATAAATGATTATGAATAAAGTGCATTCATGGATTTTGCACAGTAAAAGGTCTTATTATTAGACAAATAAATGAGGTCAATTGTGATTTCACTGTTCTGCGTCCTACTTTTTTGCATTTAATTGTCTTATTTATTCTTGTCTTTTCTTATTTGTTTTTAAATTACATTGTAAATCAATGTTTATATTTTATCATTTAATATAATTTTAGTTTTTATTGTACGTTTTATTTCTTAAACATCTGTTGTGATTATTTTACGATTATTTTTAAAACCATTTTATGTAAAGCACTTTGAACAACCATTGTGTCTGAAATGTGCTATATAACAAACAAACACACAATGGCATTCAAAAATGCAATATATACATTAAGACTGATACAACATAACACATATCTGAATACATGCCTTACTACCCATTTAAACACAAAATTGTAAAGCAGAACATATAAGAACATAATGTTTGCACTGCAGAACAAGTCCTGGCATGTCCTGAAGATCTCTGTAAAAGTCACTAACACACACACACACACACACACACACAGAGTCTGTTTTCACACAGTCACCCCTCATCATCTCCAGCACTTACTCTCCTCCTCTCCATCTAGCGAGACAAATCAATCATGAATACTTCAGATAACACAGTCAAACTGTGTGTACGAACAGAAACACACACACACAATCACAGAGGCATGTCCAGACATGCGCTCACTCACTCAGATGCATAGCTGTGAAGATGTAAAGCTGAATTACAGATGACAGCCATGTGCTTCAGTGGACACTGAATATGAACTTTGAAAGCAAGTAAATACAGGACGTCCTGAATCACACCCAAGAAACACTCTCTGTTTCTGATTAAAAACTGATTATGCATGCAGCATGCACACGCAGAGATCCTATAACTCCTATTCCATAAATTAAGAGTGCAGCGACGTGCGTCCAGTGAACTGATTATACAGCAATTTACACCCACATCCACTCCTGGCACACTGAACGCTGTTAGCCACCATCAGCAGGCTTGTGAAATATCTTCATACAGTCTTAATAACGATATCCAGATGGGTACAGTAATAGAGTATTTTCCCTCTAAGCGACACATAAGTGAATTTCTGAAGCTTGACTATTCTCCAAAATATAAAATGAAACTCAAAGCAAAAAATACCTACCGTTTGGCAAATATGCAATAAAATTTTAGTTATGTCAACATTTTATATGCAATATCTTACCAAAGTTGCACAAAAGTACCTAAGGTATACTGTGTTTTGAATGGTTTTTAGAGCATTCCTATCTATGTGGTTGCTAAGGTCTTCTGGGTTGTTGCTAGGTGGCTGGTTACGAGCAGTGTTTCTTTTTAGGATTATTTATATGCTATTATAGTATTCATTAATATTTTGAATTAGCTTCTATTTTTATATTATTTTAATTTACTGAATTAATGAATGACTCACTCATTTAAGGGTTAGTTCACCCAAAAATTTCTGTCATTAATTACTCACCCTCATGTCGTTCCAAAGCCGTAAGACCTTCATTCATCTTCAAAACACAAATTAAGATATTTTTGATGAAATCCGAGAGGTATATGACTTGTCCATAGACAGCAATATAATCAACACTTTTTAAGGCCCAGAAAGGTACTAAAGACATTGTTAAAACGGTCAACGTGACTGCAGTGGTTCAACCTTAATGTTATGGATGGACGAGAATACTTTTTGTGCGCAAAAAACAAAACAAAAATAACGACTTTATTCAACAATATCTTCTCTTCTGTGTCATTCTCATACGTTGTTTATGTCCAGCACTTCCAGATTTTACGTCAGAACGGCGACTAATTATTGGCTGGCTCCTGCGTCAGCATCACACGCATGTGTCGTGCTGCTCACGTGATCAGCTTTGGCCAATACTGAGCCGGCATTTGGACATAAACACGGAAGCTTTCACTGTGCTTACTGCGTCACCTGCATAAGGATAATGATAGGTAAGAGAAGAGAGTTGAATAAAGTCGTTATTTTCATTTTGTTTTTGCGCACAAAAAGTATTCTCGTCCATCCATAACATTAAGGTTGAACCACTGCAGTCACGTCGACTGTTTTAATGATGTCTTTAGTACCTTTCTGGACCTTGAAAGTGGTGTTTATATTGCTGTCTATGGACGAGTCATATACCTCTCGGATTTCATCAAAATTATCTTAATTTGTGTTCTGAAGATGAACAAAAGTCTTACGGGTGTAGAACAACATGAGGGTGAGTAATTAATGACAGAATTTTCATTTTTGGGTGAACTAACCTTTTAAGACAGCGACTTGCCACCACCTACTGGCAGTTTTAGTTTGATATTTAAATTTTTTGCCATCATTTCATATTTCTCTGCTGAACAATTTTTATTTAAAACATTATCTCATATTATAACATTTATGCCATTGTAATTGCATTCTTGCCACCTCTAAGCAGCATTAAACAGTGTGTAAATGCATCTAGATGCAGCTTGTGCCGTTTCAGTGCAAAGATGGCTTTTGTTGATACTGATTTCATTTGATTGGAATGATTGATTTAGTTTAATTTATTGCTTTATTTATTATATTAATAATTAAATTAATGGAATTTTAAGAATTTGACATAAAACATGAGACCTATATTTAATAAGGTTTGAAAAACCTTGCATTTATAAAAGGTAAGAAATGCACCTGAAAATCAATTTTAGGGGGCAAATATTGTCCCTCAATGGAAAAGGTGTGACTGCAGTCTAAGTAGAAGAGAGGGGGTACGCAGAAGGATGTTAAATGCCTCAGGGGGTACGCCGCTCCCGCTCTAAAAAGTTTGGGAACCACTGCCTTAGAAAACACCACCAAATATGTTTCTTCTTCTAAATACACTCGCAGTGCTCTTTATAACGTGTACAACAAGAGATTCTGGTTTGCAGCTTTGTATTCTCTAGGATGAATGTGCAAGTGCACTGATAGCATCATCTGGAGTTGATGTTGCAGTTTAATTATTGTCATTAGTCTTTGCCTTTGCTGAAGTGCTGGGCTTCTCCTTAAATGGAGTCTGACGCCCTCTAGTGGTTTAATCCATGCAGGATATTTGATAATGAGCTGTTGCCTTCAAAGATTTTGAAAAGTCTATTGGTCAACATCAAATAAATAATAAATAAGTTGGAATAACTGAAATACCTCTCCAGTTATGGGGTTGGTACCAAACTTCTTAATCCAAGGCACTATGCTCCTAAAGAGAAAACAAATGGTAATCATTTTCTGGCATCATCACGCCACTTAAAGGGTTAGTTCACCCAAAAATGAAAATAATGTCATTTATTACTCACCCTCATGGCGTTCCACATCCGTAAGACCTTCGTTCATCTTCGGAACACAAATTAAGATATTTTTGTTGAAATCCGATGGCTCAGTGATGCCTGCATAGCCAGCAATGACATTTCCTCTCTCAAGATCCATTAATGTACTAAAAACATATTCGCTGAATCGCTGATTCGACACGCTGATTCATAATGCTCCGAAGCTTCCTGAAGCAGTGTTTTAAAATCGGCCATCACTATATAAGTCGTTATTTTGTTTTTTTTGGCGCACCAAAAATATTCTCGTCGCTTTATAATATTAATTTTGAACCACTGTACTCACATGAACTGATTTAAATATGCTTTTAGTACATTAATGGATCTTGAGAGAGGAAATGTCATTGCTGCCTATGCAGGCCTCACTGAGCCATCGGATTTCAACAAAAATATCTTAATTTGCGTTCCGAAGATGAACGAAGGTCTTACAGGGTGTGGAACGCCATGAGGGTGAGTAATAAATGACATTATTTTCATTTTTGGGTGAACTAACCCTTTAAGATATGTACAATACTGTTCCAAAGTTTGAAGTTGGTAAGATTTTTTAAATGTTTTTGAAAGAAGTCTCTTATGCTCACCAAGGCTGCATTTATTTGATCAAAATTACAATAAAAACAGTAATATTGTGATATATTATAATTGTTTTTTTTTTAAATCACTTATATTTTAATATATTTTATTTTATATATTTAAAAAGTAATTTATTCCTGTGAATTTTCAGTCTTCAGTGTCACTTGATCCTTCAGACATAATTCTAATATGCTGATTTGGTTGATTGGATACTTTTTTCAGGATTCTTTGAATAGAAAGTTCTAAAATAGAATCAGAATTTTTTTTATAGCATGTAAATGTCTTTCCTGACACTTTTGAACAGTTTAATGTAATGCATCCTTGCTAAATAAAAGTATTAATTTCTCACCTCAAACTTTTGAACAGTAGTCTATGTAGTAATAAATATAAGGTACTATAAATAAGTATATTATTAATAGATGTTAGCTACTATAAAATCATGAATGATTCATAAATGACTCAATTTGATATACTCACATTAGGTCAAAAACCACCCCATCCAATGTGCACATGGGATACTCAAAGGGCTGAAGAGACAAACTATGTGAGGGATAAGAGATGAACATTAAGACTCATAAACTCATATATATATATATATATATAAAAAGCATAACACTAAAGCTGCTGTGTCATTTTTGAGCCCCCAAAAGGTTTCCAAAAAAAGTTTTATGAACTCCTCATCTTTAATTGAAAATACGAAAAGCCCTGTCCCAAACTCAAATGTGTATTTTTTTTTTTTTTAACTAACGTTTTTTGTTGTTGTTCCAACAAACAGAGCAATGCTTTAAAAGCACAATTTAAGTAAAGTCAACCTACTTACTAATGGTTGTCGCTGCATATTACATTGGAATAGGAGAAAATTATTTTAAAGTCACCAAGAAATCAAACTTGACAATTCTTATTTTTTATGGAATATTGCAGCATTTATTATAAATGATTTATCTGTGCACACATTATTATTTTTTTTAATTCATGTGCCCTCGTAATCAAAATAACTTCCTCTTGAGCAACATCTCATCTCTTCTCTGATGACATGTTTACTGGCGCGAGGGTGGGACAACCTGTCACTCACATGAGATCAACCAATAGCAAACCACAACCGTCCAACCCCTGATGGACAAAATCAAGTCCCGCTCTATATTTTTCCTTATTCAAGAAGATGTTTTACTTAAATTTATGTCACAATGAGGAAGAAAAGACTATCTCAACTTCTGTTTCATGCAGACTTTAACATTTTTTGGGAAAAAATGACAAAGCAGCTTTACCTCAAATAAAAGCAATGACAGTATTATGAAACCCCAGATCAGCAGTTATGAAAGCAGGATCTATTGTACTAGACCTAAATTAGGGAAAAGAAGAAACACAAAGGACTTTTCTATCAAACATGAAAGAAGCGTTATGCATTTCTAAACTCACCTGCAATGATCAAAGGGCAGACGTCTGAAATTGTCTCGTGGGATTTCTATAAACAAGACAACAAAGGGGGAAAAGCATCAGCAATATCAAAATCAAAGTGCACAAATAAGTCTATATGTGATGCAATCAATCAAACAACACAGTGAGAGACAAGAAAACTAACAGCATTACATACGCTATTTTATTTTATATAAAATATATATTTTTGTAGAAACCATGATACATTTTCAAGATTCTGTGACAAACAAAAGGTTCAAAAGAACAGCATTTATTTAAAATAGAAATATTTTGTAACATTATATATCTACTTACTGTTACTTTTGATCAATTTAATGCATCTTTACTGAATAAAAAGTATAAAATTCTTTCAAAAAAGAAACTCTTACTGAACCCAAACTTATGAACAGTAGTGTACAGAGTCCGAGAGCCTGATTTGTTTATTCATTAAGGCCTGGAAATATTTTCCAAGACTGTGAAAACCCTGAAATTTCAAATCTAACAATCTGTAATGTGCTGTAATAAATATGTAATAAAATGTTTCCTCACTTCTAAACCAAGGTAAACTAAAGGTATCATTTGATTTACTCATATTGTAATATGTATCCAACAATGCTTTGTGTTTACTGTCAAGTACTGTACTGTGTACATATTGTGTTAATATCATACTAACCACAATGTAATTTTAGTTTCATGTACTTATAAGTAGAATACTATTTGGTTACCCCATTTACACACAGATGCTTTCTTAATAGTGCAAGTACCTGATTTCTTCCCTCCATAAAACTGTGTGTATTCTGCACATGTGATGTACCTGAAACAGACAGATAAAGAATACTATTATTACACTTATTGAAGAATCTATATAATGTAATACTATTTTATTACAACGCTAAAACATAAATAACTAACGTACAAAATAAAATACAGCAGTTGAAATTAGACGCAAGAATGACAGCTGGGCTTGTAAACAGTTTTAAGACAAATACATTATAAACCTTAGATAACAAATAACACGATGTCATTGCAATAAATAATATTTTTATTTTGCGTTGCTTCAATGAAATAATCAGACAAGACCATATAATAAATGCTCGATAGTTAGTGTTGAGTTCAAACGTGTCATATTTTACTCGCGTTATATTTCATTTCAACTTACATCTTATCTTTTTGATGCTGTCGTTTCCCCATTTTTGCGGACGAAGAGGTAGAGATAAATAAAAGAATAAAAGTTTATAAACGCATAAACAACCAACACAAAACCTCCGAGTGCTTAAAACACACACTTCCGGTTAGCGTTCAGCGCAACAGTAAAATGTGTCCGATGTGAAACGACAGAACGTTTTTATTTTGCTTCCTCGGTACGGAATCCCAGTAGCTCCTCGCTGCAGTCCACCAGGGGGCGGAATTCTGTAGTAGTGATTTCAATACAGATTGAGACAATATTATATCTGTATCAACAGCAGCCTGTTTGTGATGGATATGATCAATAATGATATTTAATTTAGATGAAAAAAATGTAATGAACCTAAAGTGAATCTGAAGAAAGCCCTGGGTCTGCATTAAAGCTAATATATAGCCTAATATATAAAGTATGCGTACATATTTATCTATTTAATTATTTATTTGCTTGTTTTTCTGGTTAACTATTACTATAATTATTGTGTGTTTGTTGACCGGAAAATAACATTGCTTTCAAAGGTGTATTCATTTACAGGCCTGTGTCCTGATGAGTTCAAATGTGTTGGTCAAGCATGTGAAAGATTATTGTGCCGGTTATCTTTGCTTTTGCCTATATTACATTCCTTTTGAGGATTAGCCATGGTTGTTATTGTTAACTAAAGCTAATTACTAATTCCTTACCCTTGAAACGCCAAAATGGTCCTTCTTATAGGCTTACGGGCAAGATGCGCATGATATACACTCCTGGGTGAAAAAAAATAAAAAAATGGGCCAAGCCAAAAATGGGAAAATATTTAGTGGTCTTTTAATGGTCTTAACCATTTTAATCAGAAATCATTGGTCAGGAAATTAGCATGAATTGCACAAATACGTTCAAATGCAATGTAAACAAAAGAAATGTGTCTATTCATTTATCCATTCTGAACTCTGAAAGACTGGATTTGTGTAAGTATGCGATGATGAAACATGAACGAGACACATGTATGTTACATAAAGTTTTTATTTTGTCACTTTTTGGGCTGCAGAGGCCTCTTCCACAGGAAGCCCAATAGGTCATCACATTTCAGCTTAAAATCACCTTTCCACTCAACATTCTAGCCAGAGTTACTCATCATTCAAGTGATAAAGCTCTGAATGAGTCTAAACAAGTTTAAGAAATAAGAAAATTATTGCTATGGCCATTGGCACCAACAATAAGAGCTTCAAAGAATGAGGTCATTTAACAAGCGTAGTTGATTCACTTTTATGATTGACTCAAGCACCCACACACTACGTATTGTAATGCATCAGGGGTGTCCAAACACGGTCCTGGCCACTGTCCTGCAGAGTTTAGCTCCAACTTGCCACAACACACCTGTCTGGAAGTTTCTAGTATGCCTAGTGAGACCTTGATTAGCTGGTTCAGGTGTTTAATTGGGGTTGGAGCTGAACTTTGCAGGCCAGTGACCCTCCAGGAGCAGGATTGGACACTCCTGTCATACATAGTGGTGACTTCAGGCCCATTCAAACCAAGGACAATAACTATAAAGATATAGTTTTAAAAGTCATTCTAAATTTAAAAGAATAGCAGTGTCCACACCACATATGTAGATAGCGGCACAGAGTAACGATTTCATTGGAATCACTTCCAATCAGAATCCATTCTGCTTTAAAGAGCTCAAGCATTTTAAATCACCATAAAACCAAAATGGACGTTTATTGATTTTTATGGAATATTGCCACATTTATTATAAATGATTTATCCAGGCACACCATTATTTATTTTAAAATTCTCGTAAACTAATGAAAATAACTTCCCCTCCCTCTTGCAGCAACATTTCATCTCTTCTCTGACGATGTATTTTTCAGGCCGAAGGCAGGACAACCTGTCACTCACATGACATCGCAGCAATAGTAAACAACAGCGATCCAAAGATCCAATCAATTCCCAATGGACAAAATCAAGCTCTGCCCAACATTTTTTCTTGCTCAAGAAGCCGTTTCACTTGGATATAATTCACAATAGGGAAGAAAAATTCAGTTTCATGCAAATTTTAAAGGGATAGTTCACCCTAAAATGAAAATTTTGTTAATTACACTCCATGTCACTCCAAACCCGTAAGACATTTGTTCTTCGGAACAAAAATTAAGATCTTTTTAATGAAATCTGAGAGCTTTGTCCCACCATTGTCAGCCACTTTCAAGCCCCAGAAAGGTAGTAAAGACATAATAAATTATTAATCTCCAACACGCATTCACACAACGTCAACACCACGCATGCATCGTGGTCCTGTGAACGCTCAATGGATATTAATATTTTGTAAATAAAATGTTGAATTATGTTTATTTGCTCAAACAAAGCACTCTCGACACTTCATAAAATTAAGGTTGAACCACTGGAGTCACATGGAGTACTTTTATGATGTCTTTACTACCTTTCTGGGGCTTAAAAGTGGTAGTTGCGTCGGCTGTCAATGGAGGGACAGAAAGCTCTCAGATTTCATTGAAAAGATCTTCATTTGTGTTCCGAAGATGAACGAAAGTCTTACGGGTTTGGAAAGACATGAGGTTGAGTAATTAATAACAGAATTTTCATTTTTGGCTGAACTAACCCTTTAAAGCAGCAGACGACATAACTGCAAGACGTGCCTATAATAAACAGCGTAATTGTGCATTGGTGTGGATGCTAATATAGATATCATTATAGTTATCTTTATAGTTATCATTCTTGCCATCAACGGGCCTTTACAGTACATTTATGAACACAAAACTAACATGTTAAATATGTGACTGTCACCACTTATTTGGGTAAGATTCATATAAATATGAAAATGTTTTATTCAGTCATGCCTTTTAATGTTTTTATTTCTTTCTGACACAGAAAAACAGGTTTTAGGTCTTTTGCATACAAGTCAGTGCTGACCTTTCACCCAAGCAAAACATTTCCTCTGAGCTACCAGTGTAGGATCTGTCTTATGTGACCCCACAGTCTCGTTATCCACAGGTTGACGCCCATCTCGGTGAGATACTGCAGCTCTGGTGTGAGCATCTTCCTGCAAAGCTTTCGGTGTGCTTTGTCGACATTCTTTTTCAGATTGTATCCCATAATCGACTTCTCACCGAAGGGTTGCCACGGCTGCATGGAAGTCTCCATGATGCTTCCTGCATCAACGGCGTGGCCTCCTTCAATGCAAATGGAAGCCATTTCTGCATTTCTGCGCTGCAGCTCTGTGACATCACTCGCCATGCGCTCACGGCCGTAAGCGTCCACTTTACGCCAGAAGGTGGCGTTGAAATACTGGTAAAGCTTCCAATCGATGGCGTTCCAGTCCAGCGCCTTGGCCCTGAGCTCTGGAGTCAGTTTTGAAATGGTTGAACCTTTCCGGGCATTGAGTTTGAAGAAAAGCAAGTCCTCCATGTCCCAGCAGAGGCTGTCCTTGAGCAGGATGAGCGACTCTTCAAAATACTCCACAAGCATTACCAACTGGAAGCGCTTGGCGATTGCGCGAATGGCCTCATCCACCTTTGGGTCGTCTGGATGTAAGTTATTATCCTGTCCAAAGTCAAAGAAAAGCAAGTTTTTGAGATAGAATGAATTGAATCCTTCTGGGTCATAGTAAAGCTTTGGATCTGTCAGGAATTCTCTCAGCTTATCGTCCCCAGAAAGCTTCCATGTGAGAGGTACAACACGCCCAAAATAGTGGAACGAGGACTCAGCGAGATCAGCCGGGTCCCGGAGGATTGTGATGTACGAGGTGTCGGCTGGAAGCACTTTGGCCACCTCAGCAGCGTTGAAACGCATGTGATTACAGATGATGTTAAAACACATTCCAGGCCTGTAGTCCTTCACTTGTGAGCGATGGAAAGAGGAGGGGTAAAAGAAGTCATTGCGGCTGTTGGGGAAGGCAAATTTAAGGTGGTGTTTTTCGCCAAAGCGAAAGAGAATGTTGAGTAAAGTGCTACTAGCTGTTTTATGGGTTTTCATGAACATGATGTCCACTTTTGGAGTGCAGATTCCCTGCCCAGAGGCATGATGGGAGTCGTTTGAGATTGTTGAGGAGTGGGCGGCAGAAGGGCGATGAGCACATGAGTAAGGCACTGGGACCCTGTAAACAAAAATGGACAAAAATACTGTCATTTGAATTTATTTTTAGATATATTTTTATCATCTTTAGAACGAGTTGTTAAAACTAGTGCTGTCAAATTGATTTTAACTTTGTTAGATAAGTGCTAGTTTGAAAATATATATATGTGTGTGTGTGTGTGTGTATATATATATATATATATATATATATATATATATATATATACATACAGTGCCACTTGAAAGTTTGTGAACCCCTTGCAGAATCTGTGAAAATGTGAAAAATTTTAACAAAATAAAAGAGATAATACAAAATGCATGTTATTTTTTTTATTTAGTACTGTCCTGAGTAAGATATTTTACATGAAAGATGTTTATATATAATTCACAAGACAAAAAAATAGCTGAATTTATTAAAATGACCCCATTCAAAAGTTTGTGAACCATTGATTCACCCCTGACTCTTAATGCATTGTGTTTCCTTCTGGAGCATCAGTGAATGTTTGAACCTTTTTTAATAGTTGTGTTTGAGTCCCTCAATTGTCCTCAGTGTGAAAAGATGAATCTCAAAATCATTCAGTCACTGCTGTAAAGGGTTCAAATATGCAAAAGATGCTGGAAATCTGAAGAATCTGCAGGACCTGGAGATTTTTTCTGAAGAACAGAGCTCAGTTTAACTGCTCAGAACAAACAAGGGACTCATGAACAACCATCACAAAACAAAAAAAAACAGTCGTGGACTATTCAGGTAACCACACACAGTATTAAGAATCAGTGGTTCACAAACTTTTGAATGGAGTCATTTTAATAAATTCAGCTATTTTTTTGTCTTGTGAATTATATGTAAACATCTTTTATGTAAAATATCTTAATCAGGACAGTACTAAATAAAAAATAACATGCATTTTGTATTATTTCTTTTATTTTGTTAAAATTTTTCACATTTTCACAGATTCTGAAAGGGGTTCACAAACTTTCAAGTGGCACTGTACATAATGTATATGTGTGTGTGTGTGTGTGTGTGTATATATATATATATATATATATATATATATACACAAAAAAAATATTTTCACACCAAAAAACATATAGTTTCAAACTTTTATGTTAGATCATGCATATATATAAGCTTTGCAAATTATATAATGTAAAAATGTAAGTATGTAAAGTAGAATTTTTTAAAAAATAAATAAAAAATAATAAAATAATAATTAAAAATTGTTTCCTGTCAGGATAGAATAGAACAAGAATTTAGGGATAAATTATCTTGAAAATAACATCAAAATGCAGAACAGGCTTCGTTTTCTTAATGAGGTTCATTGCAAAATACTATAATCCAATGAAACTTTGACTGGTTCTTGTTCGAAATACATGAAGGGACTCACTCTTGCAGGCCATATTGGACCTCTGGGGCCGACAGGCAGTACAAAAGAATCATGCAGGTGGTCAGCAGCGCACCCAGGATCAGTCCCTTACAGATGGACCTCCACTGCCTGACTGGCTTTCCAACCATCATAGCTGCCTGGTTGGACCTTGGAAGAAAACCATGAAACAAAGAGAAAGAATCTTCAGTAATGATATGGTGCTATTGAGTGCAACTCTAATGGATTTGTTGTTCATCTCGTATCATTAAAGGCCCTTTTACGTAAATATAGTTTAAATGTGCTGTGGTATGTACTTTGCTTACGTATGCAGAGTCCTCTAGTGCTGCATGAAGCATTTCTAGTGTGTTAAGAGACATTCGTCACCATCTCAAGTGCCCAATTATTTAGGTACACTGCTGCTCACTCAATTGCCTTTCTCCCATGAGCCATTTGATCTACATCTGCTCAACATGTGCTTATGAGGGGATTTGCAGTAGCATTGCAGCTAATTCAGCTGTGGGATTAAAATCTTTTCTTTTTAGGTGATGTGAGACAGGTCACTGTTTGTTTTTAAGATATTAAATATCTAATATATACGTATTTAACAGGTTAACGTCCCCATTTTTAACCCAAAGCCAAGAAATGGCATAAACAAATTAAAATAGACAGTTCATGAAGCCTTCGGGCTAGTTAGTTGTGGTCTTGCTTGAAAGAAGACACTTTGCAGTTTGTTGTCATCAAGTCAGAATTAATTACAATAATACAAAATGCTTATGTATTGTAAAGATTATCGAAAATTGTTTCTATTACATATTTTTATGACAAAACAATATAACATTTCTCCGTCTTTGTGTTAAAATGGCCTTAAAAGAAGAAAATAGAAGAAAAAACAGAAATGGGTTACCAGTAAAACTATTTTTTTATAAATATAAAAATATTTAACCTAATCTCTCTGTTCATCTGAGGTCATATAGCTGCAAGTATAACACAATAAATATAATAAGTATAATTCGCGAACAATGACCGTTTTACCTAGGCCTTCATTATCTTGCTGACTACACAACTAGGGCTAGGCTACTCACCTTAGGTAAATAAATACATGCTCATGAATTTTTTTAAGTTAATTTAAATTAAATTATAATTTTAACTGTATATTATCTTGAAGTACACGCGAAGAAAAACAGTTAATACAATGTAAAAAAACAATTAGCCCATCAACACCAGCGCTTTAAAGTTTCACTACAATCGATAACTGAGACGATAGGTGGCGCGAGTTGCCTTGGTTTCAAAACGAGAGCGCGATATGTGATATGTGATATGAAGGGCATAATAAGCTATTAAAAAAGTATTAGTAATTATACTTATGATATGCCGGTTGAAGTTACTCAAATTAGGCGATGTACAGCGTTCAGAGCGTTTCCATGGACGACAGCGAATATTAGGAAATATCTAAGCTCTGGATGACGTGATTGACCAATCAAAATAATCACCATGAAATATATGAAATGTATATTATTCCGGAAAGCAGTTCAATAATCACTTATATCTATGTATTTAAGGGAAAAAATATATATAATTTATATATAGTATATAATATATATATATATATAGCCTAGGCATAGTATAGTGCTGCTTGACATGTCACTACCCACAAAACACAGAACCTCAAAAGGTGAATGAATATTAAAAAGCATTTTCCAACTAAAAATATATTTGATATTCAGACTGTGCTACCGCGGGGTTCATTATGAGGGCCAGATGTCCAGCGAATGAATTATGCATTCAGAAGAAAAGTGACACTGTCCACATCTCTTCATGCCCCATAGACCAGTATCAGATATCTGCGGTGCAGGGCCACAGGTGGAAAACTTAATACTACCAAGACAGCATGTTAGAAGCACTGACTGCGACAGCCTTATGCTGCTGAGCAGTCACCGAAAGATAGATGGAGAGACCAATGGAACAAAGCACCAGCAGTGACTGGAAATCTAGAAAGGACAGAAGAAGTCTGAAGGAACCCATTGTTCTTATTTGCAGCAGTCTCTAGCCCTGCATTTTTCAAAGTCATCCTTTGTTGATAGCAAAAACACTAACAACATCATCATTGTTATGCTGATGGTCACGAATAATAATAAGGATTTTACAGAATCACGAAGAACTGCTACAGCAGCTGCATCTCCTAATTTAGGATAAAACGCATAAATGCATCCATCACACACCAGTTTTGTTTTTGTGGGTTTTTTGTATTTGTGAGCTATCAGTACAGTGTATAAAAGTCTTTGGAGATGTTGAAAGTTGTATTTACTCATGGGTTTTTAGAAAATTGGACCTGAAAACTGGGAATTTCTGCATAAAATCTGTTTAATCTCTGTTTTAACAAAGAAAAGTGCTGCTGGCAACTTCATAATAGACAAGAAGTCACTGTAATGAAGTTTAATGATGGGATACAAACAGAATAAAGGTTTCTTTTACTTAGCCACAAGAAAGCAGTCAGATTAAGCAGTCTGATTAGAGTGGAACATTTAGGAATGAAAGGGATAGTTTTTCTTTATAGATTAAGCATTGTGAGGGTTCATAGTGACAGAACAAATTAGTTTATCTTCATAATAAAATAAAACAAAACATAAAACAAAATAAAATAAAATATATAAAAAATAAAAATAATTTTTCCAGTAAAAATATCTTAGCATCCATAAACGAGCAAAAAACTTGAGAATCAAAACTGCATTAGCTATTAAGACTTTCATAGAAAATATCTGGATTTAAATGATTTTTTTCTTACCAGAATGGTCAGTTTTTACATTTATGTTTCAATAAATATAATAGAATTTAGTGAGGTTTATGACCAAATCACAAAAACATGATTTGGAACTTAATTTAATAATTACATTTTTAGTTATGAGGATGTTTAGACTAAAAAAACTAAATCAAAAAATATTAATACTGATTTTTGCAGCGAGTTAACAGACAATGATATTATATATTCTCCCAATATAACTTATATTAAGGATTAAAAGCATTGGTATCTTACCAAAACATGTAGATATCCCTCTCACAGCTTTATTGGTAGAAAAAAGCAATGACTCTGAAGAGATTTTATTAACAAAGATGCATTGTCAAGACTGGAAAAACATTGATTCCTTCGCAGTTAATTGTCCAGACGTGCTATCCAAGGTTAGCAGATCAGTATCCCTCTTCTGTGAAATATCCAGGTGATCATTCACCCTGCACACACACACACACACACACACACACACACACACACACACACACACACACACACACACACTGCGCACCTGATGATTTTGAAGCCCCCGCCTCTCCTCTCATCCTCCACCGTCTGCAGGCTGTACAGCTGAGCTGGCTAAACTGCATACAAAAGAGGCTCGGCTTGTGCTCCTGTGACGCATGCAAGACTAGTGTCTGGGGACCTTCAGTTGTCACTCTGTGTGTCTGTTTGCATATATGAATGAAGGTACAGCAGAGTAGAGTGGATGAAGAAGTGAGGAAGAGAAAGACATAAAGAGACAGGAGACGAGAGGAAGAGATTGAAACAGGGTTAGCGAGAGAAAATAGGTAAGAGGAAGGAAAAGGAACAAAAGAACGGAGGAGGGATCTATTCAAGGTGAAAATAGAGAGCTATTGAGAACAGATTGCTGGTTTGAAGTAAAAAAGTTGCTAGAAAGGGTAGTTAAATGCATGAGAGGGGCCAATACTAAATTCCAGGTACGGCAGTACACAAAGCTCCAAACTGAACCAGTTTGTTTAGCTTTCCATGTCTAAGTAACAAAAACACATTCTTAGCATGGATCAGGTGAGTCTGCACAAATATCAGTGACACGGAAATGGTTTTAAAATTGAGAGAAACACGTTAAACTCATTAATGCCCAGATGATAAAGACATCTTAGTATTGTTTGTATTTGAATATATTTTACAGTTAAGTGTATTTTTTGCATGATTAGTTTCATGTGAACTCTAGTGACCTGTGCACATATCTCTATATAGAAACTCTCTAGGAACTAGTAGATGAGCTCAGGAAGAACTTTTGACAACTGTTGGTGTTTCATTCACACTGCCATTGCTGGGTGTTTACATTAGAGACCGATGGGGAAGAATCCCTTCTTATCTCAATGTTTGCTTGCTATGAGTTTCCATACAAAGATTTGCTCCAGGTGGATTTATGGGTAAACACTCAGAATGGCAACTTCAGTTAAACACAAGCACTTGATACATTATCCAGCAAGTTCAAAAGCTCTTCCTAAGGGTGTTTACTTGGCATGTCCATTTTTAACATTGATTGGACGAACATTTTTTGGTCCTGATACTTCCACAGACGATATATGTACAGTTTTTAAAGGGGACCTATAATGCCCCTTTTACAAGATGTAATATACAGTGTACAGCATAAATGAGTACACCCCCTCTGAACAAATACAAAAGATGTATTTTCTTTATGATCACTAATACAATTCATGGAAAGATGGCAAAACTAAAATGTATTAAACATGTACATAATAAAAACTGTATAAAAACAATTTTGTTTAAATTAAGGATTGCAGAAATGAGTACACCCTAGATTTAATTCAACAAATCTATAATATTCTAGCACATAGTATGCCCTCCATAATTTTGAATATACTGCTCTGACCCTTCTTGGCACGAAGTGTACAAGTTCATGACAAATTGTCACATCTGTTCTGTTTAACTCCTGGATGATGAGCTCCTTAAGTGCCCTGATCTTTAATGGGGTGTGTTGCTCAACTCGTCTCTACAGAATCCCCCACAGGCGCTCAAGAGTGTTAAGATTGAGTGCAATACATGTCCACAGAAGGTTTTTCACCTTTGGAGAATGCATATCCCCATTGTCATGTTGAAAAAAATGCCTAACAATGCAGGGAATGAGGAAAGGGTAACATCTTCTGTTTCAAGTTTGTGTATTAAATTACACAGTGGTGTGGGAATTCATGACAGCACTGATAAAGCACAACTCCCTCACACCTTCAGCACTCATACATCCCTATATAAGAGCTTTACTACCACTGAACTTTACTGTGGGAACCAGGCACTTCTCATTGTACTCCTCCTCTAGCAACACCATAACATTTTGGATGCTGTTAGATCCAAAATGATTGATTTGGTCTCATGAGACCAGAGTATTGATTTCCAGAATCTATGGGCTTTGGAAATGGCTGACTTTATTGTGCTTTGGCTACAGTAGGTAGTTCCAGTGAGAACAACAACCATGCATGTCAATTCTGCAGGCCGCATCTTACTCTGTGAGATAAACAGTCACTCTTTTCATAGCTTTTGCTGGCTCTGAGACACTCGCTTGGTATTTTTACAAAAAATTAATTTATGAATGTGTATACACTTTATGTTGACCTTTGTGCTGAAAAATGTTATTTTAGTTTTATGTACTATTATAGTAATTATGAATATTTGAATTCATTTTAATTTTTATATTTTCAATTGTCATTTTTAGCAATTTTATGTGCTTTTGTCATTTTTATTAGTAATTTCTTTTGTAATTTCAAATTAGTCATTTATTTCATATTATATATCATATTATTTAGCATTTGTTTTTAGTAATTCTAATACTTGAACTTAAACTTATTTTATTTCAGTTAGTTGCCCATTTTTAAAGTTTTTCTTTTTAATATTTGTACTTTGTTTTAGATTTATTTCAATTAACGATTTTTTTTTTCAGATTTAGGTAACAATAACAACACAGGTGCTGCTCAGTTGTGTTCATAACAATTATTTGTAATGTTAACCGTACTGTTTGACATGGTTCAAGTGAAGCTGAGAAAAGACAGTTTAATGTAAGAGGTAGTGAAATGAAACGAGATCCAACTCCTGTTCACATTCACTGGAGTTGCAATTTCACGTGGAAAAAGAGTGACCCTGTATAGACCCTAGAGTACATTTAGTTAGCCACAGGGTTGAATGACTTGAGGTGTGGGTTTTTGAAATGCATTGATTATCAAATGAAGATTTTAGAGAGACAGAAGAACAGCATTTATTTAAAATAGAAATCTTTTGTTACATTATAAATGTATTTACTGTCACTTTAGGTCAACTTAATGTATCTTTACTGAAAATAAACATAATAAAAAAGCCTTCCTGACCCCAAACTTTTGAACAGGAGTGTACATATTTTCATAAAATGTTGCTTGAAATCAAGTAATAATTAATGACCCCCCCTTCCAAATAACCCCTATTGTCACCATGAAATCAAAATTGACAACTCTTGTTTTTTTATGATAAATATGATCTTCCCCTCCCTCTTGCAGTGACATCTCTTCTCTGATGAAGTGTTTACTGGCGCGAGGAGCGGGACAACCTGTCACTCACATGAGATCCACCAATAGCAAACCACAGCCATCCAATCAATTCATGATGGACAAAATCAAGTCCCGCCCTACATTTTTTCTTGTTCGAGAAGCAGTCTGATATACATCACAATATAGAAGAAAAGACTTAAAATACATTTCTCTCTCCTCTCTTGAAACATTACTTTACAATTCTCTTGAGTGACATCACTCAATCCATTCTCTTTAGTTTGCTCACTTCTCAATGACTCTTACTGTTTAGCACAAGATATTCTGTTCATCTCCTTTTGACTGGTCTTAAACACTCAGCTCATTGTCTACATCCACACACACGGACACACAGAATGTCATGCCAGTGCTAGGCAGTGTAAGAGCAACATGGCTGGAATGCAGATGGCTAACGTGGGAAACACTGCATGCTTGTGTGCGTGAACGTGAATTAGTAAAAAAAGGCCATGAGTCGCCTGGCCTAAAGCCCACAGGGGTTACACAGCAGCGAGGAGAACACCAACGTCATAATTCCCACCACAAATACAAGAAAAGCACAAATATACAAAGCTGGTACCAAGGGTGTATAGGGCTTCACTGATAACAAACACCACAGACAATAAAAACACATTTGAATGGTTCTCTGGGTGTGACATACAAAGGAATAGACTGTGTCACGGGTTATACACATGCTTACAAAATAAAAGAGAGCGGATTACTTTTGAAATCTTCAAATAAATTCTGATTTATACAATGCCTGCCCTTGATAGTTCTTGGCAGTAAAAACCTACCATAATCAAATTCTGTCACAAAAGACTGAAATGGACACTGGAGAACCATTCAGAGCTAAATAATTCAGCTCGCCATCCTAAACCAGGAGAATCTGACTCCATTCACCACTTGGAAAATTCACAATGAGGAATTCAATGCAACCTGAAATGATCATTTTCTCATATCAACCTTCATTCTCAGTGGATTTGAAAATTGTTAAAACTCAAATTACATTTCCCAATATATGAGTTTATCCATTTTAGATATTAGGTAAGATTCAAGTTTTGTCTCATGTCCATTGGTTAAGGTATGCAGTTATTTATCAATGAAGTGAAACCAGCTGGAAAATAAAAGAAGTTAGTTTTTAGAAAGACCATAATTATTAATAATTATTACATAAAATAGAAATAACGTGACATAATTAACAATAAATATGACATAGGCCTATATACAGTGTTGGGAAAGGTTACTTTTAAAAGTAATGCCTAATAATATTGCGTTTCTCACTAAAAAAGTAACTAATTATGTTACTTTTTATGGAAAGTAATGTGTTACAGTACATTACTTGCACGTTACATATATATATGAAATATGAAACACAAATGTGATGTTTAGCTAAAGTAATTTTTGCTTATTAGTATGATTAGATCATCAAAGGTCAGCAGCAAAGACATTGGTAAATAAAGTTCAATTCACATTTATTTGTATAGCGCTTTTCACAATACATATCGTTTCAAAGCAGCTTTACAGGGAGTGCATGTCAACATTACAATTTAGAGTAATCTGTTATCAGAGTTGACTAAAAGTGAGATAAATACATAAAGTGTGTTATTTAACATTTTATTATTGCAGGTTTGCATAATATTCTGAGTTTGCATCTCACTGTTTTTATTCACTGAAATACTGGAATACTGAATCTGTTTTTGAGCAAGTGAGATGTAAATGCATGATTTAACTACAATAACCATCATGTTCACCTCTACACGCCTCTACACTTACTCGCGATTTCTCTCAGCATGGGGACAGGAGACGTGTCAGTCAATAAATGGGAAAACAAAGATATTTTGTTGTAAATTTAAAAGTAACGCATTACTTAATTACTTGAAAAAGTAATCTGATTACATAACTCATATTACTTGTAATACACTATAACAGATGGCCTTCATTTTGTTAGTGCAGATCTGGCAGAAATAAGGTTTACTTTTGCTGTCCCAGTCTGTCTTGGTTTAGGAAAGAGGGAGTTTAGGGGAGAGTGGGGTAAGATGAGCCATTTTTTACTCATGTGGTCCTCAAGATGAGAGAAAATTAGGCAGAAGTACAATGAAAGTATCTAATTTCAGGATTTCCTATCATTTAAAATGATCAGAATACATCTATGACAAAGGGTTCTAAAAATATGGCTTCATATAAAAAAAGTGTTCCTGTGGCTCAATTTACCCCAGGTTAGGGGTAAGTTGCACCATCTGTAAACTGACCATCTAACTGAACCTGAATCAAAACCATGTGAAATTTTAAAGATAATTTACCTCTTTTAAAAACTAATTAACTAATCAAATTTCATTTTATAAATAGTCATATTTATTTTCTTAAACTAACTTAAAGCTGCAGTCCGTAGGTTTGCCTCTTTGTCGCCATCTCTGTTTGAAACCTGCAATTGCAGTTGTTTGCGGAATTATTATCTGTACATGCATTGTGCTTCGGCACGGCTCCTCAGCGCAGATGAATCTAATGTTGGCTGTCAGTCACTGCATTGGTGTGGAAACTGTACTTTGGAATCACAAATTGCAGTCTTGAAGTATGACCAACATAAGAATTTTCAATGGAAAATGTCATCTGAACAAGTAAGTAACATGTCTGCCACTTGTTCTGACCAACTGAGGGAAAAAAAACCCCATTACAGTAAATCGTGCTACCAATGGTGATTAAATCTAACGATCGCTTAGCTTGTATCATGTCAAACCGTGCAAATTATTGTTATACTTTCTCAAATTGTTAATGTTAACATCAGCATTGTGTGACTATGTGTAGGCTATTTAGTGTGTATTAGCGTTACCTATAGGTCTAATCTCTAACATTAATTTGTCACACCATACAATCCGCCATCAAAATGATAAGTTTAGTTATTGCAGCTGCTGTGAGAAAAGGCGATAAATGATCTGCCTCACATGCGATATAGCCTCCTAGCTGGGACTTGTTCTTTATGTAAACAGACGTAACGCAATGACGCAGAGACAAACGGTGACATGCTCGAATTTCCCGCGGAAACCCACCAGTACCACCCGAATTACAAACTTACCATTGTGAATTGGGCTAAGGTAAGGAGATAGTTTTGAACATCGGCTGGTTATATACTTGCTGAAAAATTGATTTTTGGATAATTTTTAACCAAAAAAAGTTACGGACTGCAGCTTTAACATAAAACCACCAAATGAAGTTGAAATTTCAATATCAATTCTGAAACAATATGTTGAACACCAAAGTTGTAACCTTCCCAAAAACAGACTAAACAGAGTTTGAGTAAAATTAAATAAAAACTGAATGAATTAGAATGAATGAATAAACGTCACTAAAACTAATAAACATTTTAGTCAAAAGGTTCTTGGCAAGGTAGTTTTTCTGCAGTGTCGACAATGTTAGGCTAGAACTACAGGTTGAAAGATATGATTAAGCATATTTTGGTTCTTATCAGAGAATGATTTGGTGTACTTGTACATGTTCCTCTCACATAAACTCAAACGAAAAAAAAAAAAAGATAAACTAAACCAGTTGCGTAATATTACACTGAGATTATACCAGTTTATACTTCAGAGATTTAACCTAACTACAGTGCCTTATGGTGGGGTAAGTTAAAACACTGGCTCAGTTTACCCCACAGCATTTGGCTCATTTTGCCCCATAGCTACCATTTTGGACAAAATTAGCTAGCTTACCAATTCAGGCTAATATTTAGCTAAATGATTTGCGTGGTTTTATATATTGCTAAATTACCAATACGGATCATAAATATTTTTAGACCTGGACAAATTTGCTTTGATGTAACATCTGTTATACAAAAATTTTACTTTGACAAGCCAAAAACAGTTTTTAAAGTAAATGGGTGCCTTCCACTCCTCCCATGTGCTTCTCCTTTTCCTGGCAAAAATATGGTCACATGACAATAAAAGTGTATCAACTTACCCCATTCTCCCCTATATATACTACACACACACACACACACATTATATATATATATATATATATATATATATATATACACACTGTATACAAACACACACACACACAACAAAAGAAAGAAAGAAAAAACAATCAACAATCAATACAAAAAATGCTGGTTGATCAATCCTAAACTGAACAGGATTTGCCTAATTACATGCGCCTTGCCACAGAAACATTTGTAGCGCAGGTTGTATTTCGTCGTATTCGTGTTTGAGGGAAAAATCAAAATGCCAAAGATAATAGGTTTAAATAAGCCCAACTGATACGCAACAGCGAGACAAGCCATTATTTAAACAGGTCACATGCTGACTCTGAGTCCGTCCATTAAAAAATAACGACACCGCAAATAATGTATAGTGTGAAACCTCGAAATCTGAATACGCAGGATTGATTGCAAAAATTGTAAAGTGTTTTTATAATGACTTGAGATAATGCTAAGGGATATTCCCTCTTGCTTAGTTACATCAAAGACTTTGGTTACATTCATAGACTGAGTGACTCTCCACACCCCAGTGAGCCACACTTTCTTCCCACAAGGTTACAGCGTTTAACGGCTGGTACTCTGAACCCAGTGATATGATATGAGTAAAAATTCTCAGAGGGCCTTGCTAGGACTTCAACGGCAATATGCGCAGGGAACAATCAGAAGAACGTTTCAGCAGCAGCGAGCCTAAAACCCTCATGTCGAAAGCCACTTTATGTTGTGATGTCTTATAGTAGAGTCCTTAGGGAAGGGAGTGTCACTGGTTGTTTTGTTTTTTAGCTCAGGAATTTGACAATGTGAGTGCTCCCGGGAACCTGTAATACATACTAAACTTGTTTGCCCCTGGGTCAAATCAAATCCTATTTATACCAGAAACTAAACAATTAAGTCAAACAAAGGGTTTATTCACAAAAAGAGCAAAAAGAAAAAAAACCCATTTTAATGCATAAACAATTTGATCCCAAAGAGGTCACTCACCTTAATGCAAAATACAATGTCAGCTAATGCAAATTTAACTTGTGTTGAAAAATATAATCTGATAACAAAATGCAAAAAATGCAAGCCATCTGTTGCGATTTGCAAGTACCTTACACTACTGTTCAAAAGTTTGAGGTTGGTAAGTTTTTGTTTGTTTGTTTGTTTTAAATACATGTTAAAATAAGGTTATTTTTTTGTGATGTTGAAGCTGAATGTTCAGCATCATTACTCCCGTCTTCAGTCACATGATCCTTCAGAAATCATTCTTATATGCTGATTCAGTGCTTAAGTAACATTTCTTATTACAAGGTTTAAAAAAATGTGCTGCTGCTTAACATTTTTATGGAAAACTTTTTCAGGATTTTTGATAGAAAAAGAAAATTGCACTGACCCCAAACTTTTGAATGAATGATTATAGTATTAGTTTTTTTTTTTTTTTTAAATCTCACCAACCCCAAAGTTTTGAACTTATATTTCATAATACTACAGGATAGTAAATAACCATTTCATAACTTATGCCATGGCTATTAAAAGAAATAGTCAATGCAGTAACTCAATGACAGCCTACTATTGCAGTTTTTTTCTCTCATTTTTTTTTATAAACCTTTATCCCAGTTAGTACATTAAAAATTTCCCATGAAACATGCACACAAAAAAGATATTAACTATCTTCTTTTGTTTATTAGAAATGTGTCAAACAAAGTTAGGCCTGATACACAAAGACAGACAAGAAATGCAGAATGAAAGCTCGGTAGTCACTGAAAACCAGTTTGTGAAAACTAAAATGACACCGAATTCAATTATCATGTGCAATCCCCATTAAACGATGCAACGAGCTGAAACGAGAGAAGAAGCATTCCTCCAAGTCTCTTAACAGAGGGGAAAATGGCACAAGAATATAATACATATAAAAATCAGTCCTTCAGCACTTTTTCTTTTTCTTCTTCTTGTCTGGTTTGCTGGCGTCATCATGGGCTTTCCTCTTAGCAGCTAGCTTGTTAGCCTGTTGGAAAGTGCGCATTAGATTCATGAACAATAAAGTCGATCAAGGTCACTGGAGCTTAAATAATGAGCAAAATGTAGGTCAAGCACCTTTTAAAAGGGCTTTAATAGCCACTGTGCCAGCTCTGAATTACTACTACTTTTACTCGTTTAACCATTAACCAAAGCACACATTTTCAACATCATAAAGACTTTTATCTAACAGCATAAAATAATTTAAAAAAAAAAAAAATCAAAGAAACATGAAGCTCATTATTCCGGTCAGATGGGTCTGGTTTTATACAATTTTATTTTAAATTGACAAAAGAGCATAAAATGGTACCTGACACATCTATTTCCAAACAGGCTTACCTCTCTGACGTTTCTCTTCTTGCCAAACATGATCTTGTCATAGAGATATTTCTCTCTCTTCTTCATCATCATGATGGCCAGCCTCTTCTCCTCTGCTTTCTCCTCCTCTGCAGTTCGCTTACGGTTCTCTGCTTTGACTTTACCAGGAGTCACCTTTACTGACAATTTCTGAGGGAGAACCAGCACATGACAAATTTGTATACTTTTTTAAAATATAAATATTTAACATATTCCTCTAAAAAATGTTAATTTAAGGTTCATTAACAAAACTAAAAAACAGAGGTGTAAACTATTTGAGTAAATATATTAGCAACTTTTACTCTTTACTTGACTACATTTTGTACTCTTTACTCCACTACATTTGCAATGAGCAATTACACATTATATTTTGCATGGCACCAAACTTTTTCTGCAGCAGTTTATTTCTGCCACAAAAGAAGCAATATTGCCATCTACAGGGCGCTGCAAGTACTACATCTGTGTATGCAAGGATACAAAAATCCAGCGGTGCGCTGACCTTCGCATACACGTAAAAAGTGAAGTATACTTTGGCCTTAAGACTTTTACTCAAGTTGTTTTGGAATTGGTGACTTGTAACTTGTAATGGAGTCATATTTACTTTGAGCTATCTGTACTTTTACTTCAGTATGGCTTTCAGGTACTCTTTACACCTCTACTAAAAAAGGATTCCATCCCAAAAATGATCCATATTTAGAATCAAATTGTTTTTTTGTTTTTTTTTTGTTTTTTAATCCTGTAAAGCCTGACATACAAAAGAAAAATGTAATGTTTTGAAATGGAAGCTTATTAAACCTTTGGACAAAAAAGTTTGCATGTGTTTTTTGTTGATTATCATATTTGATACATCAGGCTTTTGTGTCTCATATAGTATGACCTCAATATTATTCAGAGGCCCAAACTTGAGCCAAAAATGTTCAATTTGGTGCAGTTGCAGATATGTACTATATGTTCAAAAGGTAAAATGAAATTCTGATAGGTAAAGTCTTCCTAACAGTAAAGCAGACTACTTGCATAATGCATATAAATATCAGTTGAAATAAATATCAATAATATGTCTTAGTAGGATATTTAAATGCAGTAACTTTACAATAAGGTTCATTAGTTAAACATTAGTTAATGTATTAACTAACATGAACTAACCATGAGCAATACATTTGTTAACAAAGATTAATAAATGCTGTAAAAGTGCAGTTCATTATTAGTTCATGTTAACTATGTAGTTAACTAATGAACCTTATTGTAAAGTGTTACCTTAAATGCTTAGATTTATGATCAAAGCTCTATCATATTTGATACTCACATTTTAACATGAATAAAAAAAAAACGATGTTGGATAATCAAGTAAACCTCAGTAGCTTCAGTCCATTAAATGTTCATCTTGAAATATTACTAACAATAGAAGTTATTTGTACGTTTATTTTATAAAAATCAGTAGATTTCACTTTAAAAAGACACATTAACCAAGACCTCAAGGTGGACATTTTTACAATTATACTAAAAGGCCTTTTACTTGCAAAAAAAAAAATAAACTATCAATCAGAGGATAGAAGGCATGTAGTAGATTGTGAGCAACAGAGATCAAATATGATACAGTAGACTTCATAAATGTTGTTACTTATAATTTCACTGTACTGAGTGTAATTTTTGCGTCAATGGCGTCAAAAAGCGAAACTGACTTCAAACTTAAACCAATCTTACCTTTCCCCGAGACCTCTTCTCCTCCATTTCAGCTAGATTTGCTTCATCCTCAGCCTCATCTTCTTCCTCACTTTGATCATCTTCCTCATCATCATCTTCATCCTCTTCCTCCTCCTCCTCTTCCTCCTCATCATCTTCCATTTCTGTGAAGGGTCCATTTTTGAAGTCAGCAATCACTCAACATTCACACATAATCATATCAAAATCAGTATGCAAAACAATATGGCAAAACTCTCACGTGGCTTCTCTCCTCTCTGCAGGGCCATGAGCTTGAGTTTCTCAGGAGGCACATAATCTCCCTCAGTCTCCTCCACGAACGGTGACAGATGGGGCGGCAGTGTAACTCCCAGGAAGTATTCCTCTACGGGTAACAGAATCTTAGCGTTGACAGAGTCATACACCCACTGCGGCTGGATGTAGTACCTGTATATACAGTACATAAGTCATTACATATGTACAAGAATATACATTAATATACATTATGTATACAATCAGTGAGAGTTGGTATCGGACCTGTTGATATACTGTTTGTCAACGCTGGGTCTGTCCACAATGTGATGTGTGATCGTTTCATCTGTGGCATCATATGTGCTGCCGATGCACAGTGATTTATCCCAGGACACCTGTCCACCGAAACTCCTGCACAGCGCAAGACAAAGCTTCTTATACACCGACAAAAACGTAACTTTTGGTAAAGTAAAACTACATACACAAACTGTAGCCTGGGAAAAACACACATCTATGAACAGTTACTTGTATGAAAATCACTGCAGAGTAAAACCAATCACACTGTAAACTTATGGCACTTTCCACAAATTGGGCTTTTTGTAAAAACAAACCAACATTAAAAAAAGAGAAGTACTTAAAATGTTGTTTTTTTCCACTCAGGTGGTCAAACAAAATATTATGAGCGGTTTTATTTTATATTTATTTTATACAAGGTTTGCAATTTTAAAACCTAATTTGTTTCATTTTTGTATTTTTTTTCTAATAAAAAAAAAAAAAATGTGTAAAAATAAAAACATTTATATTTTTCCCCCATTACAAAAAAAGGTTTTAAAATTGCAAAAAAAAAAAAAAAAAATTATATATATATATATATATATATATATATATATACACACACACACACACAACATATACAATAAAATATTGCCTACATTATCCTAGTTTGGTACCAAATGGTTGTGTGTAGTTACTAGTTATTGATACAATTATATTTTCAATAATTTAAAGAAATATTGATGAGAACTTTATTTGATTACAATAACATTGATTAAAGGGTTGAATAGTTGAGCTTGACGAGTACAAGTTGAGAAAATTAAATTATTCCTTTGTGTTCCTACCATGCTGTACAAATGATGTCACTTCCTGCATGCCACAGTATTAGAGAATGTTGCATTTTTTTAAATAAAGGAAATATCTATGCAGTAACAGGGTGTGAGAAACAGCTAAACATACGTTATTTGTTAAAATTAGATAATTAGTAAGAATAATTCTACAGTGAACTGAATATCAATTAAACAGTCACAATTATGACATCATAGCATGATTTGTATTGCTGCATACAGTAGGGAAGGTGAAAACCAAAGAGATGGGACAAATGCAAATATTTTCATGTTGATTTTATGTAAAAACATAGATTATCAAACAATTCTAATAGTTTTACCTCTAAAGAACATGGGATTTGTGCCTTAAAAAGAACAGCACACCAATTTGTCCCCTATTTAAGGAAAGCACCATAGATAGAATGATGTGTGATAAAATTGAGCTGGTGTGTCACGCTCCTTCACCTGATCACAAAAGCCAGCGATTCCCTGGGAACTTCTCTGTTTAGGAAAAACTTCAGGCCCTCGAAGAGCTTCTTCTGTGTGTTCTGCTCCTGCTCCATCTTCTCTCTCACCTCCATCTTCTCCAGGTCCTCCTGTAATTGAAAGTGCATATATAAATAAAGCTCTATAAAAGCTGCATTAAATAATAAGGACAAAGTTCACCTGCAGTCACGCTGGTTTCATCAGAATGTTTTTTTTAACACCTTCACCGTGTAACCATAGTAACAGTCTCCCTCAGTGAACATGAAACATGAGGATGTGAGGTCCGTCCAAAACAACAATTAATCAAACCACGGGTTAAATGCTTCGCTAACGTTTTATGATGTGTGACTAAATAACAAGTGTCTTGTGACACTTTTTTAGTGAACTTGAAGTGTGGAAAGTTATTGTGGAGTCATATATTTGCATTAATTACAGAGATCACAAGTGCTTCAGCAAGCATAGAGGAATCTGACAGCTTTGAGTTTGCTACAATACAGCTCTGCCAAATAATTTTTTATATTCTGACCTGTGAGCTGCATTTTATAGGTGCTCTACAAATAACTTATTAGTTATTACATTTACAAACTTTGAATCATGTTTTAATTGTCTCAAACAATTTTATTTGCTATTTTTTCCTATATTGTTTTTATAGCCCTACAAAAAACTACTGTTGTACTGTGATTGTAATACCATGGTAATTTGATATATAAACAGTACTACGGTACCAAAGGATTACCATATTCATATACAAGAAAATACATTATTATTATTATTATTATTATTATTATTAATAATAATAATAATAATAATATTATTATTATTAATTGTATTACCATGTCCAAACAACCATGGTAATAATAATAATAATAATAATAATAATAATAATAAATAATAATAAAAAATAACTGTGGCTATTTGGATGTGGTAATATAATTTATAATTTATAATAATGTATAAAAATATTATTAGAATTTATAATGATTTATAATTATATATTTATAATTATTATTATAAATTCTAATGATATTTTTTATAAATTATATTACCATGTTTAACCATTGTTATTTAGGCATGGTAATAGAATAATAATAATAATAATAATAATAATAATAATAATAATAATTCAATTACCATGTCTAAATAACAACATTTGTTATTAATATAAATTCTATTTATTTTTACAAATAATAACGAATTAATTTTAGTTTTTTTTAGTAAGTATACAGGCTTTAAAGGGCAAAAAAAAAAAAAAAAAAACTTTAATCGGTGCTACCTGACTAGAGAAAAAATGCTGTTGTCTTCACTTTTGCTAAATAGGTAGGAAGACATCAACACCCACAATGCACTGGGCATGCTGCCGTCCAAGGCCACTCCCACCAGACTGCTATGGATACACTTGACCAGAGTAGAGCCTTGTTGAGTAGGAAATAATTCTTTGCAAACTTTTAGTCATAATGGTGTCGCAAGAATTCAAAGAGTAAACGTTTAGTGGTGTTGCTTTCGGTCACCAGTGAAGGATCCAGCACGATGTAGGCAGTGGCTAAAGGCTGCAAAGAATCGTAAATATGGAGAGAACGCCGCATTTGTAAAAAAAACTCTGTAGTCACCATTTTAAATTGGATGACTACGAACAGTGTTTTATGCCAAAATAATTTTTGTAAGCCACTGTAGGCGTTCACAATAAATAGGCTTGCTGTTATCATACTCGCCCACTTTAGCACCACCCTCACTGCCCTTTTGCTTTTTTATAGAAATAAAAACCATTTAGTTCAGTTGGACAACGGATGCTATAATCAAAACCTGAAAGCATCTGCTCTGCTCCATATACAGCACGAGCTGAAGAGTTGCAGTACAGTGCAGCAGGAGTCAGATTTCACTTCACTTATCACGTGAAGAGAGGAGAGATGACTGACAAGACGATAGCAGAGGATTTGGAGTGCAACAGATCCTGAGCATTATTGACAAATATCTTATCTTGTAAAATGTGCGGTCAGTACCGCTCCCCTATACACACAGTACGTGTCATTGCGAATTCAAAAACGAAAGTGAAAACGTGCATTCAATAGCGATTTCAATACCCTGCATATCGATAGCGGCTCCCTGACGGCGGCAAATCATATACAATAACCCCCACAAACCCCTGGTGTAATCGGTAACACAGGTGTTGTCGCAAGTTTATTAGCCGGTGGGAAAATGTCCTCACCACGACATCTCTAACAATAAAGACAGCTGTCACTCGCTCACCCCTTCAGTAGGGAAATGGTCCAGTTGTGTCTCCTCCTCCTCCACTGTTGGGACCATACGGGCCAGACTGGCACTCAACGCTGACAGTTTCTGGAGGGAGATTTGAAGGGGGCAAGTCTTTAAACACACTGTAACATTTGGCACAAAATATATTGTTGTTATGAAAAGAGAAAATGAATTAAGTCTTGTACCTCAGTATAGCTTTCTGAGTCCAGGGCATAATCTTCTTCAAACTCTGATTTGAGATTGATCTCTCCTTGTCCATCAAGCTAACACGCACCCGAAAAAAACGAACAGATTCAATTCACAATTGGAACGATTGGGAATTCTGCAACTGCATAATATTAATGCATTTAAAGCAAGCACATTCACATGTTCTGTGTGTGATACCTTGGGTGGGTAGACAAGGTTGAGAGTCTGGTAAAGACGGAAGTTGACAAAGCCAAGCAGCGTTGTGTAGAATTCGGTAAATGTGGCCATGACTCTGTAGTCCACATCTGTAGGGTGCTGTGAAAAGCAGGGACAGGAGTATATAATATTAAACAGTCATCATAAAATAATCTATAGAAAGACCTCAGCATCCAAAATACTGCATCATACTAAGAACACTGATCCAGATGATCAATGATTTTAACATGGGTAACAACAGCAATATGATGAAGACACCAATGTTTCCAATTCCAATTCCTTAATAAAAATAATTACAGCAATAATACAAATCAAAAAATTTCTTCCATTAAATAAAGTCTGAAAACCTTCACCTACACCTCTCACACCTCATTTGTGCAACCCAAAAATGCAAACTTGGTGCGTTGCAAACAGTTACAACATACAGTACTGTTCAAAAGTTTGGGTTTAGTAAGATTTTTTTTTTGAAAGAAGTCTCCTATATTCAACAAGACTGCATGTATTTGATCAAAAATATGGTTAAAATAGTAATATTTTTAAATACTTTTACAATTTAAAATAACAGTTTTCTATTTTAAAAATGTAATTTATTCCTGCGATGAAAAGCTGAATTTTCAGCATCATTAATCCAGTCTTCAGTGTCACATGATCCTCCAAAAAACATTCTAATATGCTGATTTGCTGCTCAAGAAAACATTTATTATTATTATCAATGTTGAAAACAGTTGTGCTGTTGCTTAATATTTTTGTGAAAACTGTAATACATTTTTCATGATAATTGTTTGATAAATATAGTCCAAAAGAACAGCATTTGTTTGAAATCTTTTGTAACATTATAAATGTCTTTATCTTCACTTTTGAATTTTTTAATTTATATGTGTCCTTGCTGAATAAAAGTATCAATTTAATAAAAAATAATCTTACTATTCTGTCTAAATATTAATGTCACAGTTTGTCCCTATTTGGGATCAAACCTGCTTTCCTAGTGCTTTTTATGTGTGGTACTTCAGTAAAATAGGGGGTTAAAAAAAAAAAAAAAAAAAAAAAAAAACTATTTACTGAACAAGCCTCAAGAGTGCAAGATATATTTTATACTCACATTATGGGCAAACTGATATGGTATGATCCATGTGATGGTTTGCCCCAGGACCTCTGCCTGGTAGTAAATGCCCTTTATGGAAAGAAAAACCTGAAGGAAAAATAATCATAAAGTCAGAGAAGTGGTTGATAATACACTCGCTGTAACACTCATGAATCATTTAAACTCATTTTTAAAATTCACACTTTTCACTCTTTGGATATGCAATACCTTTTTCAGGGAGCGTGAGGAGATAATATAGTTCATCCACTCAACGCTGAGTCTCCGGCACAGCTGAATTGTCTGAACGTGGCATTTTCCCGTGCGAGCGAACGTAGAGAACAGGAAACACATAGAGAGGGCATCATCTACATCTCGAAGAGCATCAATGAACGTGGGATATCTGGAAAAACAAACTTATTTTATAAACCGTACACAAGGAGATGACAGATCACTCATAGAAAAATAGAGGAAGAAAGTTGGTCAATGGGGCGGCTGAACAAAACAAAGCAAAATTTAAGATAAAGAAGCTAAATATAGTGGTAGATTTTATAGGTGACTTAGAACACATTCTAAATTCAAAATCCAAAACCCAAAACCTGCTGATGTAAACAAAGGCAGATGGATGGATGGATGAAGAGACAGACAGTGAGTCGAGCCAAGATAATTAAAGTATCATATTCTAGTGACTTTCTCATAACTGATCTGTTTTGCGGACAGGGACAGAGACTCTGCCCAGACTCACAACAGTGTTTGGACACAAATAGGTGCTTATCACATAACACTGTCTGGACACACAGAAACGTCTTTCACAGCATGTTGTTACTGAAGTTGTTACTGAGTTGAAGTGTGTCCTCTGCAGGCCACAGACAGCACTGCATATACTCTCACCTCTCCTTGATGATGTGGTCCAGTTTGTACGCAGGCTTGTTCTCTTTCAGTCTCTCCACTCCGCTCCAATTAGCCTTGCCATATGCTTTCCGCAGTTTCCGCACAAAAATCTATAATCAAGGAATATACAGTGAGCTCACAGACTGTCTCACAGAGGTTGTGCAAATAATACTGCATAAGTTACTACTAGAGATGCACTGATATTTATCAGCTGGTCAAATGAAATTCAATGCCATACTGGCCATAAGAATGAAAATTTAACACAGATGATTTATTAATAATCAACTGGGTACATTTTTTGTGTCAGTTTTTAAGGCATGTCGGATGCCTCTTGTATGCATTAGACAGGCTCTGTTGGCGAAGCAATTTGCACATTTTCTACTTAAACAAAAAAAAAAAAAAAAAAAAAAAAATCAGAATTGTATAATTTTTCCATCAGAATTTCACGTGGGAACTATGTGATATATTGCTTGCATTAAGCCACTGAATCAAGTGTATAAAGGCTGGCTAGAGTGACACAATGACACTGTTTCCTGCAAATATGTGAGAACAAACAGCTAAATAATTCAATATAGGGGCCAAAATGCCCAAAAGCTTATATTTTTAAATACGAAAATGCCCAAAAGCATATATTTTTTAATACAAACGATGCAAAATACAATTTCATGAAAAGTAAAAAATATTTATGGCCAATAAAATCTCACCCATTCACCCTTTATTTTCATTTTTCAAGTGGCAAAAAAAGTACATTTTTTTTACACTGTCTGCGATGTCTCTTCATAGACAGTAAAACAGACTGAGTGTGAAAAGTAAAAAAAAGTTTTTGTAAAGCATGCTTTAAAAGGCAACTCAGCTGCTCAGTAATTTCTGACTCTTTGTAATGTTGTCACAACTGATAAAAAGTGGGTTCTTACTTTCAATGTGCCTGTCATATATCAAAGGAACACACACAATAGAATAATGCTGAGTGGAAATGACTCAATATTAAAAGGTGCAGTAAGCGATTTCTGTGAAACACTCTTTATATTTGAAATCAACCCAAACAAACACACCCCTCCCTTCATTGTTCCACCCCCAAAATGCACGAACACACAATGCAAGAGTGGATGTCTCTATCATAGATGAAGTAAAACAAAATAATGCTTTGTGAAAAATAATGCGAAGACTAGAAGAATGCTAGCTCAGTCTCAGCTAGTCAAAACGCAATCATATGTACGTACATACGAGTGCATTTAGCCCAGAACACAACATTGTTTTGGATGTGCAGTAAGTTTCATTGCAAAATATGTTTTTTGTTTAATCTTTAGGTTCAGTCTTAAAAATGACAGTGTGAACGTTAAGCGAACCAGGACTAAATTAATTATTTTCTTTTTTTTGGTCCGGACCAAAAGAACCAAATTAAAAGTGTGAACACACCCTAAAATAACACTGACTAAAAAGTCTAAATTGTAGTTATTACATAACTGAAGTAATTAGAAGAAACTTTAAAGTAAATCTTTTTATTTAAAAAAAAAAAAAAAAACATTCATTTCTCAGGGCTTGAAATTAACTTTTTTACTTGGTAGCACTGGTGCTCCCAACTTCAAAAAGTTAGGAGCACCAGCAAAAAGTTAGGAGCACCACGACTAAAAAGCCTTGTCATTCGCTTGTCCAAATAAAAAAAGTTGCTTGTCTGGAAAAAAATAGGATTTTTGTGTTGTAAATATAATTTATTCTGAATATTCTCATCAGTGTTCAATCAGCTTTGACATTTAAATCTGCATATTTGTGGTACTTACCCCGAGGGCATTTTTTTTTACCTTTATAAAGGGCTTTTTCCCCTAATCTTATTAAATGCTTCATCTTTCAATTTAAATTCTTAAATTTGATCAATAAATTCAATTAAAATACTAAGATACTATAGAGCTGTTACCAGTCAAATTAAATAATTTACACTGAAAAATTACAACTGCATTAAATAATGTTAGGAGATTGTTTTAATTTTTTAAAATATACAAATAAGAAATTTTGGAAAGAATGAAACTTTTAAACATGAAACTAAACCGCCAGTAGGTGGCGGCAGGTGACTGTCTTAATGAGTGAGTCATTGAGTCATGCATTCAAACAATTCTTTCAAAAGGATGATTCATTTAATAATGACGCAGATGTTATGAATGGGTCATTGATTCTTTGACTTAACCGATTCGTTCAAAATGCTGAATCATTCAGTAATGAAAGAAAACACGATTGTGTTGTCATGAAATGTGCGATGGTTCTGCTGTAATCTTTGTTTGGAACTATTTTCACTGCTGAAACAGAACAAAAACAGCCACTATTGCGTCTAGAATGTAAGTGATTTAATTTTAACTACTTTTTACAGTTCATTGAACTGTCAGTGTCACATTTTCAGTCGTGATGGTTTTATTCAGGAAAACTCTACTCTTGGTCGTGTAATGTTGCTTAACTGCATCATGTTTTAAAATATAACAACTCAAGTGTTAATGTTGAGCCGTGTGTAACAGTGTTCTTTTCATCATCTCTCTTCAGCTCTTTATATTTTGCTCGCTAGCTCCCTGCCAAGTGACAACGAAGCGCAGTGAAGGGAGTGATTGACGGCAAATATTAACCAACCTAAAGTCTGCTTTACATTTAAGAATGTAAAGATGAAGTTTAATTGGTTGTGTGAGACCGGTTACTGTATCAGCTCACAGCAGGCACATTCTGTGCAGTAATTAGCGAACATTTTGTAGAGAAATGAAAACAGGTCGCACCTCAACAATTATTTGCACTCGCACAAATGCTCCCAAATATATTTTGAGATCGCACACGTTAAATTTAGGGAGCATATGCGACTAAAATTGTCGCAATTTTGAGCCTTGTTTCTCTCTCACACTTTCCACTGCTCCTGTTAGAGTTTGCCACAGCTGACCATCCTCCTATTTTTTGGCATATGTCATCGTTTGGCACATTGACATCGATATTTCATTAAAAATTTAAAGTAATTCAAGGCTAGAACATGAAAAAGTGATCAAAATGATAAGGATTAGAGGAAGCTGCTGGAAACAGAACATTTAGCTTTACCACAGTTCTTACCTTGTACTCTCTGAACTTGCCAACGATGGGCTCATGCAGGAGGAAGCGGATGTCTTTCAGCAGGTAGAAGGTTCTAGGGGCTGTCGAGCCCTTGTTGACCTTCTTTTTGTGTTTGGGCTCATGGGGATAGATTCCTTTCAATATACATAATCGCCTATAAAATGAGATGCATGTATCAATTCACAATGAATTTTATTAAATGCATAAATATGAAACAAAGCAGGTTACAGAACATACATCTGTGGTTCTTAACTGGTGGTTCACGAACAACACCAGGGAAGAAATACTTAAGTAATGATAATGCGCAACTAATAACTAATAATTAATATACTTCTTTTAGACTAAAAATAAGAAAGTATATTTTCAGTCAATTTTTTATGTATTTCTCAGAAATATACTTAAAATTACACTTAAGTATACTCACTTACACTAAAAAAAAGGTCTAAGTATATTTGGCCCATACTTGTACTCAATATTTTGATCGAGATATACTTATAAGTATAATTAAGCAAGTATACTAATCTTTTGATTGAGTAGCCAATTAAATACTTTTTTTCACAGAGTTTTACATACTGTCTTATAAATAAAATATTGATTTATAAAGAAACTCAGAATTAGGAACAAATCTGTTATGTGAATTTCTGTGTAGTCCACTAGTAGTGTACATAGGAATTTACTTGAAGTACAGTTAAAGGTATATTTAAAGTAAAAAAATTAGTACCTAAATAGGAACATAGTAGTAAACCTATACTTAAAGTACAAAAATGATATATAAATAGTAAACTACAAGTATGATGTTAAGTTTACTTACAAGTATAGTTGCAGAATAAAACTACTAAACCAGTAGTTTACTAAGAATATACTTCAAAGTGCACTTTCATAAACTAAAAATTGTGCTACAAGTATGTAACTAGTAAACTATCAGTATGCTGTACTTATAAGTTCACTTGTAGTTGCAGTACAAGCGAAAAAACAGTTGTAAACTAGTTGTGTAACTACTGTTACACTGAAAAGTGTATTTTATACACTAAAAAGTGGGCCAATTCAGTCCCACATAGAACTAAACTAGTACACTTATATTAGTATACTCACTACATAAAGTATACTTAAAACTTTAACTTTAAGTATACTTAATGTAAAGTTAACTTATTTTTTGTAAAAGTGTACATAGTTGAGAGGATAGCAAAAAAAAAAAAAAAAGCTTATTATTTTTTTAAAGTAACTTTTAAATACCCTTTAATGCTTATGTCAAAGGTCACGTCCAATCAAACTCTAAAGTATGGCAGCACAGATTTAGCTGTCATTTGTTAGAAACTATTTAAAAAGCAGTTGAAAACCACAGACATACATGGCAATTAATACGTACATAACAGTGAATAAAATATGTGATATTCTATATGCACTATACTACTATATAATATATGAGGAATGTAAAATAACCAAAACATCAGGATAGAAGATTTCGTTCAAGCTAAAGCTTTGTTTTTACAAACTAACCTGAAATCAGCCAGACTCAGACTCAGCTTCTTGCGGGCTTTATTCCTGGTGATGTAGTTAGTGGCTGATCCGCTCTCATACTACACAAGAAGAAATGACAGGTTAGCAAGTGCTCTGACATAACGTGAGTATAGTAATAAGTAACAAGACTTATTTTTCACACTGTCAGATCTTAAGATGATTTAGGCTTAAGAACCCTTCAAGCAAAGCTGCAAACAGCTGTTAAAGGACATTGAAGTTAGAAAATTCAAGTCACAATTATGCTGTAGATCTTTATACATACCTTTATTATACATATATGCATATATAAAATGTTAGAAGTATCCAGCAATGTGTTTAAAGCACACAAGTCTGCAGGGCCCTGCGCTCATCAACCCATCATGTTTTGTTTACCGACAGTTTTGGTCTGAATAGCAGTCTTACCTTTTTCTTTTGTAATCCGCCCATTACAGCGGATGGTATTTTCACTCGACAAAACCTAAAATTAAAACTACTGCAATAAAACTGCAAATAAATCCCAGATCAGATACTAACGTGCTTCTTCCGAACACACGTGTTTTGCGTGACGTCAGTGAGCCGAGACAGTAGGACCCTTGAATTGGGGGCGCCCGCAGGAATGCCTGCATAGAAATGCATGAACGTGTCGTGTAGTGATAGAACACGTATGTCTGGCCCTTAGTCACTTTGGTTTTGGCCCAACCTTTACAAATATGATGCACACATTCTATAATAATATCTCAAGTAGTGTTTCTTTATCCGGTGGTACGTCTTCTCGTTTTGTTATCCGAAGAGGCATTAGACAGGGATGCCCTATTTCCCCGTTTTTATTTTTATTAGCAGCTGAAACATTAAATCTTTACACTCTGCATTGCTCCCAAGTTAGAGGTATTGCGATAGGAGATTTCACTTTAACTATTAGTCAACTTGCTGATGACACTTGTTTATTTTTGAAAAACAAAAATCAGGTCCCTGTTATTCTAGAGGCACTCAAACTGTTCTCTGATGCCTCAGGTCTGTCTGTGAATCAGTCTAAAAGTGAGATTATGGCTGTACACCAACTAGAAGACTCACGTATATCTGGAATACAGGTTAAACAGGTAGTTAGATACTTGGGTATTGTAATTAGTAAATCAGCCTCAGAGAGAATCACAGAGAATTTTTCGCAAAGATTACAAAAAACAAGAAATATTTTTAACTGTTGGCTCCAAAGAAATTTATCTATCCAAGGTCGTGTATTGATTTCCAAGGCTGAAGGGATCTCCAGACTTGTATATCCTGCATTGTCTCTTTATGTAGATTCTAAAATGTGTGCTGCAGTTGATAAAATTTTATTTAAATTTATCTGGAGAGCAAGACAGTATATTAAAAGGAAAACCATAATCAGAAGTGTATCAGAAGGAGGACTTAATGCTTTAGATTTCGACACTATCAATAATGTATTTAAAATTAATTGGATCAAGCACTGTCTTTGTCAAAATAACCTTCCATGGTTCTTTATTCCCAATCAAATTTTTAAAGAATGTGGTGGTCTTGATTTTTTACTTGCCTGTGATTTTAAATGTACTAAACTCCCAATTAAGTTGTCTAATTTTCACAAACAAGCTTTTAATGCCTGGAAATTAGTCTACAAACATAATTTCTCTCCCCATTCCTGTGTAATTTGGAATAATCAATATATATTATTCAAAAACAAAACCATCTTTTGGAATGATTGGTTTAACAAAGGGTTAATTTTTGTTACAGACTTGATAAATCAGTCAGGTGACTTATATAATTATACTGATTTTATTAATTATCTTGGGACAAATGTATCTTTTAAAGAATATTTAAAACTCATTCATTGTATCTCTTCGAAACTACTTTATCTTATAAAAAACGAAAAGATGTATAATCCTATAATTGGTTCTCTTCCTGCTCTGACTGTTGAGGGCCTTTCCATTAGGGATAAAAAATTTAATAATATGTATATTAGAAGAATATTAACCAGAGAAAAAAGTGTTTCACCTAAGGCAATGGTGAAGTGGAAACAGGATTATCACTCCCTTGTTTTTCAGAATTTGTGGTCAGATATAAATAAATTTGTAATTCCTAATAAAGTCAAAGAAACTCACTTTAAAATAATAAACAGATACTATCCATGTAACAATTTTATTAGTAAATTTAAAGGAGGGTTTTCGCCATTATGTAGTTTTTGTAATGAAGAAACAAAAACAATTGTACACTTATTCTTCAGTTGTAATTATACCAAATTATTTTGGTCCCAAGTTTCTGTTTCTTTTTGACTTGTTTTACAAGTTTGTCACTATAACTGATGTAATGGTCTTGTTTATGGATTGTGATACTGGTTTAATGGAATTGGATAATATAATTAAACTTCTTATACTACTAGGGAAATATCATATACATAAAGCAAAATGTATATTGACTGTACCAAATGGTAGACTATTTTCCACTGATTTGAAGATTTTTTATGACTCTCTAACATCAATACAGAACAATCGAAAAGCTGTTAAAACATCTAAGCTGTTGAAAAGGATACTTAATGTAATAGAAACGTGACTGTTTTGTGATATAAGATACAGAATTTTGATTTAATTGTTTTATATATTCAAATGTCTTTGTATTCCCCTACTGTTGTTTCAATAAAAAAAAAGAACACGTATGTCTGTGTAATAAACTATATATAATGTGTTTATTATGTTAATATAAATACCCAATATATCTTATATTTTTGTGTATCTAAGGCATAGATAGATAAAAAGTAACAATAGGCTACATATAACATAAAATATAGCCTATGCGATCAAATGTAGGCTAGTATTTTTTATAATATAGATTATCTATCTATCTATCTATCTATCTATCTATCTATCTATCTATCATCTATCATTACATTTATAAATACTTATGCAACAAAGATACATTGTACCTTATCAAGTTTGTTGCTGTTCTATAAGCTTTAGTAAACTTAGCCAAATCTGAATTCAATAAAATAATAGCCAAATATTTCAATAAAATAATACACTTTATAATAATGAACATTTGTTTCTAACTGCATAGTTAAAAAATGGACCAGATTAATTAAAGATTAATTACTCAGTGCAACATAAACAATATGATTAAGAACCAGAGAAAAAAAAGGACAAGTGTGCCATTTCAGGGGTGTGTGAGAGAGAGAGAGAGAGAGAGAGAGCTGTAGTACAGAAGTGTACACCATACAGCATCAGTTCAGTGGTGGAGATTAAGACATTCATTTTGCAGGAACGAGTAAGGAATTGTATAAAAATGGGTTGTCTAGAATTCTTCAAAGACTTTTTCCTGGGTTTTTGGGACTATGAGACTCCGAAAGTAATGGTGGTGAAGGACAAAAAACTAGGAGTTATATACAGAGCCGTGCAGTTACTGGTGATCACATATTTCATCTGGTAAGAATTTACTTTCCACTGTCTGTCTTTTTACTAAAAATAACGTTCACAAAATTGATTCTTTTAATTGGTCATAAATATGATCTTCATCATATTTGTCTCTGAGATAGACTACTGCAGAACAACATCACGGAAATTAGAGTAATTTCATTAACTGTAGTATAAACCCAAAGAAATCTAAGGCTAAATCTAAGGACCGAAGGAGTAGTTCTGCATCTTGAAGAAATGCAATAAAAATGTCAATAGCAATAAAAAAAGTGATGCAGAGATTAATGTATCCTGATATAAATATTGTGAAATGTAAAATCGAATTATGACACCATGTTTTTATGGTTATTCATATCTGATTTACAGAATAATTTGGCTGTAAATTCATAGTTTTGGTTTTTGCATTTTCATTTATATCTTTGAATATATTTAATCTCTTTTAATGTTGATCCATATATACAGATTTTCTTCTGTTATACCCATGAAGGTGTGTTTTGCAGATAATGGATGTATTTATGTTATCTTTTATGCATGCAGGTATGTATTTATCAGTCAGAAAGCATATCAGGAGACTGAGACGCGTCCAGAGAGCTCGGTGTACACTGAGATGAGAGGTGTGGCCATGCTGGGAGACATCGTTCAGGACACTACAGAATATGTCAGACCATCTGAGGTGAGGGACCACACAACAAATAAACTGTACATAAATCACATTGTCCTTAATTAACTTGAAAAAAGTTTCCTGGGCAGACCAGATATCCTTTATTACTTTAGATATTGTAAAACATTTTCTCTGCTAGATCATAACATATACTGTAACTTGGTCAGCATTACTATTAATTGATTGTAAATTGATTAGAAACCCAGAATTCCTTCATGCACAGGGTGGTGATGTCATCAGTACTATTCTTAGAAGAGAAGTGACGCATGATCAGACGCAGGGCACATGTGCTGAGGTGAGTGCAAAACCTAAACAGTAATATTAATACAGAGTATTTATGTTTTGGTTGGAATTCTTGATCCGAGTCAAACAGCATTTTTAAAACAACTTTTTTCTTCTGTGCTTTTTCAGCATTACAGTGTTGCCAATGCCAACTGCACAAAAGATTCTGACTGCACTCAAGGGGAAATTGACTTTGATGGTCATGGTGGGGTTTATAATGCATACATACATACAGTAGGGTCCAAAAGTCTGAGACTAGTTTAAAGTCACCATGAAATCAAAATGGACAATTTTTTTTTCTATGGAATATTCCAGTATTTATTATAAATGAATTATCCGTGCACATCATTATTTTTTTTTATTCATATGTCCTCGTAATCATTAATCAAAATAACTTGCCTTGTGCAGCGACATTTCTTACTAGCATGAGGGCGAGACAACCTGTCACTCACATGAGATTCACCAATAGCAAACCACAACTATCCAATCAATTCCCGATGGACAAAATCAAGTCCAACCCTACATTTTTTCATGTTTGAGAAGCAGTTACACTCGTATATATGTTGCAGTCATCACAATAGGGAAGAAAAGACTATCACAACTTCCATTTTACAAACTTCTTCTGATTTAATATGCAAAAAAATGAAACCTTGGAGTTAAAAATGAATATGAATGTCAGAATTTGCTTTAATGACTGCAGCACAAATTATTATTGTTTATTTAAATCCAAAACAAATGAACTAAAAACATTAATGAAAAAAAGATTTTCAGCTGATGGCCCACTGTATAAATATGAATATCAAAATCATTTCAGCAAGTCCCAGAATAGTTTGAATATGACTTATATCAACATGTGAACTTGTTTTTGAGTAGGTCAAAGAACAGGACGGTGTATACCGTACTACAACTACACATTCAAGACCTGTGAGATCAAAACCTGGTGTCCCATTGAGGAATATGCTGTTGTCAGGTATTGCGCTTTAGTTTATTGGTATGTGAAAAATCAAGCAGAGAAATGCACTAAAATGCCTTTTCTGTCCCCCACAGGGAACCAGCTTTGGAACAGGCCATTAATTTCACAGTGTTTATAAAGAATGCCATCCATTTCCCAAAGTTTAAAGTTCTGAGGTACGTTTATGAGTTTCAGAATATTTCATAAATCAGAGGATGTTTAACCAATGGCAGCATCGTGTGAATTTTGTGTGATCAAAAATGCATAAAAAGTGGCATATTTTTGTAGGCCAACTCGTAAATTAGCATCACACTGGTTCCCTCAATGAAAACCCAATAGGATTTTTCCATTGGCTTTTGGATTATTGCAGGAAATAAGCTCTGTGACCAGCAAAAGTCAATGATTCATACACATGTTCATTGGATAATATTCACAAATGAATATTTTGAAGTCTAAAAACAATTTCCAAAAGTAAAAAGCTAAATGTAGGCTACAGAACTACACCGTGGTCACATGACTTCAATGTCAAAGCTTCAGACAACTCTTTAAAGTACAATTTCCCTAATATAGTTTGAATAGTTTGCAAGAGTACGAGTATAAGCACAATGAGACTAGTGAGTTGATGAGTTTTTCTGTTCGGTGTGATTATGTTTAATATCCCGACAACCCTTTGTTGTCCCATTTAGCCATTTGTTAGCAATCGCATTTTTTAATACAAGTAAAAGCTTTAAAAAAAAAAATCACAGGGGGTTTTACTGATGTATTTTTTATTTTGGAGAAGTTCTAAAATGCTAATACGCTTATAGATTTTGACCTACCAAAAAAACAAAAAATCCCTGCAGCACTCTATAGTAACACTTTAGAAATTTCTTATATACAGTACACCATCAATCAAAAGTTTGGGCACTTACACAATTAATTTGTTTTATACTTGATCTTAAAAATCTTTTAAAAATTGCCTATGGTTTGTAGGGGCAATATCAAACCAAACAAGCCAAAGAAGTTGTTACGGTGCCATTATCACCCACAGACCAACCCTTATTGTCCAGTGTTCAGCTTGGGCTTTATCGCAGCGCAGGCCAGAGAGAAATTCAGTGAACTTTGCAGAACGGTATGTACACGGTCTATTGTCAAACAGTATACCAATTGTTTTTCTGCAACAGTAACCTTTTTATTTGTCAGTTTAATATATGTGTTAATGTGTTTAGGGTGGAATAATTGGCGTGTTCATTAACTGGAAGTGTGATTTTGATGTCGATCCCTCTAAGTGCATTCCAACATATTCATTCAGAAGGCTGGACATGAGAAAAAACCTGCCCAGCTCAGGATACTACTACAGGTATGGCTACTATTAACTGGTAGTACAATCAACAGGAACTTCCGTAATTGATTGTCATTTAAAATATGTTGTGTGCGCCGTGTAAACATGATGGTTGCTGTAGTTCTACACTATGAGCATTCACTCATCTCACTCGCACAGAGTCAGTATTCCTTAAAATGAATAAAAACAGTGAAATGCAATTGCAGAATATTGCACAAACCTGCAATAATTAAATATATATAAATTAAACAAATATACTTTTTATGTATTTAATCTTGTTTTATTAACCAATGTCTTTGCTGCTGAATAATTCCATCTCTTAAAATATTTTTTTACTTTTCAGGTTTGCAAAATATTACCATAAGGATGGTGTGGAGTACAGAACACTCATTAAAGCCTATGGGATTCGCCTGGATGTCATTGTTCATGGACATGTGAGACCATACAGGAAGTACATTAGTGCCTGTCTGACATGCTGATTGCACATATGCCTTATATTGAAACGGTATTTCCTTTCAGGCAGGAAGATTCAGTCTGATTCCGACCATCATCAACACTGTCACGGCCATGACGTCAGTAGGAATTGTACGTTTTTGCTGAATGCATATTAAAAACATTGGGTTAAAAAGTTTGAGATAATGACAGTGACAGCAGACATAAACACTTTGCAAATTGCATTATGGGAATGATTCTCAGGTTTCACTCACAGTGCTTGATCTGGAGTAACCCTGATGGAAAGGGGCACTGACGGACATATACAGCTTGTTGTCATTTAGAATCAGAGTTTGCTTAATCTTAAGAAATGTCTCATTTTCTCTCGCCTAGTGCTCAATCATCTGTGACTGGATAATGCTGACGTTTATCGATAAGAATGAAGTCTTCAGTGATATGAAGTTTGATGATGTAAGTCAAACAGGATGAAGAAGATTTCACTGAAAAAAAATTGGTGTAGGATTTACTTTGAAACAATTTTCACTCAGAAATGCTAGTAAATTTCACAAATGATTACAAAGAGTAGCACATTGATTTAAATAGTATTGACTGAAATAGTATTCTCTTGTAAAACACTCCAGTAATCTTTTTTTATTTACAACTTTAAAAAATATATATATTTTATGTGTGTGTTATGGTATGTTATGTTGGGAATAAAAAAAAAATGTAAAAGATAATTACGACTTTTTATCTCACAATACTCACATTTGCGAGTTTATATTGCAATTCTGCCTTTTTTTTTTTTGCAATTGTGAATTTATATCTCGCAATTTTGACTTTTTTCTTGCATTGCGAGTTTAAATCTCGTAATTTGGGCTTTTCTCACAATTACAAGTTTATATCTCGTAATTTGGGCTTTTCTCACAATTGCGAGTTTTTATCTCGTAATTCTGACTTTTCTCACAAATGCAAGTTTATATCCTGTAATTGACTTTTTCTTGCAATTCCGAGTTTATATCTCGTATTTCTGACTTTTCTCACAATTGCGAGTTTATATCTTGTAATTCTGACTTTTTTCCTTGCAATTGTGAGTTTTCTCGCAATTGCGAGTTTATATCTCGTTATTCTGACTTTTTTTCTCACAATTGTGAGTTTATATCTTGCAATTCTAAGAAAAAAGTCAGACTTTTGAGAAAGTCGCAATTATCTTTTTTATTTAGAGGCGGAAACAAACTTCCTTAGAATGTTTCTAATATGACAAATACGAGATATTTATAAGAGTTTTGCAAATCAGTTTATACATGTATCAGCAGCATTTTTATTATGTTCTTTAATTATCATTTAAACACCTTCATGCCATTCCAAACCAGTATGACTTTTTTCCATTGAGCACAAAACAGAAATATTTCACAGAAAATAATGTATAAAAAAGAAAGTCATCCAGTTTGGAACATGATGGTCAATAAATGAGGACGGAATTTGTATTTTCTATTTCTTGAATAGGTTAATCAAAATTTGTTTCTATTTTGTTTAATCAGGTCTCCAAGCAATCCAGCCGGCCAGTGACAACAGACCTCACTCTTACAAGCTATGGCTCCACCCACTCTGACCTCTCAGATGGCGTGCCATTGTAAAGCATCCTTCCGCCACCAAAACCACTCCAGTGATGGCATACCATGCCTAATATAGAGTGTAGTACAGTATTTTTTACATAAAGGACTGGATATTTTCCTGTCTGAGGAAAATAAGTGTGGAAAACAGCACAAAATGCCATATCAGAATCTTGAAAAGCTTAAAAAAAACATGCAAAACCACATATTGGTTCAGCTTCGCCTCAATAAATATTAAAAAATGATCATCAATTTACTTGCTTAGTGTTTAATTAATCTACACAACTGGTTTGCATGCATCTTCCATCTTTGAACTGTCATGAAACAAATGTTTTACTTCTGTAAAATTCCATGAAAATGAATATTCATTAAGTAAAAACTTGAATATTGTGTTTCATACAAATGTGTCACATGATTTAATTTCCAGGACCTAAAGCAGCACTTGATTTTGATCGGACTGTTAAAATATTTACATTTTGATCAAATATTTTTCTTTGGAATAGTGTGCACAGACAAATCCCACAAAACAAACATGATGAATTTTGATTTCATGTTGACTTTAAAGTTTGACACCAAGTTTATCTGGTGATTTTTCTGTAAAGCTGCCATGAAATGGAAGTAGCAATAGTCTGTTCTTCTCTATTGTGATGTATATCCGAGTGATATCGAACAAGAAAAAATTTAGGATGGGACTTGATTTTGTCTGCCGGGAAATGATTGGATCATTGTGGTTTGCTTTTGGTCGTTCTCATGCGAGTGACAGGTTGCCCCATCCTCGCGCCAGTAATGTCATCAGAGAAGAGATGTCACTGCAAGAGGGAGGGGAAGTTATTTAGATTAAAGATTATGAGGGCACATGAATTAAAAAAAATAAAATAATGATGTGCATGAATAAATTTATAAAAAATACTGCAATATTCCATAAAAAAACAAGAATTGTCAATTTTGATTTCATGGTGACTAAGTACTGAAAAAGATAAATCTGGGAACCTTCATCCATCAACAATCATCTTGCATAAGGAAAGATGAGACGGTTTCTCCAAAGAGAAGCACTTGCACTGCTAACCTGATAACAACTCTTATGATATTGGTTACAGTAATGAAATTTAGGGGAAGAGGAACGGCATCTTCCCAGCTCTACTCTAAATGTGATTAATAGAAACCTATCGATTTATGCAGCTCACACTTCTGAGGTTTATGGATCAGTCTTTTAAGCAATGATCAAGGGTGCGTATAAAACCCCATCTCCCCAGACAGGACAAGAGACTGAAACCAGATGCTAAAGAGAATGGACAGACTATGAACTTAGCAGGACTATGTAGCCGTTTGTCTACTGCACAACATAGTCTTGTATAGATTGCTTACAACACTTCTTTTAGTTTATTAAAAATAGAAGACAAGTAAATAATCTAATTTTGTGCTTATTTTCATGGAAATGATCATACATTTGTTTATTTGATGAATTTAAAATTCAAAAGAACAGAAATTTGTAACTATGTAAAAATCTTTACTGTCACTTTTGATCAATTTAATGAATCCTTGTATTATGTTATAGTTCATGTCAGCTGAGGTCCATTAAATATTATTAACAGATACATATTTTGATTTTAACAATGCACTAGTAAATGTTAAAATTAATATTAACTAAGGTTAACAAATGCTTTAGAAATCCTTTTCGTTGATAGTTTTAAACTGCATTTAGACATGCTCCAAATGTAGGTAACAGGGTCACAAAAAATGCAAATCTTGTAAAATAAATGCAAAAACAAAACAATTAGTATAAAATAATAATTAAATATATTGAAATAATTAGTTTGACCTCCTGAATGTTAAGCACCTACTTTGAACGTTTGCTGGAAAAGAGAAATCTTTTAAAATGTTTCAGACCCTATTCTGAAGAAAACGCTTTTTGCTCTTACATTTCAGTAAGTGGTGAGTACAGCAATGCCAATTCGCAATGGTTGGATTTCAAATTGCATATTGCATAGCATGTCATATATCTCCATGATGTCCAGGTCTTTGCCTCAGAGATATGAAATCAAATTATAATGTGGTAATGTAGAGTGGGAAGGCAGGGCTGGGTGCCAGGCAGTGATGTGGACGTCTCATTAAGTTAAACTGGCTATTGCAAACCTCAAATAGCCCTATATGTGGTTACAAAAACTAAAAGCCATATTCTTTACAGAATTAAACTCATAAACGTCAAAAAGAGGTGATTTCCAAATGGACTATTACCACAGGGACATATTAGTTGCATGACACTGTGAGAAAGAGCAATATCAATGCAGATTCAATTAGTAACCATAATGACCAAAATCATCATTTACATTTGATTACTTAGGAAGTAATGAAGGAAGATCATTTGCAAAAGTGAATTCTTCATATACAAAAATATTTATTAACACACAATTAAAAAACTTCCAGTACCAAATCATTTCCACTGTTATAATGTACACAAATTTAATTCAGATCTCATCTGTACAAATGGCACAAACTCACGTAGTTTGGCACAACTGATGGAGAGTGTCAGGTGAACAGCATCTATGCGTTCATACTAAGGACCCAGTCAATGGTCTCTAGCAGGAAGCTCATATTATAGTGGGCGGCAATGTTCCGGAACACTTCCACCTGCTCAGAGAAGCTCTGTAAACACATCCAAACAAGTGGAAATAAGAAAACATGACAGACCACATGACTAAAACAAGAACATTTGTCGGTGGTCCATTGATTGTAAAACATACACTACCATTTGAGGTTGGTAATATTTTTTAAATGTATTTGAAAGATATTTCTTCTGCTCACCAAGGCTGCATTTATTTAATCAAAAATAAAACAAAAACAGTAATATTGTGAAACATTATTACAATTTAAAATAAATGTTTTCTCTTGTAATATATTTTTAGCTGAATTTTTAGCATCATTACTCCAGTCTTCAGTGTCACATGATCCTTCAGAAATCATTCTAACATGCTGATTTGCTGCTCAAGAAACTTATCTTCTTTAGTGAGTATAAAGTTCAAAAGAACAGCATTTATTTGAAATAGAAATGTTATTACTGTCACTTTTGATCAACTTAATGTGTCCTTGCTGAATAAAACCTTACCGACCCCAAACTTGAATGGTAGTAATACTAATATCCGTAAGTATTAGCATATTAGTAAAACACAAGTACCTTTGTGGTGAAGCTGAGGTTGAAATCTCCAGCACAGCTACAGTACAGCGGCATATTTGCTTCCTTCACTCCTTTGCATTTGGCACATTCCTATGATGGGATGAAGTGCCATAAGTGCCATTTACAGATGTGAAGGTCAATGGATGTGCAATACATTAAACACTTACATTTTAAACTTAAAGATTTTACAAAACCATAAATCTAAAACACTCTGAAAGTGGTAAATGATGCCGTTTGTGTCTCTCACCAGGTCTTGTAGGGTGTAACTCATGAGTTTCTTCTGGAGCGCCTCCACCAGGGCCATTTCTATGGACTCTGTGTCGTACTGGGCCTGACAGTTAGAACAGAACCACTGAGGAAGAACTGAACCATCCTACATGGGGAAAGAGGAAAGAAGAGTGAAGGGAGAATCTTATTGTCTTTTTTGGCTAGCTTGATCACATGGAAAGGAATGAACAGGTGGGAAAACACCAAATAGTTGCAGCTTAATGAGTTTAAAAAAAAAGCTCTTAAAATCCCTTAAACATAAAAATGAATGAGTAGTAAATCATTAACCGCAGGTTTAAATATAACAAACTTTAACAATGAGAGTCAGGTTGTCACCTGGGAAACCGCAGGGTCTTTGCAGAGATCAAGGTCACGACAGAAGTTACAGTGGTGGCAGATAACCTCTGGCAGGACGTAGGACTTGCAGGGGTCACGGAACTGGGCGTCCTCTGAGAATTCTCCAACATCCACCAATCGCAAAAGATCTCGCTTCAGTTTATTCACCTGATTGACAATGTTGGCGTCCAGAGAGAGCACCTGGAGGGACATTACACACAGAAACAACATCTTCATAAAATTGTTCAAAACTTTTAATGTTTGTGAAAGAAGTCTCTTATGCTCACTAAGGATGTATTATTGTAAAATATTATTACAATTTTAAAAAACTGTTTTATATTCGAAAATATTTGAAAATGTAATTTATTCCTGTGATGTCAAAGCTTAATTTCCAGCATCATTACTCCAGTCTTCAGTGTCACATGATCCTGCAGAAATCATTCTAAAATGCTGATTTGATACTGAAGAAAAATTTCTTGTTATTATCAAAGTTAAAAACAGTTGTACTGCTTAATGTTTTTGTCGATAACTGTGACATTCTTTTCAGGATGATTTGATGAATTGAAAGTTCAAAAGAACAGATTTAAAACAATTTATAACAACATTATAAATGTCTTTACTGTCACTTTTGAGTTTTAAAAGTATACAAGCATTAATAAAATAAAATCTTACTGTCCTCAAACTTTTAAATAGTAGTCTTGTGTAGGGATGTATTGTTACAACTTAAGGAGTTTAAAACACAATTCTGCAGAAAAAACACAGGAGCAAGGGTGCATGTTGATACCTGGCAGACGTATTTAATAAACTCCAGAGCAGGGTTATTGAGGGGCAAGTGAGAACCAGGAAGAACAGGAAACATCTCTGAAGGGAGTGTAACACTGCGAGTGCTCGACACTTTCTTCTGAATCTTCTGAGTGATGGTGAAAAAGTTCTGTGTGAGTTCACTTGACACATACTCCTGGGAGAATGTAATCAAACCTACAACACAACAGACACAACTACATGAGTGAATCTTACAGAAGAGTAGTGCTGGGTGGTATGACCAAAAATCTGGATCACAGTATTTTTTTTCTTTTCATGACTAGACCTTTATATAAGTTTATAGTGGCTTATTTTTCTGTAGGAGTACATTGAATATGAAACACTGTAATGTCAAATACAAATTTACTTTAAAAAATGGTGGTAATCAAATCAATTTATAAAACAAATAATTTAATTAATCTTTTAAAATAACAATCTTTTTGATGGGTTGTAATGAAGACCTTTAAGTTTCTGCTGTTTAATAAACTATAGAAGTACAGTGTACTGAGCAATAGTAATATATTTCTGTTATAAATTCTTCAAGTTAAACCAAACTTTTATTTTGACAGGTTGTCATGAAGACCTTGACATGATAGTTATTGTTAGTTATCAAATGAAATGATGAAATGCTCATGAAGTGACTCTCAGAGCAGCTCTGAAGATGAAGTTCATGTGTTCATGTCTTGGTAGACACTAAAAACACCACGGGAGTCATGAGTTCTTCAGTATGTGTATGTCACATAATGTATTTGAATAGATGTAGCAATTGTTTCAGCTACGCACCAGTATGGCGAATTTGAAAGACACATAACATACGTGAAACTGAAACCGGTGTACTGCCCAGCACTACAAAAGAGCAATTTTTTTTAATACATATATAAAAAAAGTCTCTCTTGCAAAACATTTCAATTCTAAGTTTAATAACATGAAACAATTAAAAGGATGCCTTTAAATTATTTTTTGAAAATATCAACTCTTCAATTTGCTTGACAATGAAACTAAAATATCAAATGACAGCGGTTATAATTCATCAGGATTAATCTCATGGGAAGTGTATTTGAGAATACAATCATAAATTCCCTATTACAAAAGCACAAAGCTAAATTTTTATATATGTCTTACCAGGAAGTGCACTGACATCCCCAGTTGGCTGCTGGGATGCTTGGGTCGCTCCTCGTCTCTTAATGGGAGTAGCACCAGGGGCGTTCCGCCGAAGCTCTTGTCTCATGCTGTGATAGACAGCTGCAATGTAGGCTGCAAACAACCAACCAATTATCATGATGAGAAATTATAATAAAATGATAAATTCCCTTGTCATGTTTCTTGAGCATCAAATCAGCATATTAGAATGATTTCTGAAGGATCACATGACATTGAAGACTGCAGTTATTTTAAACTGTAACACTTCACAATATTACTGTTTTTACTGTATTTTTGATCAAATAAAAGCAGCCTAGGTGAGCAGAAGAGATTTCTTTCAAAAACATTTTAAAAATCGTACCGACAACAAACTTTTGAACACTAGTGTAGTGGAACAAAAAGACACCAAACAATTACAATTTCGGAAAGCTAAACAAGGACAGTAATGGGAATTTTGAAAATGTACAAATGAAACAAATAAAATCTGTAATGTTACCTGAAGTGATCATAAGAAAGTATTTCTGACAGGATGCCGTCTGAGGAAGATACTGCATGATGTTCCAGTTACTTTCAATCAGGTCTTCCACATCTTCTTCCCCATCCTGTTCTTCATCCTCCCCTTGGTTTTCTTCATCTTCATCCTCATCCTCACTTCCAGCCTCCTCTGCTCCATCCTTCTTTGTCTTCTTTTCATTGCCATGCTAGAGTGGGTGAAAAAAAGAAAAAAGAAAAAGTGTGTTACAACTTGAATCACCAGTCTTTTTACACTGAAAAATTCCAAGTTGAAACAAGTTGTTTCTAGGCCCTGTGCTTTACCTCTCCATACAGAAGGCTTGAGGGCAGCTTTCCCTTCACTCCTCCATAGTTAGCAGGATCCATCCACAGCAGAAACTCCCAACAGCGTGAGAATGTGATGGACAGAGAGTGGAAGATCTCCTTTGAATGGATACTAAGTCGAGACACAAGACAGGAAGACAAACAGCAAACAGAAAATTTAACAATCTAATACCAAGCCTTGGACTTCAGAGACTTGCACATCACACAAGAAACTAGGACTAGAGTCTAGAGGAGAATTAAAAAAAAAAAAAAAAAAGTTTAGGGTTTAAAACCTGTTAGTGATATACTCCACGTATGCAATGGAGTCATCAATACGTCGTTTCTTGGTGCAGAGGATGAGACGGTTGAAGTTTCCATAGATCACAGATGATCCCAGGCGCTTAAACTCTGCCACAAGTCTTAAGTGAAGAAGTGTGAAAAATATTAGTAGTCATTCTGTGGCTCAAACAGTAGAGCATGGTGCTAGCAAAACCAAGGTCATGGGTTTGATTCCCATGAAACACATGAACTGATAATTTATACTTTTAAAAGTAGTTTTGGGTAAAAGTATCTGCCAAATGCATACATGTCAAATGTAAAAGCAGTATTTAAAGTTGCATTTTTGTTCACGCATCACTTATTATTCCTAAACAACCAATATGACAGTGGTTTTGGACCAACACTGATCTTGTTCTTTTTTCTTCACTGTCACTGATATAATTGGTATGGAAGCTTGTTTCTGCCACTAAATAAAAAAATTAAAAAGATAATTTCGACTATCATACAACTATGACTTTTTTTCTCAGAATTGTGAGATATAAACATCTTTAGTTTATAGCTCAATTCTGAGAAAAAAGTGAGAATTGCAAGAAAAAGTCATAAAGTGATATAAAAAAAAGTTTATATCACGCAATTCTGACTTTACAACTCGCAATTGTGGGTTTATCAAAATTGTGAGATAAAAAGTCACAATTACCTTTTTTATTTTATGGCAGAAACAAGCTTCCATAACTAGGAGACTTCATCTCATGCGAGTGTATGAAGTACTATTCATTTAAAAAAATAGTTGCTTTAAATAAAATAAAAACTCTGAGATACTTTAATAAGAAAAAGTTTTGAAATTGTAGATAAACTAAAAGTGCGGTCACATTTACCATTGTAAGGCAAATTTTCATGGGTGAAACCCAGTCATTTTAATAGGAATTTACACAATCTGGAATATCGTGTTAGGGCAAAAGTTTACCCCACGCAGACTTGTTGTGCAGAACAGAAAGCTGCTTGATTTGAAATTGATTTCTTTGAGCTGTGCTTCATACCGACAACAGACCTTTTTTTGCCTGCAAAACTTTGCTAATGTGACTGCACCTTAATGGAGCAACTTTCTTTAACTCCAGACATCAAGTTAACATGAAACTGGTAGTCTGTGAGCTGTACTCACTGTAGGAAGATCTTCTTCATCATGTTGAGGAGGGTGCGGTGCAGGGCCGGGTCGTACAGCAGAGAACTGGGTGATCGCAGCCACCGATAAAAATGCATAACCTGGTTATCAGCATAGACGTTATGATACTGCGTGATCTCTCGAACCCAGCCAACAACCATACTCTTCAGAATCCTGCACAAGGACAGAAAATAGTGAGAATGAGTTTTTGCAGAAAAACAAGATGTTTTGATTAAGTTTACTGGCTTTACTCATTTATACATGCATACCTGAATGTGTTGGAGCAGAGTGCTGTCTCGTCATAGCTGGCCACTGCGTTTGCCCCCTGATTCCCTGACATCATTTCCTCTAGTGATGCATGCTGAATGACATCAAAACTGACGCCCATGCTAGCCCCGCCTTCCATGTCGTTAACGTGCTGGGACTGCAGAATGGTGTTCACCGCCAAACTCTGAATATCCAACTCCACACAAACTGGAAAAATAGCCAAAAGTGCTTTATAGAGATACATTTTTAAAAGTTATATTTTTTTTTTTACCAATATTAACTTTTCAACCTGATCCATTGTCATCTGTTCTTTAATATCAAGTCTACCGATTAAATAGGGTCGTTAGCACATAATGATATTTATAGGTAAAGTAAATTATTTTTTATAAATTATTTTAAATTATAAATTTTGTATAATTACTCAACTTTTCAAATATAAGCCCTTAATCTCAAGGGAGAAAAACAGCTTATTTAAAAACATATAAATAAATTATTATTATTATTATTATTATTAATAAAAAAATACCATAATTTTGCATAAATATGACAAATAAAAAGATCAGTAATTATTTAATTTAAAAGATACATTTTATTTATTTACCACAATTTTGCATAAATATAATGAAAAATAAAAACACCAGTAATAATTATTATTTTTATTAACAAAAATTCATAATGTTTATCATATTTACTATTGTTGTAGTCTAATGATGATGTAGTTATGTAAAAAAACAACAACAAAAAAAGCAGATATAAAACAATTACAACAACAACTTAAGTGGATATTTAGGCTCTACTGCCATCTCTTGCTAAAAATACAATATTCTTCCTGTGTCTTTAATATCTGCTGTACTCGTAGTCTTCGTGTCTGATCATGTGTCTTAATTTGCTTACCTGTGGAGTAGCAGCCCTGGCTGTTGATCTCCATGGAGCCTCTCTCATCACTCTCCATCACCAGTCTGCTGTCGTCAGCCTCTTTCCCCCCAAGGTCCGGCCGTGCCGTAGGTGACAGCCACAACAGGTGGTTGTGCTTTCTGAGATGACGTGCAAGAAATAGATCCGATCCAAATATAGAAATATCCTGAGGCAGGTTTCCCACGGGAAGGTGATAATACCTGCAAAAAGAAAGGACATTACAGTACATGAGTCTGAAGTCAGCTTCTCCTAGCATGCTCCCTGATGTTGATTTTTTTGGGTTTAAAGAGTTCACTTACATGAAAAATCAAATGTTCTTTGATGTTTTAAAATAAATTGTTCAATCTACACTATTATTTATAAGTTCAGGGCAATAGTTTTTTTAATCCTTTTATTCAGCAATTTAATGCATTATTTTAGTTGTTGATAGTTCAGATTTCAAAAGTTCTCAGATGTCCTCTGTTCAAAAAGACCTGCCACATCAGCAGTGCTTATTTGAGGTTCAGAAATGTGGCCCGCCCACCCACCCACAGTGACAATATATGAAGAAAATACATAAATATTTTATTATATAAATACCAGAATAAGAAACTATTATTCTAGTGTGTATAATGAATAAGATCTTAAAAGGAAATTAGCAAAATAACCAGCTTATACTAAGGGGGAGAGAGAAAATGGTCACATCAACTAAAAAACACAAACCCAGACACTAATTTTACACTGACTTGAGTGCAATACGTAAAAAAAGATAGCTCCTACACTAATTAAATAAATCTAACTTCATATTCAAATCTAAATAGAACTTCTAGTATGACAGTGACAAACATGTGTGGTGTACCTGGCCATATCAAAAGCCTGTGAGAGGCAGCTGTCCAGGTTCAGGTAGTGTTTGATCATGCGGCGAGCTCCGTGCCGTTGCCAGTCCAGTACATTGTAGCTTATCTCATCAATAACGTGAACCGGCACCACCGGGAACTCTTCCAGTACAGTCATGCCGGCCGCCAGACGCCGCAGCTCCCAGTTAGACTGAACAGCAATCAGGGTCGGACCACGCCGCTCCTCCTGCACACAAGTTCGAAAAACGGCTGCTATTTATCTGCTTCACTGTGCTATTGGCTTTGTTTTAAAGTACCTCTATTATGCTTTTTTGCATATTACCTTTCATGTAGTGTGTAATATAACTGTTTGTGAATGTAGAAGGTCCACAAAGTGCATGATAATTGGAGTTATTGTCACCCAAAAGAAAAAACCTACATAATGTCTAAACTTTGTTTGTTATAAGTTAACTTATAACGAGATCATTCACGAGTGCGCAAAAACTCAGCACTGGACAAAAACTCCAGCATTTTGAGAGATGAGTGGATTCTAACTTAAACACATCTGATTGGCCAAGGTGTTTAAGAAATCAACAGATATGTTTGTGATTGGCTACACTGAACAACTTTGCTCTCTTGAGGGTGTTTTCTGCAAACACCAAATCTGCTTCGCCAATATGCTATTATTACAGATAAAACTGATCGTAGACCAGCCATTATGGGCAGCTTTTCCAATCAGAAGCAGCAGCAGTCAGTGGCTCGAGTGAAAAAATTCCACTCTAGTCTCAAGTCCGTGGCCAGGGGAAGGCTAAGCCTTGCCCAGCCTTATATATGCTCCGCCTTTGTGAAAAACGTCTCCGCCTATGTGAACAACGTGCATGCAATTGTAGGACACCTCCAACACAAAATTAGGAATCTTTAAAATAGCATAATAGGGGCACTTTAAACAACATGTTGAGGCTGTACCTTGTAGTTGAGAAGAATGCGCTGCAGTGCACGGTAGATGGCTTTGACGTCATTTTCAGCACGCACTTCAAACAGATGTTTCTCAGGTGGCAGAAGCTCCTCTGTGGTCTTCTCCAGCAGTGCTGTGCGCTCTGCTCCGTACAATGAACTCAGGTTCGGCATCTGATTACTGCGTACCTACATTTGGTGTAAATACAATAGTGTAAACTGCATCATCATCTTTGCACTGTGTATTTCTTGCAGGGATGCGTGATTAATCTAAATAAAACCAGCTGTGATTTAATTAAATAAATATATATGCTGCATGTTCACTGTTCTTTTACAAGCGTTTTCAGACCATCTTCCTAAACTTGTTATGAGAAGCGCATATTACCAACCAACTGTTGACAACAAGAGAGAAGCTTTAAGCTCTTGGGTTAACGTTTAAATGAAGAAATTAAGACAGCCATGAATATTAGTATTGTAATTTTACAGTTATACTGTATTTTTATTTTTTTATTATATTAGTTTTCTTAAATACTCTTTTTTAAAGTAAAATATTACAATAGTAATATTTATTTTGTTTAATATTTTATTTAGTAATAATATTAATAATCAAAATCATAATACAAAAATTATTATTATTATATAGTCATGATATATAATCAAACATTTTTTGTTTAATTGCTGTTGAGTTTTGAGTTCACATGTTTTAAGCTAAAATGTGGAGCTTACCGTGTCGAGAACAAAGATGCTGGCTTTGCGTTGGGATGGTATGAAGAGGCCAAAGAGAGCCTTATGGCCCTGACTGTGATGGTACAGGTAAATGTGCCTTACACTGCCTGTAACACATAAAACACACTATATTTAACCCAAACACTTAAAAGCACATCAACCACTAAACAGTAATGCACAAACATTACTACAGTGCATGTACAAATTTTGTAACCAATTACCAACAAAACTAAAACCACACTGAAAGTGATTGTCACCTGGCTCAAGGTAGCTGAACTGGGCCAGGGATCTCATCTCTAGGTGTTCCAGGTCAAAGGTATCAGCCTCTCTGCCAGCCAGGTCTCTGACCACCTGTTTATTGACCATACACATGCAGCCCAGCTGGACCAGAGCCCGGAACAGCAGCGGAACCTACAGGTCGCGTGAGAGGGCACAAGACATTTTGACCTCTCTCGATACTGCAAGATATGGTCAATGCACTACAGAGCAGAAAACCTCTCTGGAAATCTCCAATTAGTCTAGAATATTCCAGGCTGACTACAAAAATAAAGACAAATTCATACACCATACACCAAAATCTTATATTTTGCCCTTACCTGTGTCTCATAGACACCCTCAATATCAGGAGCAGAAAGGTCAGCATTGATCTCATTGATGTGTTCTTGGTACATGTCCTCAGGAACTGCATACTGGTACAGGTAATACGCCACACCAGAGCGTGGAAGTATCCGGTTCACCTGTAATTTAAACACGTCAGTGTGAGAATTCTCCCTAACTGAATTAAGAACACAACTTTGATGGATGAGCTGAAATATCCATGTTTAATCACTGCAACACTCTTTGGAATACTTGATTCTGATCAAAATATAGGTACATATTTATTATAGAAAATATATATTAACAATAGCAAAGATAGTATTATTGTTAATAAATGTAAATTAATATTGTTGCAAAATTCATCTTCTTGCTAAGCAGATTTCTATATTGTAATGGACTCTTTGTCTTAAAAGGAAGCTTTAAAGCTAATCTCCAAACAAGATAAAATTCTTCACTGACATATTGGCTTGAACGTTTAATCAGCTGAACAGACTGACACTAAATTAATTTATATTCTAGAACATAAAGAATTCTCGCTACACAGATCATGCACAGAATTAGTGTTGACAATTTTATACAGCAGACCTTTTTGCAGGTAGCCCCCTCTTCTTGCTTAGGCACTCTCTGATTGACATAAAACACTCGTGGGATGTTGAGCTTCATGCAGTGCAAGTCACTGCCAATGACCGCCCACAACTTATAAAGACCTGGGTGACTGGTCTCTGCAATCTAGAGGTGGATAAACATACACATCATGCATAGTGCCAAAAAGAACAAAACTGTAGTCATATTTAATAGTTTAGATACAATGAATACTTTTATTCAGCAAGGACACATTAAATTGATCAAAAGTGACCGTATAAAGACATTTAAAATAATACAAAGATTTCAGCCAAATTAACATATTAGAATAATTTCATAATTTTAAGGATCATGCGGCACTGAAGACTGGAGTAATGATGCTGAAAATTCAGCTCAGGAATAAATTACATTTTAAAATATATTCAAATAGAAAATTATTTAAAATTGAAATAATGTTTCACTGTATTTTTTATCAAATAAATGCAGCCTTGGTGAACATAAGAGACTTCTTTCAAAAACAAACTTTTGAACGAAAGTGTATGTACATTAGAAATGCGCAAATCAGCTCTAACGTCACCCGAATCTGCAGTTAAATATAAATCATCCACCCATCACCCACCCGAACCTATGATTTTCTCTGACTTAGATAATCCGCACCCAATTGTCACATTATAAATACTCTAATACCCAGTGTTAAGCGTGATAATATGGTAACATATTACACTGAAGTAGGCTGCTTTTAAGTTAACATTTATTTAAAGTAAAAGTTCCTCTTTGGCAAAATCCGCAGATTATCCACAGTGTCTGTGGATATAACCGCGATCCGCACATCACTAACGTACATTAAAAAACGTTTTCACATTAAATCTCGGAATTGCTAGTGTGGCATACCTGTACAATTTGCCAGGGCATGTCCAAAATACTGCGGGCGGTTCTCCGCAGGAAGCTGCCTAGCCCTGTTGTCGGTCCATCACGGATTACACCGCCCCCTGTCGGCTGAGATTCCCCGTCAATCAAACGTCGTCGCTTTCGGCGTTCCTTTCTCTGGCGAAGCTGCAGCTCCCATTTTTTCTTGTGGTAACGCAACCAGACAAGAATTTCCTCCTGTACACACACAAATACAGATCAATTAGCTGTGGAGCCTTTCTTTTATTCAATATGTCAACAGATTTAATTAAACATAATATCTGATGATATGTAATATGAGATAGCAAATGCTCCACTTTAGCTTCAGTTGTCATCAGTATAAAGAGCTCAGACTTGACTTTTGCTGTTTATTAAAGTGCACATATTATGCTATTTTAAAGGTTCCTAATTTTGTTTTGGAAGTCTCCCTTGCGGTAACTGTTATTGCGTTGTTATACTGTCTGTATTACCCGGGAGGCGCCCATGGCTGGCGGTGGCCCCAGTATTTCTCTCCAAGACTGTGTGAGTTCTTGCTCTTGAGACTCAGCCTGACTGTCCTCTGCCTGAGATATCCTCTTCCTTTTTGTGCTGATGAGTATGGCAGGCTGCAAGGGGCGCTGAGGAGCACCGAAATCCTCCATATCAGGAGTCTCACCTGATGCTAGAGTTTGATGGGCCACCTAAGAGAGGAAGAAGATGGTGTGCGTACAGTAGGAGACATGTAGACAGCAAGATGTGTGAACGGTGTGTGTGTGACAGTAGACCTACCTGTCTCTTTCCCTCACTGGTAAAGAGTTCACTAATCTTCTTCTGCTTGTAGATGTCATTCTTTTCCAGAAGCTTCTTATGTAGCCAGTCTGGATGTCGTACTCTGGGTACTGGGTTTTTCACCTGAACAAAAACAGTAACTGCTAAGAATATGGAACTAAACAGTAGAAAATATAAAAGCACATAGATAGTGACCAACAAATATTTGATGCTTATCAAAAGTAGTTTGGATAAAAATTCAGATTATTGCATTATTGTAGTGCATGATTCTGGTTAGGACAGATATGACAGGACTGACAGGGGTCTGAATGATGTTTGTAGTAATTTACCTGTTGTAGAGCTGCAGGAATAGTGATGATTTTCTGTATAGCACTGCCCAATCGCTCAATGTAGTAACTCCAGTCCAGAATCTTATATGGGAAAGACATGAAAAACAGAAATTAAAAACATAACAGTAAAGAATACAACACTCCTGCAATTTCAACAATTTTGAAATGGTGATATTATGGCCAAAGTCTATGAATCAAATTAACTCACAGATCTAATGTCAAGGTCATGGAGGCTAGGCATCTTCAGCCATTTACGTAGGAAATGCTTTTTAACACTCTCTTCGGCCTGGAAAATGGCCAGAGGGATCGCCCTGTGTGAGAAAGAATAAATTATTTATATTTATTTGAAAAACTACAATTTAAAGCAACTTTTTATTTGAATACATTTTGAAATGTAATTTATTCCTGTGATGGAAAAGCTGAATTTTCAGCATCATTACTCCAGTCTTCAGTGTCACATGACCCTTCAGAAATCATTCTAAAATGCTGATTTGCTGCTCAATAAACATCTTCAATAAATCAATGTTGACAAAAGTTTTTTTCAGGATTCTTTGAGGAAAAGATAGCTCAGCATTTATTTGAAATAGAAATATTTTGTAACATTGTAAAAGTCTTTACTGTCACTATAAATATTTACTATTATTTATAAAGAAATACTATTTTTTTTGCACTCTGTATAAGAGGGCAAAAACAGAAAACAACATTCTGAATGAGACTTCAGGAAACCAGTTAGTAGAAAAATAATTATTTTAACATCTCACCTCTCAGTGACGGGCGAGCCCTCCGGTTTGCGGGAGATGACATAACGACAGCTGAGGCCAGCGTCCTTCACCATCTGATCACCAAGGAACTCAGCAAGACGCTTGGCCGTGCTGATGGAGGTAGATTTCTGTTCTCCATAATCTTCCAGTTTACGGGACATTGAGCGGTTTTCTGAAATCAGCTCAAACAACTCCGCATCTGGCATGTTAGCAGCCTTGAAAACAAAAGACAAGAACAATACACTCATTGAGTGCCACTTCTTATTAAAATGATAAACACAGCTGTAATATTATAATAAATTGCAATGCAAGCACTTATTCCCATAATATTTCCACTTAAACCTACAGAAGATTGTGTGACATTTGTCAATACCTTGCTGTAGAGCACATCAAGCCAGTAGTCAGCCACTTTAGCCACAGAGGCATAAACCTCCTCTAGAGTTGTGCCTTTCAGGAAGGCCTCAAATACAGATGACTGGAAGATCTTAATGAGTTGAAGTTCTCCTCTCCTCTTCACCTCAAATCCTTTCAGCTCAGCCAAAGACCCGTCCTCGTTAAACACGGCATACCTGAGAATAGAGAAGATATGAACCGAGCTTAGAAAGAAAGTTCAAAAATGCTGAATTAAATAGTAATTTGTCCTTTAGTAGTCCAAAGCAACTTCTGCTTTCATCCACTAGCAACAATCTGCTAGTGACTACAGTTAATGGCCATGTCCATATAATATGACAATGTCCACTAGTGCTGACAAAAAAATATATAAAACAAATAAGCACAATGTAAAATAAAGAGATTCATTGTGCAATATAGACAGATTTTTTTTATTTATAAAAAAATATTATATCCATTTTTCAGGCTGAACTCCATGAAATTGTACTGGTATAAGTAATGACTACTGAGATGTTGGTACCATGACAACACTAATGTCCACACACAGTGCATCAAGTTCTTTTAAAAGAGTGATAATGAACAAGAAGTTTTAGTGTAGCTCTGATGTGGTTCTCTCACCTCTTCTTTAGCTTCTTTCCTTCTTCTTTGGAGGCGGGCAAGATCATAGCCAAGTATGGCCCATCCACTTCAAAGAAGATGCTGTTCTCAGCTCTGGTCTCATATGTTAGAGATGCAGGGTCCACCAGCTCTTGATACTGATGATTCGTGAAGCCCTCCTACACATACAAGTGACAAAAACAGGATATTTTCAGATTATAATTAGTTGTTCCCTTTTAAGCATCTTTTTTTTAAAGATCTCTTCTTTTTTTAACATATAATTAACCTGCTGATAATGTGGTTTACTGGTCAAAAGACAAGCAAGATAAATTACCTTGACCATGATATTGAGCATGGCTCCTGGATAACTGATGGTCACCTTTGACTTCTTCTCATTGGTGGACTTTATGACAAAGTTCTCAGGAAAAGTGTTGGGAAGAACACACCAGATACCATCAGTGTCCAACTCCAGAGGCCTCCTGCAGAATAAGAGGAGAAATTAATCAGTCAGTTACAATAAACTGGAGTTTAAATTCACCACAACTCTGACAGTGTTTATGGTTTGGTGTAAGAGCCTGACCCGATCTGCTCAATGAGCTCTCTGGCCTGTGTGATGATGTTGGCACCGGTGAAACACACAATCCCAGCCATCTCCATCGAGTACCATCGTGCTCTGAGAAACACAATCATATAAAACAGGGGTTAGATAACAAAAAGTAATAACAGGAACTAACTACAGAAGACAAGAAACTCATCAGGTATATCTGCTCTAGCATTGAAAAGTGACAGTTCTGATCAATACCCTTTTCTCATGACGTATCCGTAGAAGGAGTTGAGGATGCACTTGTGCGCCAGTTGCAGAGACTCATAGAGAATCTCCATGTTCTTGCAGCGCTTCACCTCTGCTGCGTCCCCGCTTTCCTGTGCTGAAGACAGCTTCTTCTTCCACACCTGGACAGATTATAGGAAAAGACAAAAGAGTGATTCCTTCCTGCATTGGTGAGCAGACTAAAATATCACATTAAAAGAGGACATATCATAGAAAAACATATCCTTTTGAAATAGAGGAGTTTAATGTACTACGTAGACAGACTCAGCCTCAACTTTATTGTCCCACTCTGGGAAACTGAAATTGGGGCCAAACACTAACCACATCCATATAGTACATTTTAAAATACCATTAACTACAAAAATTCATAAATTATAAACAATAAAATTTTGCAGGTTGCATACAAAGTAATATCAAACTATAACATTCATAACAAAAACAATTCAACACCATTTTGGCCTGAATCCAGTACCTTGTGGAGTCCTTTGAACTCATATCGACGGTCTCTAAAGGCTCGGACCGTATCGACATAAAAGGAGTTCTCTCTCTGGCAAATGGTAGTGACTCTCTCCTCTAGTCTGGTCAGGTGAACCTTCTTATAGGCTTTTCTACAGTAGTCTAAAAAAAAACAAATATAACATGTCTCTGTTCATCTATACAAGTGATGTACAAGTGCATAATTTAAGCTCTTCATGGTCTATGACAACAGTCAAACAAGAACTAAATCCTTGCAGATGGGTATGAAAAAACAAGAATATACTGACCTCCCAAGCGCTTCTTCTCATGACGAGCCTGTTCTTCTCTATTGAGCTCATGGAAAGCACGAGGATGACCATTTGGAAAGAGAGGAGGAAACTTCTCTGACTCCAATTGCTGCTGAATGCGATGAAACTCACTCCTACTGGCCGGCACTATGAGGAGATAGCAAAACTGCATTAATGCTTTGTAATAGCTAAAAGTTATAAAATTGTTATATTGTCTGTTTATGTTATTACTAACCAATGTAATTATAAAGTGAGGCCAAAACTACTCTTAACCAATAATGAAGCATATAACTAAAGCATACAATACTATTTCAAAGTTTGGGGTGGGTAAGATTTTAATGTTTTTGAAAAAAGTCTGTTAATCAAAAATACAGTGCTCTCTACTTTAGTATATTTTAAAGTGTAATTCAGTCCTGTGATGACAAAGCTGAATTTTCAGTTGTGCTGCTTAATATTTTTGTGAAAAAAGTGATGCATGCTTTTTTTCAGTATTCTTTGATGAATAGAAAGTTCAAAAGAACATAATGTATTTGAGATAGAAATCTTTTGTAACATTATAAATGTAGGTACTGTCACTTTTGATCAATTTAATGCATCCTTCCCAAATAAAAGTACTAATTTCTTAAAAAAAAAAAAAATCATCCCAAACTTTTGAATGGTGTAGTGTATGTGGCCATTCTTGTGTCAACCCAAGAAAAAAACAATTGTGGCATTAAACATGTCCTCAAAGATGTAAAAAGTTCAAATCACTCACTGATCTCTCCTCTCCACTGCCATGCCATCCTGCGCTGACAGTTTGCACCAGGTTTATTAAAATCACAGGCAGCACAGGTCGCCTCGTCCACCATGGCAGAGGGCTAGGAGAAAAAAAGATAAGTGGAGAGAAAGAGGTGATTTGACTCACTTTATTCAAATACAGCTGAATGGGACAAACTAAACGTTGTCTTAAAATGTCATTACAATGAAATTAGCAACTTAAGCACCAGTCTATAAGCTGAGAACTGTATTGTACCTGTAGTCTGTTGGTGAGGATGATGTTGGGGTACATAGCCCCCACATCCAGATGGTAAATAAGAGGACACTCAATTCTGTTGGGCACTTCCTTCAGAGAGATCAGCTTCCTTTTGATCTCATCACACACCTAAAACAGGTCAAATTAACATGACAACTGGGGATTAACTTGATACATGTAAGCATGAAAAAGTTAATTCACATAATAGGATCATGTGTCCACAAAAAACATTACTGAATACTGACTCTGACTGACCTCATTAAAGTTGGTGACCTGCTCAAGGGGAATCTTCTCCTCTTCCTCAATCGCATGACGAAGAGTACGGTCTACCCTCTGAATCAAAAAGTCAAACGCTGCTGGATTCTGTCAGAACATAAATTATAAATAATTATGTAGATACGATACAAATGAAAACAACTCAAAACAGTGCTTTGGTTAAAGATGGATTCCCAGTTACCATTTTAAAGCGACAGGGGATGTCACTGCGAAACACACCAGACTCCAGAGCCTCGACGTGACCACCCACATAAGTCTCAGAGTCGAGTACATGACCGTCATCTGTGAGTTTGTTAAAGACCTGCTCCTGCTTGTTTGGGAAGATAATGTTGGCATGGAAGGCCTGAACCATCAGCAAGGCTTCACACAGGGTACCGGAGCCTTTCCGCAAAACCTGTTCACACATTTGTGTGTCCAGACACATAAAGCAACACCATGATGTTAAAAACAATTATTCACAACTTTCTCATCACAATGTAGTAACAATAAAAACAATAATTTGTGACTACAGACCTCATCGGGTTCCATAGGAATAATGGTGCAGAGGGCAAAAATGAAGGGATGAACATATTTCATGTAGAGGTAGTATGTGGCCACAGCGTCAGACACTGAATAGGTGGCCAGAGTCTGAAAAACAATAATACAGCACATAATGCAGTCAAACCCAAATCAAACCCAAAATGTAAATATTTCATAAAAGAATAAAATATATTAAATATTTATTTATATTTAAAAAAACAATAACAAAGAAACAAGTAAATGATGCACAAAGTAAACAAATTCATAGGCACTCAGAACATATTTGATGTTTAATATGCAGCTATGTTAAGCAGGATTTTGGACCAATGAGATTTTATTGTTGGCCACACAACTAGGGATGCAAATGGGTGGAAACTTTCTGGAAATTTTGAAAAAGTTTCTGGAAATTAACTGGAAAATTTTCACCCCTACACACAACACGTATGATGCTACAAAATAAAATCTGTGTTAAAAATGAATTTGTATTTTGCCTGACATTTTTCTGGAATGCTAAATGCATAAATCTTGGAAATAAAGTGTGTTGACTAAATCTTTATTTTGTAAGTAAGTGAACAGTCATTCATGTAAATGACCAATGAATGTAAAAGTTAGAGTAAAGGAAGTAGAGGAAGAGCACCTGTGGTTCTTCAGTAGCCATACGGCACATCTCCTCTGGGTCCAGCTCTACAGGGTCATAGCCTAACTTAGCTTTTGCTGCAGCCTTGAGGTTGTGACTTCCTACAGGCAGGTAACTGTCTCTCTTTACCCACCTGAATGAAGTGAGAGGGTGAGACAGGGTGTATTTACTAATATAAAGTCATACATAAGCCATTCATTAGCAATGTGAGGGTAATGTTCAATTAGTCTCTTTTAAGACAACATTTCAGCCATTCTTACCTGAGGCAGTCCATGTGAATAGCTTGGCTGGCTTTATATTCTCCCTGATTGTCCTTCTGGAAGCCGATCTCCCGATACATATTCAGGCCAAGTTGGGCCGCCCTGGCCTCTACAAATGGCCTGGGGACATAGACACAAATTCACCATGAGCACATGCTACTTGTAAAAACACAAAATCATCAAAACCATATGCCAAACAAAAACATAAAACAGACAACAGGATTTTATGTGATATTATATCAGATAATCTAACAGTAATAGTCTAAAGCATGTCCTACCAGTCAAAGAAATCTCCGTTGTAAGTGACAAAAATGTTTGGCTTGGTCTCATGGACATGTTCAAACCATCTCTGAATGAGAGAGGCCTGCAAGCAGACAGGAAAGGTCAGAAATAGGGAAGGCAAATACTTACCAAACTACAGAAAAGGGGTTTGACAACTTAATCTATTCAAGCCTTGTTTTACAATTGACAACATTATAGCAATTGTTCAATTGCGGCACTCGGTAACAGTCTGGTAAACAATGCACATCATATACTGTTCAACCTTACCTCATCAGGTTCATTAAATACAGTGAAGGGTCCCTCATATTCAGGTTTAGGGGTGAACTCAAAGTCTTCAATGTCCTCCGAGACAATTTCTCTGTTTGTGATGAGGAAGCCCTGGGAAAATAGTACACAAATGTACATTATAAACCATATCAAGTATTAAACATATCAAAGAGGCTGATAAAATTTAAATACAGCATGAATAAAACTGACAACTAAATTACATGTTTACTGTATGAAATGAATGACTGACCTATCATAAGGGAGCAAAATACATTACCTGTCCATCTATCATGTATGATATCATCATAATCTGGTCTGTTTCAGCATCAGGAAACTTCAGAGGGAGTTTAGTGGTCTCGATATCAAATGCCAACACTACAGGATCCTTGGACAGACAGAAAAATACTGCCATGATTCAGTGATTCATAATAATGCAGGATCCTCAGTAAATAAATGTAAATGAAATTATTGACACAGACTAAGCAAAAAATTCTTACAGGTCTTTCCACAAGATCATCCCTGCGCGCAATCTCAGGAGGATAGGCACTTCCTCTGTACCGCACATTATACCAGTGAGCCTGTCAGAAAACAAAGCGGTCAGTCAAGAAGGTCTCATTTGAATATTAAACATACTGTATAATCAGTCATGTAGCCTGTATGGGACATTTCTTTACCACATGAATCTTCAGGTCAATAGAAACACGGACGTGATATGGCACGTCATATTCTCGCATGTCCAAAATGTTGTCAAGCTGCTCAGTCATCTTCTTCGACGACCCATCCTCATCCTCCGTCACTACACTCCCACCAACCAAAGCACTGTAACATACAAAAGAGGCATTTATAGGTTCAAATAACAAGAGAGAGCAATGTCAAGTGCATTGTAGTTAATTTCTTGAACTTTTTGAAACTATTTTTTTTTTTAAATCTCTTTTAGGAATTTTTCCTTTTACATTGCTGCAATAAAAGTTTTAAAATAAGCAGGACATCTAAATTTACAGTGTGCTTTCTTAACCCTCTGGACCTCTTTGGTCAGAACTGACCAAAGTTTTTTACGTTTCGAATTTTTAAATTTTTTTGCTTAATCGCAATGGGATGTCATAAAATTCCCTTAAAACTCTTAATAATAATAATAATCAAATGATTTTCCTGAAAAAAAAAGGTCACATTTCAAAGCTTTGGCCACTTTTGACTGCGAAGGTACAAAGTGTGACCCAAATATGAAGGGGGCTCAGGGGCAGTGCCAAAGTGTGAATACCTGGATAACATGCTTGTATAGGCGTCATTGGACTTCTCTCTCTCTCTGTTCTTGCGGACAGCAGGTGAGATCTCCCTTTTCACTTTAATAAGGTCATCCACAGTGTTAAAAGAGAGTTTGATGTAGCTCCTCTTCAGGCCCACCAAGTGATTAGGCTTTAAAGACACATAATCATCAAATGAAATGACATTATAGAGTAAAAAAAAAAGGATCTATAAAAAAATTGAAGATTTTGAAGTATTGATAAATAGATTTTGGTTTATATTCATGTTATATAATGGCATCAGTGTCTTTAAAATTGATTTTAAAAACTCTTCTCCCAGGCTTTTTGGTAACACTATTTAGCATTATGTTGCCTTATGTTGTATAATAGTGGTGTTTTAGAGATTTGCTGAAACATTGATGGTCTTTGTTATGTAATTTAGTGCTGTGTAAGCTTTCTTTTTGCATATGTTTTATAATGTACTGTTGTTTAACTGTGCTTTATAATTAAATTGTCTTGCCTTGCCTATCAGGAACATAAATGATGTAAACAAATCTGTAGAATTAGAACTTTACTTACCAGATCTAAATCTTCCTTTGGGACAACTTCAAGCTTCGCCACTTTCCCTTGGAACTTCTTTGACAGGAAGGAGATAACCTCTCTTTCACAGTTCTTTAACAGATACAAAAAAGACATACAGTATCATTCAATCCATCCAACCCAAAATGTTCTTCAGTACAAAAGCTTAAACTCACCTTTTTAGTGGCTATATAGAAATACGGCTTATAGGGAAGAGCAACCTGTGGGGACACGCACAAAAAAAGAGGGAAACTTACAAAATCAGGACCTCTGTCAACATAACATTCTTTTCCTGCTCTATGATAATGTCATAAAGGATCAAATATATGTTTTAAAAAACTTTTAATATTACATTTGACAGAAATAAATATTTATATTTGCAAACTGCTGCAATACCACACCTTGAACCTGTTTCCATCTTCCTGTATGAAGTAATAGTCCACAGCACTGATCATCCGCTTGTCATCATCCAGAATCTCAGTCTGAGAAGAAATACATAGCGTAATGTTCAAAACCTTCACAATATTGGCAAGATTATTAGTAAAAAGCCAGAAAGCACAGGTTACTGGCCATCTAATTGTCTGACATTCATTCTTACCGGGTGCATGTTGATCAGCCATCCCGTTTTCTCACCAGGCTCCTTCATCCGTTCGAAGCCAAAGCGCTCGTCCATCCCATCGGTGAACTGACTGCGCTCCAGCCGCTTGACAGCTGACAAAGCAGATGCATCATCCCTAAAAAACAACAACATGAAATCTACTGCAACAAAACTTGTCGTTAACATATAACAGACATTCTGACAACTGCAAAAGCTGTCACAGCACGCAATGAGAGAAAGATTCAGTGAAGAGTTTGTGTTCTACTAATTAAGGGTCTATGCTGGTAAACTGAAAGGTTGCAGAATTTGGTTACAATTCAAGCAATTGTCAATTCTTCCAAACTGAGAAGTCGTCTTGACATTTCAAGCAGTGACAGCACAGCGTCAGGCTATATTTGAGGTAAAACTTTTTCCAAATTCGTGGATAATCATCTAACATTCAGTTCTTATGACTTCATATTAATGGAGACATTGAATGGAATATTTGTACTAAAAATTAATTGTCGTTAACTAAAACTATTAAAAACATGTTTGTTAAATGTTATGAAGCTGAAATAAAAAATAAAGATTATTTTAACAATTTTGAAAAAAAAAAAAGTTGAAGTACTAAATAAATTAATTTCTAATACTTAGAAATATTAAAAAAAATGACATAAACACAATCACTACAACTTAAAATACAAACTGAAAACATACAAATAAAACGACTCAAAATATTTAAAAAAAATATATATAAAAGTGTATAAAAAACTATACTATTTTAAGTGAACTGTAAAAAGGCTATTAAAAATTTTGAAAAACAATTGTGACCATGTTTCTAGCTAAAATATACACATTTATAAAAATTTTACCTAAAATCTTTATGTTAAAGTAAAATGTTTATTTGTCAACTGCCCAATCACTGTCTGCTTTTCCAAACTGTACCACGGATAGACCTTTCTTTATAACTACTAAACACTAAATTAACACTGAAACATTTTAGACTGAAATATCTGTCAACATTTTACACACTTACTGTTGGTTGTCCTGATCCCCACCTCGGTCTGATTTATATCGGCCACTGTTTTGTAAAACCATAGCTGACAAGAGTCTGCAAGACTGTCAAGTCAGTCAGCAAATACAGGAGAACTAACGTTAGTTAGTTAAAAGCTTCACTCCACACAATTCGACCTGTCTTCACGCGCTTTCAGCGCGAGCGACCTAATATTAGATCTTCCGTTCACATGAATTTCACTAATGTGCTACGAACAACGATAAAAAAAAAACTTATGTGTCCTTACAAATGTACATACAATTCGCGTTGCCACCGGTACACTGAATATTACTGTAAATATATATTTCCGTTGTTCATAATGTACCGACATAGAAATTTGGCGCGTTTTGTGTTGTTCCCGCGAGCTCCAGTCACCTTCCTGCTTTGATCCCGCCCCTCATAATTTCGACCAATGACAATGCAACCTCGTGCGTACGTTTTTAATTATGCTCTGTGTATATTTACCTTTATATTTATTTTAGTACGTCTAAAAATGAGAACATTTAGATGTGCATATTAAAAATATAAATGGTGATGAATAAAATATGAATAATTCATTTTTTATGTGGGCTCTCTTATGTTTTTGATGACGTCTACTGTGAATCTGCGCATGTCAAGTAGTCTCGTCTCCTCCCTTGACGTTCAGATACACGGGAGCTAGAAGAGATATAATTCTTATCTGTATATATTTAATAATATTATTCCCTTCTGTCATATCGACGTGTTTAATTTAATATTTTATGTTCATTTAAGGTGTCACAATTGTTATTAGACGTTTAGAGTATTTACAAAAAATGACGAATTATCATATACACTTGTAGCTATAGCTCGTCGGATTGAAGGTAAGATTGTAAACAATCATAATCTTTTGGGCATCATGATTCAGATGCACCCAAAACAGCTCAAACCGTCCGACAACTTACAAACAGATTAGATTTTTTCTTTTGTCTTGGTCCTTCGGCTGGACAAAACCTTGTTAGATATAAACTGAATGTCATGGTTTCCTGGAGCCATGTCTTGTAAATCTAAAGTTGCTCCCAGTGTTGATTTTGACCACAGCTGCTCTGACAGTGTTGAGTATTTGACACTCAACTTCGGGCCTTTTGAGACTGTCCACCGCTGGAGGAGGCTGCCACCATGTGATGAGTTTGTGGGTGCAAGGTACAATATTTATTTACACGTTTTACTCCATATTTAACAATATATTTGGTTTTCAGCTGTAAAAAATATGTGTGTATATGGGGTTCTGTTTCTTGCAGGCGTAGCAAACACACTGTCGTGGCATACAGGGATGCCATCTATGTTTTTGGAGGAGACAATGGGTGAGTATTTTGGTTTTCCTCCACTTTCCTTTCACTCCAAAGATACAGAAAGATCTCACTCTGGTGATCATTTCTTTCAGCAAGAACATGCTTAATGACTTGTTGCGGTTTGACGTGAAGGACTGCTCCTGGTGTCGGTGAGTGTTATATATCAGTCGAGTGGAGGTGCATGTGCTTTTTTTGTAGCCTCTAACATGAATTTATATAATTGAATAGGGCGTTTACTACTGGCACCCCACCAGCTCCAAGATATCACCATTCTGCAGTTGTGTATGGAAGCAGCATGTTTGTGTTTGGTAGGTTTTCAATCTCCAGTCAAGTCTTTATACAATACAGATTGTCTCAAAGCAGCTTTAGTTCACAGTAATAAACAGGAAAATAATGGAATCAATGATGCAACTTCATCAAATATGAGACAAATTCAAATTTGCTTTAAAGCAACTCTAAAAAAAAACAAGTGTCATTATTCAGCTCAAGTCAGTTCAATTCAATAACTGTATAAAGTTCATCAATTATGAAACAAGTTCAATTCAGCTGTAAGCAACTCTACAGAAGACAATAGTGTCTCTATTCAGCTCAAAGTTGATTCAATTAATTCATTCATTGATTCAAACAAGACATTCAATGTGCCATTCTATGTTGTGTTTTCCTTTCCTGTGTGCGTAATCTTGCTTGCATTTTAGGTGGATACACTGGAGACATCTATTCAAACTCTAACTTGAAAAACAAAAATGATCTATTTGAGTACAAGTTTGCTACCGGGCAATGGACAGAATGGAAGGTGGAGGGACGGTAAATCATAATTTTTTAACAATTATATTTTCAGTCATTCTCATCATTGTTGTCTTATTGTCTGTCTGACACGCATACTTTTTTGTTTTTTATGTTCCAGTCTGGTTGCCAGATCGGCTCATGGAGCTACGGTCTATAATGACAAACTCTGGATTTTTGCTGGATATGATGGAAATGCCAGGCAAGCATGCTATTCCCCTCTTTACACAGCATTGAATTTAAAAATGTTGTAACACAAACAAATCTATTCCAACCTAAAACTATAGGATTTTTTAAAATGTTACTGTTAATTTATGACTGAACCCAATTTTTGTTTTCAACAGGCTGAATGACATGTGGACCATCAGTCTTCAGGATCGTGAGCAGGCATGCTGGGAAGAGGTGCATTCGGTTTTGCATTCGTTTAATTTAAAATTTAGTTTGTGTTCACCTTTAAGCTTATAAAATGCATAATAACTTGTTTCTGATGTACCACTTTCTTTGTTTCTTTTAGATTGAACAAAGCGGTGAAATCCCACCGTCCTGTTGTAACTTCCCAGTAGCCGTATGTCGGGATAAGATGTTTGTCTTCTCTGGTCAGAGTGGAGCAAAGATCACCAACAACCTCTTTCAGTTTGAATTCAAAGGCCACATGTGAGCACAAGCAGAGAGGACATTGATAAATGTCATTTTATGAGTAACATGTACACACGTTTTTATTATGTCAAGTCACTTTTTATATATAATGCGTTATACAATACAGATTGTTTCAAAGAATGACAATTTCAGACAGTTCAGTTAAATGTTTTAATTCTGTTCAATGTTAAGTAAAGATGAACTATAAAATTGTTGTACTCAATTAGAAATATATTTTTTCCACAGATGGACCCGTATCCCAACTGAGCACTTACTGCGTGGCTCCCCTCCGCCCCCTCAGAGACGCTATGGACACACCATGGTGGCGTTTGATCGTCACCTGTATGTGTTTGGAGGAGCAGCAGACAACACTCTACCCAATGAACTGCACTGCTATGACGTGGACTCACAGACCTGGGAGGTCATTCAGCCCAGCACCGACAGCGAGGTAAAACACAGCTTACATAATTACAACAAATCTATAATATTTCCATTGAAATTTAATGTTTGTTAACATACACTACCATTCAAAAGTTTGGGGTCAGTAAAAATATTATTATTATTTTTTTTATAAAGAGATAAATGCAATTTATTCAGCAAGTATGCATTAAATTGACTGAAAGTGACAGTAAAGAAATTTATAATGTTACAATTGATTTTTTTTTCCCAAATAAATATTCATCAAAGAATCAAAAATATTAAGAAGCACAACTGTTCAAGAAGCTGAAATGTTTCTTGAGCAGCAAATCAGAATATTAGAATGATTTCTGGAGGATCATGTGACACTGAAGACTGGAGTAATGATGCTGAAAAATTCAGCTTTGTCATCACTGGAATAAATTACATTTTAAAATATATTCAAATAGAAAACAGTTATTTAAAACTGTAATAAATTTCACAATATTACAGTTTTTATTGTATTTTTGATCAAATAAATGCAGCCTTGGTGAACATAAGAGACTTCTTTCAAAGAGATTTTAAAAGTCTTAACGACCCCAAACTTAAATTTGAATGGTAGTGTATTTGTTTGTAGCCATATAAAAACATGCAGTTTAAGTAATTAAAATAAATCTGAACAGTTATGGCTTTGACTGTACCTATAATTTCATAACAACATCATAAGCACCCATAACTCTATTGTGGATGTTTCCACCATTCATTTGAGTTTGATAATTGAGTTCCCCTGTAGTTTGGGGGAAAAGGGTTTCACTTTTAGTTTGTGGTGTGTTTGTTCTTTGTAAATGATCGTTTTGAACTCTCATGACACTTTCTCTCAGATGGTGAGAGAAAATAAACAGTTTGGTGGTGAAATAATAAACAGTATTTTTTCAGCCACACTCTGATTATTTTGTTCTCTCCACTTCACAATTGTTGCTGGTATTGTTCAAAAAAAAAAAAATACTCTTGTTTTTTTTTTTTCTTCCATGTACCTTGTTGATTTTGTGAAGTTGCACCAGAATAACCATACAACACTTTCTCTCAGATGCCAAGTGGAAGGCTGTTCCATGCAGCGGCTGTTATCCATGATGCCATGTACATCTTTGGAGGGACTGTGGACAATAATGTACGCAGTGGAGAAATGTACAGATTTCAGGTGAGTGCTTGACCTCCAGAAATACACCTGCTTCATCTAATGCAATTAAATATACTATATTATTTAACTGCTCTTTATTAATAGTATTATTTTTTGTCCTAGTTTTCTTGCTATCCAAAGTGCACACTTCATGAGGACTATGGCAAACTGTGGGAAAACCGTCAGTTCTGTGATGTAGAGTTTATCTTGGGGGAGGTTAGTTTATCCTGTAAAAAAAAAAAAAAAATGACATGTTTTTTATCTGATACACACTGTCATTCTGAATCATTTTAGTTTTAGTAATAAATCAGCTCTTTTAATCTCTCTGTGTACTGTTTCCATTTACAGAGGGAGGAGAAGGTCCTGGGTCATATTGCCATAGTAACAGCTCGCTGTAAGTGGCTCCGAAAGAAGATTCTACAGGCGAGAGATCGACAGAAACAGGTCTATTTCGTTTTCCTTTTTTTTATGTAGATATACATTAATTTAAATGTTCACAGTGCCCTATTCCCTATTGTCAAATGTTGTGATTTGTTTTATTTTTTTATTAATATTACAAAATGTTTATTAAATGTTTTTGTAGATGTTTACCTTGTAATGTGATTATTTGTATTATTTATATCTCATTATTCTTCATTTAGGTACATTCTCTAAAGTACCTTTCTGTCCAAAACAATTTACTTTTGGCTAATCAGAATGTAAAATAATATTTTGCCTCTTTTTGTAGAAGAGTAAACTTGAATGCAATGAGGAGAGTGAGGAGTCTGGCTCAGGCAGTCAGAAGGACAACTCTGGAAGGTCCTCAAGGGGTCTTCCTTTATTGGAAGTGTCAATCAGAGAGGCAGACGCTCAACCATTTGAGGTTTTGATGCAGTTCCTGTACACAGACAAGATACAGTACCCACGTAGAGGTAAGTTACACCAAACACCTGTTTATTTTCAGATATGTACTCTGTAGATCTGTTTAAAGTGCCCCTATTATTCTTTTTTGGATATTACCTTTCATGTAGTGTGTAATATAGTTGTTTTTGTATGTAAAAGGTCTGCAAAGTTTCAAAGATCAAAGTGTCTCTCAAAAGAAAGAATCGATTCTGAACTGCCGAAATGAGTCGTCAGTGATTCCAGTCTTACTTCCGTAACATATCTATGTAGGTTTTTTAACAAATTTGCATAATGCCAGCTTGTGGTCTTCATTGGCTGCCCCTATTTAACCCGCCTTCAAACACCGTAGTTGTAGCTGAGGCCTGGAAGTGTCTGATTTGTCGACATGTTGAGAAGGTTTCTGTGCTGTGAAAGCAAATCCCCTTTGCATGCACTTCCAAAGGATGAGAACTCACGCTCGAATCAATCAAAAGTAGGAACCTTTAAAATATCATAATAGGGGCACTTTAATAAAATGCACAGAGGGCGTCATAGGATCATATTTTAAAGCGCTCATCTAAGAGTCTTCCTTATCTCTCTTCACAAGGTCATGTGCAGGATGTGCTGCTGATAATGGACGTTTATAAACTTGCTTTGAGTTTTAAACTGTCCAGACTGGAGCAGCTCTGTGTTCAGTACATTGAGGCATCGGTCGATCTGCAGAACGTCCTGAGTGTGTGTGAAAACGCAAACAAACTTCAGCTGGACCAGCTTAAGGTAAAGTTGAAGACACACCTGAACACAAACTAACCTTGATAGAAAGTCAAATTCTCTTCTTTATCTATATTTTCGCCCCCCAGGAACATTGCCTGAACTTTGTGGTCAAGGAGAGTCACTTTAACCAGGTCATCATGACTAAAGAGTTTGAGCACCTGTCCACTCCGCTGATCGTGGAGATAGTGAGACGCAAACAGCAGCCTCCTCCAAGAGTCTATTCGGATCAGCCGGTGGACATAGGTGAAAATAAGCACACACTCTTTGTCCTTTCCTTGCAAGCACATTCACTTTCAGGACTGATCTAAAAATTGGGGATATGGCTCCAAAAATCATGATGCCGTTTCTTTGTTTCAGGCACATCTCTGGTGCAGGACATGAAGGCTTATCTGGAGGGGGCGGGCCATGAGTTTTGTGACATCATCCTTTTGCTAGATGGTCATCCGCGCCCTGCACATAAGGCCATACTTGCTGCTCGCTCCAGGTAATGGACACAATAGTCACTAGGGCCTATAACAATACCTCGACAAAGACTCGCTTTTCAGTATTAAAGGATTAGTTCACTTCAGAATTAAATTTTCTTGATAATTTACTCACCCCCATGTCATCCAAGATGTTTGTCTTTTTCTTCAGTCGAAAAGAAATTAAGGTTTTTGAGGGACACATTCCAGGATTTTTCTCCATATAGTGGATTTCAACAGTTACCAACGGGTTGAAGGTCCAAATTGCAGTTTCAGTGCAGCTTCAAAGGGCTCTACACGATCCCAGCTGAGGAATAAGGGTCTTATCAAGCGAAACGATTGGTCATTTAAAAAAAAAAAAAAAATGATATACTTGTTAACCATAAATGCTCATCTTGCATGTTTTCCTCAAAAACCTTCATTTCTTTTCAACTGAAGAAATAAAGACAAACATCTTGGATGACTTGGGGGTGAGTAAATTATCAAGAAATTTTAATTCTGAAGTGAACTAATCCTTTAAAGGAGACAAGTGTATGGATGTGTTCTCAATAGAATACTACCATAGTTCTTACTGCATACTAGATATTAAACTACATTTACTGCATACTATAATAGTGTGGTGCAGTATGCATTTATAAACATCTACATTGAGCTATGTTCTTGTCATATGACATGATTTCAATGCATTCAAGCAAATGATGTCCGTGGAAGTGAATGTTTTTTTGTTTTGTTTTTTCAATCTTCCAATTTTTTAAAAGTCTTAATGAGTCAGGTAAATCACAGTTGATATAACTTATGGTTCATTCATCACCCTAGAAGTGGAAGGTTAAGTTGGCGGCAGTGTACTCTGGTTCAGTGTTATTTTAGTGTCATTAATATAGTATTATAGTATTTATTCATATTTTCAACTAGTTTTTTTAAATATATTTTTCATTTTAGTAAGTTTGGTTGTTCTTTTTTTGTTGGTTTTATAATTAGTTTTATGTTAATATTATATTATTTATATTTTATTATTCTTTAATTTGGGTATTCCATGAGCAAAATGCATGGTATTCATACTGCATATTACTTTATTTAATTTCCCCACATAAATAGAAACTAGTAAGGCATTCCAAACATGTCTTTATCATTTTGACTGTGTCTTTTAATTTACCAGTTGATCACTGCCTCAATTCTTTCTCAGTTATTTTGAGGCCATGTTCCGCTCCTTCATGCCAGAGGATGGGCAGGTGAACATTTCAATAGGTGAAATGGTTCCTAGTACACAGGCCTTTGAGTCTATGCTGCGCTACATTTATTATGGGGATGTCAACATGCCTCCAGAGGACTCACTGTATCCTCATTACTGCTTCATGTTCTACATTTTATATTGTAATGTGCAATCTTTCTTTCTGAGAGCATGCATAATGCTTGTTGAAATGCTTTTGACTCCTTTTTATATTATTATTTTTATGTGTTTATTTGTCATATTAACAAACATTTCAATGAAACCCATCCCTCATATGCTAGAGCAGTGTTTCCCAACCACTGTGCCTCAGCACAGTAGTGTGCCATGACAAGTTGTCAGGTGTGCTGTGGAAAATTACGAAATGCCAATTCTATAAAAGGCTAATGTTTTTTTTTGTATTTGAAGAGTGGAGAAGAGTCTTAGTCTGGTATTTGCCATCTAGTTGTAGCCAATATACTGTTTTAAATACCTTTTTATATCATGAGATTTTGTCCAAATGTATTCAACAACAAGAAAAACTGACGCCCATATAACTACAATAAACTTTATAACCTGTAAGTTGATGAAAACGTAATGAAGTGCACTGACTGTCTCAGATGCGGCTCTTCCAGTGACGGGCAAAACAGATATCTCTGTCATTCTCTGGTCAAAAAACTCGTAACTCCATTTGAGCTTGAATTTCATGAAATGTTGTAATGACACATGCACAAGTCTGACTATATATAAAGCTACAATACCAACTTTGATGACACTGTGTTTAATTATTTAAAAAATACAAGGGTTCTACCAGACAGTGACGATAAATACATTTGTTGTTTTATCATCACCACCAACAAAATCATATAGTTACCTGTTTATGAACTTATTGTGTTCATACCCGACTTAAGCTCAAGTTTCACATTAAATGTGAGTACTACTTTTAATGTAATATCCAGTTTTAATATGGCATTTGAAGCAATGCAAGTTTTTGTTATTTTAGTGCTTAGTGATGTGCCGTATAAATTTTTTTTTTTTTTTTACTTATCAAAATTGTGCCGTGGCCAAAAAAAAAAAAAAAAAGTTTGGGAAACACTGCTAGAGACATGAATGATACCTCAAACAGAGTAGCTTGTTTAGGGGAGGTGTGCTGTTACTTTTTCACCTGGCGGATTGAAGAATTCCATTAAAGGATGGACCTGAGCTGTATCAAATTTGAAATTGTGTTTGTCCTTAACTACTGCACAGATATCTGTTTGCAGCACCTTATTACTACGGTTTCTCCAACAATAGACTGCAGGCCTACTGCAAGCAAAATCTGGAGATGAACGTTACTGTAGAAAATGTCTTGCAGGTATGTATCATATATCATACACTACCGTTCAAATGTTTGGGGTCAATAAGAAATTAATACTTTTATTTTTAAATTGATTAAATAGTGACATTAGATTTTTATGTTACAAAAGAAGATTCTATTTCAAATAAATGCTGAACTTTCTGTTCATAAAAGAATTCCGAAAATAAAAAAAATGTATGGCAGTTTCCACAAATATTAAGCAGCACAACTGTTTTCAACATTAATAATAATAAGAAGAAATATTTCATGAGCAGCACTCTTGTGACACTAAAGACTGGAGTAATGCATCACAGGAATAAATTACATTTTTTAAAATATATTCACATAGAAAACTTTTAAATTGTAATAATATTTCACAATATTACAGTTTTTACTGTATTTACAAATAACTGCAGCATTGGTGAGCATAAGAAACTTCTTTCTAAAACATGAAATCTTACCAACCCCAAACTTTTGAACGCCAGTGTAACTCATAACGTTCAAACCCTTTGATGATAAAGAACAGCAGTCACATGCCATCATCCCTTCTTTATCCTCAGATCTTGGAGGCGGCTGATAAGACTCAAGCTCTGGACATGAAGAAACACTGCCTGCATATTATAGTCCATCAGTTCACCAAGGTGGGTGTACTATTGACCACAGCTCTAAGCGTGTGCTGGCTACCTCGCCACGGCTAAAAAAAAAAAAAAAAAAAAAACCCACCAAAATATTCGGTGCAACGTGGATAACCTCTACGAGCTCTTTAATGCGTACCATATTTCAGTACAGAGAGATCTGTAACTATGTAAGGCAAAGTTTGATATGCATTTAGACCTATTTATCATGTTATCAGTGTTATCAGTCACTCAAATTTACTTCACTAGTGATACATTGTCACACTTTCAGTTACACTAAACAAGTATAGTATTTTTTAAATGCCATTGAGTGCCTTTATGAACATAATTTCGTAAACATTTGACATCCTGGTGCTATTTGGCCCTGTTAGCTTATCAGTTTCTTTTTGGCTGTTTATTTGCGGTCTATTGCATGGCCTGTGTTGTTTACCATTTATTTCTTTGGTTCTCCTTCCTTCCCCGAAGGTGTCCAAGCTCCCCAACTTGCGATCGCTCAGTCAACCACTGCTGTTGGACATCATTGACTCGCTGGCATCCCACATATCAGACAAACAGTGCACTGAGATGAGCTCTGATATATAGTCTATCCTCCCCTTTCACGTCCCATCCAATACTTTATGAACTTTTTCATTAATGCTTCCGCTCCATTTCCTTCCCTCTTCATCCAGCACCTCCTCCCAACCCTTATAATTCTGCTTCACACCCCCCGTTCGCTGCGTCACATTCCTCTGGATTTTATTTATCAAATTGTGTTTGAGAGAGAATTGTGTTTTAATGTGCACACATTTTGGGCAAATACCCTTAATTTGGTAGTGCACATCAAATCAGTTGACGGCCCACAACGTTGTTTCATTAGACATACAATTAAAGGGATAGTTTACCCAAAAATGAAAATTCTGTCATCATTTACTCACCCTCAAGTTGTTCCAAACCTTTATAAATTTCTTTGTTCTGTTGAACACATAGGAAGATATTTTGAAGAATGTGGGGAAACTGAACAGTTTTGGGGCACCATTGAGTTCCATAGTATTTTTTTTTTCCTACTATGGAAGTCAATGGTGCCCCAAAGCAGCCTGGTTACAAACATTCTTCAAAATATCTTCCTTTGTGTTCAGCAGAACAAAGAAATTTATACAGGTTTGGAACAACTTGAGGGTGAGTAAATGATGACAGAATTTTCATTTTTGGGTGAACTATCCCTTTAAGTGTCCCACATAATGAAAGCTTTGTAAACACCACTCCTATTAGGATAAATTTCACAAAAACATGTCAAGGTGACAAAATCCAAAGAAAGAAATAGAAATGTTATATTGCATAAAGAAAATGAACTCATTTTATGGCCACCCATTTTCTTTTTTGCCTTTTTAATGACAATTATGAACATTTTAGTGCTAAATTATCATTCAATAAATGATTTCATCAGGTTATTGTTAATTAAATAAATTAAAATAAAGTTCAACAAGTACAAATAATACCACTGTGTATAAATAAAAATAATTCAAATATTTTTTGCATTACAGCATAATGAGATTTTTTTTTTTTTTTTCTATGCATATATTCATTCAAGAAAAATATGATTTCTTATTTCTTTCTTTTGTTTTTTTATTAAATATGACCTGGATTTGATCTACTGCACTTTATATACATGAATATACAGTAGTCCTTTATTTATTCCTGAGCCTTGTAGTAATTCTGTGCTGCTGTCCTGAGTTATGTCAGTGCTCGTCATTATGCAGTTATGGCATAATATAATTATATAAGTGGATCAGCACAACAACAGTCAACTCATGTATGCTTTACTGTAATCACTGAGATGTTCTGTTGGTCCTGTGGGAACTATGCCTTAATAAATCGTGTAACATCAGCAGACTGTTTTGTGGTTTTATTTTTTGTGTATATATTATGTATACGGTGAGAGAGAATGTAGACGAGATGATTTGAGGGGAGTTACTGTGGATAATGGATGGCTATAAACAAATCTGTAAGTATCTATTCATTTTTCCTTTGCACAATGTGGTTGATAAGATTACATTAACATGCTATTTGTTAATAACAGCATTTAAAGGTTCTGTGAGTGAATGTTTTTTGAATACAATGTATAAACTTTGTTTAGTACCAGACCTGAAGCCCAATGCCCTTTTTCAGCTAATCAAGAAATTGCAGAGGAGTTCATGTACTTGAAGAAAAATGGCTAGAATCACTCACTTTGATGAAAAGAAGCATTGAAAATCGAAGCATTTTTTGAGCTTCAAAATCTTGCCCTGCTTTGTGAGTTTAGGTGAGTAAGAGCAAAACGCACAGGATATATTACCTTCAATTCCCTGTAGATGATAACGTCACTTCTTTTGTAGCAGAAATAAACTGCTGCAGAAAAAGTTAGGTGCCTCACAAAATGTAACGAGTAATTGCATTACTCATCACAAATGTATTGGAGTAAAGAGTACATAAACATATTCAAAAATGTAGTCAAGTAGAGAAAAAAGTTGCTAATATCTTCGATACTCAAAGTACAAAGTAGCCAAAATGATACTTAAGTACAGTAACTAATTACATTTACTCAAATACTTTACACCACTTTAAGTTGAATACTTCACTAAAAAGTCAAAATCATTGATGTTCTCAAACAATTTAGAATAAAATAGAAACATTATTAACTGAAATGCTGTTTGCTGTCATTCTCAAGAGAACACCATAAAAGCTGAGCCTCAGACAGGGGTGATGAAAGAAAAATGAAAGGTTTTGGATGGCAGCACAAAGAGGATCATTCTCTTCAGAGTAGCGCACATGCTGCCAGGAGCTGCAAGTGCACCTGGGCATCTCTCAGGCCACCCGGACTTTATTATTATCTGGCATTGTTAGTGATTGAACATATCTCTGAACATTAGCGTAATTTTACAGTCGACTGAAGAGGCCCTTTAACACTAACCAGTTTTATTGTAGCATTTTCACAAAAAGGTTAGGGTTAAGACCAAATCCCCCAGCTCAAAAGGGTAAATTACCCATGATGTTCAAAGCACTGATCAATCCTTGACCTTTAACCAGCCAAATAATCTTCGTTTCAGTGTGTGGATCTGGTTACATCAGATATGGAAAGATAAGCCTGTATAATGAAGTCTTCTAAAAGTGAGAAAATTTAGCAATGGTAATTAAGTTCAGGTAAGTTTTTTTTTCTTCCTTATAACAGTTATGCAAGTTTCATTAACATCCATCTTGAAGTTTGAAAGGTTTTTTAACAAGAGCAAAGATGGAGGTATATTTTGTCAGGCTTGCAAAATAGAACTTTTAATTACCAGTCAAAAGATGCCACTCCCAATTCTCTTATGACATTCCGATATGGCTGGGGTTCCTCGTTTAATGTACGTCAATGCATTTTTTCCCCTTCATCTACTTTATCAACTGTCAGGAGAAAAGCATACATTACTATTCAGAAGATAGTGGTTGGTAAGTCTTATGCTCACCAAAAATACAATTACAATATTTTTTTTGTGCAGTGATTTTTAGAACCATTTTTAGGTCCCCCAAAGAATCTTTCAGTGACCATTCTAAAAAGAACTATGTTTTTAAAAAATCCTAAAGAACCTTTTGTGGAATGGAAAGGTTCCATGGATGTTAAAGTTTCTTTAACCATATTGATGCCAATAAAGAACCCTTATTTTTAAGAGGCTGCATTTATTTGTTAAAAAATACAGTAAAAACAACAATATTGTCATATTATTACAATTGTATAAATGTATAAATATTATTGACATATTATTATTATTATTATAGTTAGATATTTACATTCAGTGAAATGTTACAATTTAAAATCTGAATCATTACTCCAGTCTTCAGTGTCACATGATCCTTCAGAAATCATTTTAATATGCTGATTGATTTGGTGCTCATTTTTTTTTATTATTGTTTTTATTTTTATTACAGTTGTGCGGCTTCATATTTTTGTGGAAACCGTTCTTTTTTTTTTATAGGATTCTTTGATGACTGAAAATCTCAAAAGAACAGCGTTTCTTTGAAATATATATATTTTTTGTAACAATGTAAAAGTCTTTACTATCATGTTTGATCAATTTAATGCATCCTTGCTGAATTAGAGTATTCATCTCTTTCAAAATAAATAAATAAACAAATAATGAAAAAAAAAAAAAAACTCTTAGTGACCCCAGACTTTTGAATGGTAGTATATGTATCACAGTGGGGAATGAGTTACTTAGGTTAACACTTAAGGTTAGAGGTTTGCCATCTTTAAATGCAACCTATTATACATAAAGGTAAAGATTTAATGTTCAAGGACAAATGGTAAGGTATGGATGAGTTCAGCTCAGCATGTAGGACAAAGTGTCCGATTTCCTACCACTGGTCTCTGAATATCAGAGAAGCTTCGGTGAATAAAACCTGCGGTACATAGTGTTCTCAAAGCAAACTGCTCTTCATTCAGCTGCTACCCGACACTTTGCAAAGTAACAGTATCCTAAAGCTCTTTAGTATCATTTCTGAGTTATAATCAGCTAAAATTAGCAAGGAAAGAGGCTCTTTTAAGAAGTTTCTTTGAAGCTAATTCTTTCTTTTCTTTTCCCCTCAATCCCAATAATGTCTTATTGCGCTCTGTTCAGGCTTCTTGCACAGACTTAAAACTGGACATATCGTATTTCCTCTTTAAAAAGCAGTTATTGTCCTCTGTTACGATATTCATCAGTTTGAAAAACAGTCCCGCCGTTGTGAAGGGCTGCAGGATTATCCGGCAAGAACAGGTGGGGTTTTATTAAAGCAAAGGAGGAGCCAGTCCAGACTAGATGAGAAAGGACGAGTTGAAAATCTGAGACAGTATCAGATGGACAGAGAGAATTGACGAGTGTTAATATGGTGCTGTTCACCACTAAGTTTGTCCAGAGAGCTTCGCTCTTTGTGTCCTTTGGAGGTTTAATCACAACGTTAATTACAACCTTCCTGCCACTATGGAAGACGATGAACTCAGATTTGAATGAGATGGAGAACTGGTATGAGGGTCTCTGGCACATGTGTATCTACACAGAGGAAGTTGGTGTGCACTGCAAAGCCTTTGAATCTTTCTTAGCCTTGCCACCAGACACTTTAGTTTCACGGGTTCTCATGTGCATTTCCATTGCAACTGGATTTCTCGGTGTAGCGGCTACTTTTTTTGGACTCCAGGGTGTTGAGATTGGTGCCGGGCGGGAGAGGATGAAGAGGGCGCTGCTCATCCTCGGTGGAGTGTTTATCCTTGTGTCAGGGATCACGACCCTTGCACCCGTTTCATTGATGGCATACCTAATGGTAGTGAAATTCTGGGATGAGAATCTTCCTGATGTGATGCCCAGATGGGAGTATGGAGAGGCCATGTTTTCTGCCTGGTTTGCTGGACTTCTGTTAGTTGTTGGAGGGGCTTTTCTCTTTGTTGCCGTCTGCATGGGCGATCATGAAGCTAAGCTGCAAAATAAAATTCTCGCTCGCAATCAAGAACAGCGGCCGAGAACTCTGCATTACCGAAAGACGGAAATCATATAGGTTCGGAAAATTCAAGAATGCAACTCAGCTTAACTAAATCAAAAAGGCCGGACTTGTTATAAAATATTGAATTTACTTGCATGGTGATTTTTCATGGTGATCATCACCCTCAAATGATACATGTAGTAATGCTTCAGTTCTTATTTCATAGGAATAGATCTCTGCAGACTTGAGAGATTTGTGAGCTGTCATTCATAAAGAATACTAAAACTCTGCAAATCATTTTGTTGCACAGGATGGCAGCTGATTTATTTGCACTGTTAATGCGTTGCACCAAGTATTTGGACAGAATTATTCACATGTTCTGAAGCTTTTAAGTGCCTTTCAAAGCCATCTTTGGAAAACAAATCAGTGGCCTATTGGTATTTTTACATAATGATAGATTTAAAAACATTATCCCAGTATAGTAAAAATAAAGAATGTGAAATTTCTCTTTTTTTTTTTTTTTGTCATTTTATTTTATTTTATTTTATTTTATTTTATTGTTTTATTTTTATTTTATTTTATTTTGTTTTATTTTTATTTTATTTATTTCATTTTTTTATTTTATTATTTTGTTTTATTTTTATTATTTTGTTTATTTTTATATTATTTCAATTATTTTATTTATTTTACTTTATTATTTTGTTTTATTTTTTTATTTATTTTATTTTATTTATTTTTTATTTTATTATTTGTTTTATTTTATTTTATTTTATTTTATTTTATTTTAAATTATTTGTTTTGTTTTGAGCATTATTTGACACTTTTTTTTTATTACATGTTTATCAATAACGGTAACACTGCCAGTTATAGTTAATGCTGTAATACAAGTTTTGTGATTTGAAAAAATAGTATCCTATGTGTCTGAATAAATTTGTAATTTTGGGGGGATCTGAGACTGTTTTGCATAATCAGAGACTTTGTATGACATAAAACTCATTATAACTGAAAATGACAAATGGTCATTAATGGTCTATTTGTTCTAGTCCAAAAAAGATTTGTTCCTAAAGGAATAGTTCAATGAAAATTCTCTCATCGTTTACTCACCATCAAGCCGTTCCATCTTCTTGTCTTATCATATCTTTCTTTGTGTTCCACAGAAGAAAGAAAGTCATAAAGTTTGGAGCGACATGAGGGTTAGTAAATGGTGATAGAATTTTCATTTTTAGATGAACTCTCTTTATGTGGAAATTCTGTTTAATTATTGTTAAATCAAAAAAGGTTGTATAAATTGATGGATCATTGAAGATATACAAAATAAAAGTGTGTGATTTGATCAGACCTCACTCAGAAGGCCTTTATTGTTGTGTAGTGTTTCGGGATAGAAAACATTGTGTAGCCTATAACATCCCTAATGGATATTTTGGCATCAGTTAGAACAACTTTAAAACAAGTAAAAAGGAAATGAAAGAAGACAGATAGGGAGCGACAGACCACAGTTGAAGCAGAAGCTGGAAAACAATGAATTCTTTTTCCTCGTCTAGGACAGGCATGCTACCTTTTAGCACTCGGCTAATCTTGGCAGTGAAAGAGAACTAGTGTAGAGTTCAGATAAGAGTTTCCTCTGAAACACAGAGGTCAGTGGGTTTAAATGAACAGAAGGTGTGCCTGTGGCTTACAGTCAATGAAGTACATTCCTCATACAGTTGTTAAGAGATATACCCTGCAACGAAAAACAGTATGTGAGCTGAGTAGTATGTCTGAATTCATATTATTCATAAAACAGTGAAATGTACCCAGATGACCTACTACTTTCAGTGAGATTCTGAAGCGTGCATCCAAAAGACACTTTACTATCCCATGAGGCCACAGGAGAGGATTTGTGAATGGCAGTGAAGCGACGCAATTGACGCCGTAGATCACATGACAGTGACAACATGGCGGATATAGTACGTCCGGATTACATTCAAACTACATGCATTCATACTATATAGAACGTATTTTTAACGTAAGTTTAAAACCAAATGTAACAGTATGTAATGTCAGATGCAGCGATAGTTTTTCTTAGCTGATATCATGCTTTGCTAATATCTAATAAAGCACATTTTGTAAATAAAGCACATCATAAAAATGTGCACAGTTTAAAAACAGACAATGTACCTTTTTATGTTTTGTATATTCCTTTTAATGATATTTAAGGGATAATCCACGGCTAGCCATGCATTAAAAGATTTTAATGCACGACGTAGAGGCGAAGAACCACCCGATGCAAAGCGGAGGGTGGTTGCCTCTACGTCGTGCATTAAAATCCTTTAATGCATGGCTTGCCGTGGATTATCCCGCTTATTCCTTGGTTATTTGCCAAGTTAAAAACAAGTTAAAGCTGTAACTGATGTTTATAGTGTAATTTTTTAAAATGACGGTTATTTTTTTTTAAAGTTACGACTCGTTAGTTCAAGCACTCCGTCCGCTTTAAATAAAGTAGAGCCATCGGATTGCTTTTATTTTAATTAATGATCACATTTATTTAAATTCATTATTAAAAGAGAGAGACAGAGAACTAAAAGAGAAAGATCAGAGAGAGAGAGAAAGAGAGAGAGATGCGTGCTCGAGTTACTTGCACTGTGTGCGTCTCTTCTTTAAAGTCTACAGTCTGAAGTCCCCTCGTTGCTTAAGCATATAGCTAACATAGGCTAGCTTAATGATTCTTTAATGGATTTATTAAAATTATTTACGAATGACAGGCAACACTGACAGTGACAAGGCAATCTTTATTTGAACTAATCATATCATTTATTTAAATTAATTATGTAGAGTGTGAAATAAAACCGGCATCTCTAACCACAGTTTACTATAAATAGACACTGTAAAGAGTAATACGCTATAGCTACTCCATGAAATTTTGGCAACAGATTACAAGCAATATTATTAATTAAATTTAACAAATAGAATTGAGTTAGAATTAATCTTATTAATTCCTTAAATGTCAACCATTTAAAACAAGCAAAATTTAAGTAAAATTTAAACAAAAATATCTGAATAACAGATGTCAAAGATGAGTTAAGAACTCTTTATTTTTTATTGCCAACATTGAAGACACCTGATGATAACAAGCAGAATCACTGAAGGAAAGAGAAACACATGAATTAACAGAGGTTTGGATGTTGATATTGATTTTATTTAAAATATTTGGTCACCATTATGGTGATCAGTGTTTCATTTTGTTGTTTAGTTGGACTTTTTGCTTTTTATGTCAGTTTGTGGTTTTTGTAATGGTGTTTGCTAATTTTACTTGTTTTAAATGGTTGACTTTTAAGGAATTAATTTGATTAATTCTAACTCAATTCTTATATGTTGATTTTAATTAATAATATTGCTTGTAATCTGATGCCACAATTTTATTGAGTAGATTAGCGTATTACTTTTTATAGTGTAAAGGCACATTACATTTATTGAAATGCATTAAATTAAATGAAAACAAAAAAAAATCAAACAGTTGGAAATTTCGTTTGGGGATTGTTTTACTCATCATAATAGCCTACTAATTGATGTTAAACTCAACATTTCCATTTATCGTGAAATTAGACAAGGAAAAGGGTAGGGTTATTTCAGGTTTAGGCTTGGAGGTGAAATTATGTTTCGCTTTGCTTGTTGAGGTTCTAGACGTCAGTATGTCACTCCATGCCCTCCTCTCTGACAAAGATGGGGCCCAATATGACCGCAAACTCGCCTCGCATCGGTGGCCTGTCACTGACATGATCTGTCGACTTTCTAGTCCTGCATCAGAGAGTCGTCCAACGGCAGTGCTCCAGTGTACATTTGTGAGATACCTTCCACCTGAACAACAAGAATTTAAAGTATACAATTTAGATTTGGAAAATAATATAAACACAGTTTAAATTCATGGGCAAAAACGAAATATCTATTATCAACCTCTTCACAAATATTTTTTAGCATATTGCCAAGGTAGTTGAGCCCCATCGGCTCCCTGGTGAACCACACTTCAGTGCTCTCGAGTTTGCACAGAGGGATGCAAATAGAACGCTCCGGCATTTTCTGGACACTTTGACAGATATTTTTTAAAGCTGTAAATTTTCTATATCCGATGCAGTGGGATCCTTGTGGTTTTTTGTCTCTAGGTTATGCACCAGGGTCAGGTACTCTTTCCCATTCTCGTCTTGCCGGAGAACGAAAGACTCTTTTGATAGGTTACGGTTTTCTTCTCTTCCCCTCCGTGCAAAACACAGCTGTATGTCAAACCAAACTTTTCTTACAAGTCCTGTGGGTGTGAAAGGGGAGAGTGCAGGTGCATTTCTAATTTTCTCCAAGTCAGACTCAGTAATACGTGGATGATGAACGCTGGTGTCTTTTCCATTTTTCCTGTAGTGCTTTAAAACTGATTTAAAGACGGCATTGCTGGACTTGAAGTCTTTATCACTTATGATGTTGTATTTTGTAATGTGACGATTAATACCTGCTCTGAGACACATCAAACTTGCAACACTGTATTCGCGTCCAGCGGTAGACTGAACAGAAGCATAAAACTCCTGCAATGTCTCATTTAAAAGAGAAGCAGAGTAGGTCTCGACATCACAATTGTTCTGTCTTTGGCGCAAAAGTCACTGAAAGTGTTAACTGTCTATTTAGTTGTCTTTTTCGTATTGACCTCATCTTTGTCGTCTTCTATCTTATCTAGCTCTGCCGGTGTTAATTCTTTGTGTCGCTTTTTGTCATTCAGCGTCTTCTCCAAGTCTTCTATTTCGTCTTGTGCCTGGGCCCATTTCTCAAAATTGCCATATTCACCGTACAAATTAAACAATATGCAAAAATCATCCATTTAGCCTACCTAAATAACCGTCTTTCACTCTGTTTGCAAGCGTAACTGTGTTACTATGGTTACCAATGTTTATAGTGGCGGATTAATTTCGATCTGTAATCAAACTGACTGGAACTACCTGTGCATTAAACGGTTTTACTGTACACCTTACAGCCGATCAGAATCGAGTATTTAAACAGACCAAGGTATAAGTAAACTATGTTTCTCGGCTGGATAAAGCAAACCAGCTTCTTGCTATGAAAGTTTTGATGGATGAGGATTGCAATCAAAGTAAAGACGATTGCGGTGATGTACAGGAGTCTTACATTAAGCACGCGTGAGTCTGTTATCTTGATGCGCAAACAAATCACGTATGAGTGCTCTCAACGCACTTATCGCACATTGTCTTTATGCACAGACACGTTTCAGTACATTCACGTTGTTTTCACACACATTCAGGATAATGTTTGGATTTGTCCTGTGTATGTTGCTGTGTACTTTAGTATATATGCAGGTCAAGGCGGTTGGTTTAGGTTTTTTTGGCATGTCCATGTGGTCCTGTTCAGTATCGCAACTTGACTTGTCTAAAATGCAAACAAGCTCTTTGCTGTGATTTTTTTTATAGGTGCTTTGGTGTACATAAATGTATGAATTCTATGAAAAAATATCATTTGGTTATTTGGTGTCCTTTTTTGGAAAGACATCTAAATTTACCTTGAAAAAAGCTGAAAAATACAGTTTTGTGAGAATCACACTTCAATCTGATGCTTTACTTTGCTGGATATAGGCAATGATGGCAAAATGGACGTGTTAAACAAGATAAATGGTGTATGCTTAATTTAATATATATATATATATATATATATATATATATATATAATATATATATATATATATATAATGTGTGTGTGTGTGTGTGTGTGTTTCAAAAGCTTGGGGTCAGTAACATATTTTGAAAGAAATCAATACTTTAATTCAGCAAGAATGCATTAAATTAATCAAAAGTGACAGTAAAGATATTTAGAAAAGATTTATATTTCAAGTAAATGCTGTTCTTTTGAAGTTTCTTTTTATGCATCACAGTTCCCACAAAATATTAAGCAGCACAACTGTTTCAACATTGATAATAATAAAAAGTGTTTCCTGAGCAGCAAATCAGCATTTTAGAATGATTTCTGATGGATCATGTGACACTGAAGACTGGAGTAATGATGTTGAAAATTCAGCTTTGATCACAGAAATAAATTACATTTTAAAATATAAAAAAATAGAAAACAAATATTTTATATTGTAATATTTCACAATATTACTGTTTTTTTTTGATCAAATAAATGCACAAGAGACTTCAAAAACATTTTTAAAATCTTTCCAACCACAAACTTTTGAACAAACTTTTATATTTCAATCCATATATTAATATCCAATTTAATATGTTTAATATATATTAATATCTAATCTGATATATTATCATAACAGGTATATTTTAAATGTCATTGTATTAAACAAGATTTATTATAACTGTCCAACCAGGTAATAACCTGATTAATAAGTGATTGTGCCCTTGAAAATCTACAGCTATCGATTCTTCCAGGATATGCACTGTCTCCACAGCAGGGGTTTTAAGCTGAAAAGCACCTCTACAGGACATTAACAAGACATTAACATTCATAGCAGAGAAAAAGGCTAATTCATAATTCATTAGATCTCTGATCTTCTATATAATATGTTGTGACCTGTATGGCTCTCTGCACTAGGACAGGCCATGTCTGGGACACTTTGGTGAAGAGAATGAACGCCTAATGAAATTATTATGTTTGTCCTTTTATCCTTGAGGTGATGTTTCCTCAGCTCTCCACCTCTAACCAGCAGAGGGCCTCACAAGTAGATGTTCTGCCAGGATCTTTGCTTCCTGATGGAGGTAACTTGATGGAGGTACCTGCTGCCAGATGTTGCAAAGATGTCAGATGGCTGCAGTAAACTAGACTGCTGGTTTCAAGGCTGAATCCCTAATGCATTGGTTGTTATTTATTGCTGGCTTAATGCATTGTGAGAGCATAATGTTTCTTTGTACAAAAGTGTTGTTTGAATCTAATTGGCAAGCACAACTTTAATCAGTGAATCATTATTTCAGGTTTCCTTTACGTGAAGTGCACCCTTTCCCATAGCGAACTATTCTCTGATCCAACAGCATATTTAATGAAAATGAAATCAGAGAGGTTCCCTTTTGTGATGACCACAGCAAAAATGGTTTGTCGAAGCCTCATGACCCTTTCAGTAATAATTAGAATGTAAGTATCTTCAGACATCTTTTTACTTTGCCCCTTTTACAAAGGAAGTCAGGAACACACAAAGGAGAATAGATAAATCTAGATTTTTACATTAGGGGTGGTTGCTAAGGTTAGTGCATAGTTAGTGGTGCATAGCTAGATGGTTGCTAGGGCATGATTTTTAGCACATTACAATGTACAAAGTGTTTTTGTTTATGTTGCCATGCAGTTTTGGGGTGTTCTGGGTGTATTTTAGCATGCTGCTAGTTCTGAATGTTTCTAGCACATTGCTATGCAGGGGTTTAGTTGATTTTTTAGCAAGTTGCTATACAGTTAGGATGTTCTGGTTTTTAGTTAATGCTATGCATGGAGGGTTTCACTGTGTTCTTGTTGATTTTTTTTAGCAATTGACCGTTCGCAAAGACCCGCCCCCTTTAGTTACTGTCTGACAAGCCATGGCGATCTCTTGCCACACATCATGTTCTCACGCAGTGAAAAATACATCGCGGAGCAAAGAGGACACTGACAACGCGTCGACAGACAAGACAGAGCAGGTTACTTTTGATATGAAACAAAGTCTCAAATTTTGTCATTTTTAAAGAAATTTAAACAATAAATACCGTTTTGTGGCTCTTTAATGTGTCGTGACAGATCGCTGTAGCACCTCAGTTCAAACGGCTCGTGAATCGATCATCTCTTCCTACTAGTTCATTTATAGTATCAAATAAGCATGAATGAACATCATAAGGAATGTTGTTTCAATCGCGGAAAGAAGTCAGTAGCCTACACATTTTTCAAGTTCAAGTCCACCTAAATTAATCTGCTAACTCCCCTGACTGCTTTGTCGAACAAAATGGCGGATTCGGCGTTATGATTGGTTAGGTCGCCTGTCAATCAACTCGAGTAGTTTTTAGTAAGTTGATGTAGTTATTAGGTTGTTGTTGTTGTTGTTTTTTTTTTTTTTTAGTACGTCTGGTAAAAATATAGATTTCTTGATTTTAATCAATTCTCATTCTGAAGAACCGAAATCCCAAGAATCGATCTTTTGCTGTTTTCAATTGTTGAAAGGACAACTTCAGCGCACCTGAACAGCTTTCAAATTCTGCCAGTTTTATTATGAAATTCAAACAATAAATACCATTTGGCACTCAAGCTAAGTGGCGGCAGCGCGAAGCTCACGTGAACCATTCATCTCTTCCGCTTTATATTGCTAGTTACAGCATGAAATTAACATGAATGAACATCAGTAGGTATTTTGAAAAATACAGTACAACTCACCAAAATTCGTATCATGTCTTATCGCTCAATCTTTTAACCACGGAAAGATGTTAATAAAACCGTTTGTTATGTCACGTAATGTTACATTTACCTCAGAAAAGCCATTCAATGACCAACAACTCATTAGTCAGCTAGAAAAATGAACTTAGAGAGGAGCATTTTGATACTATTACATATATTTCTACTAAACCTTGTTCTTCAATAGCCGTATTTAATGTATGTTTGAATAAATCCGTCATGTTTTTATGACAGCCACCATTTAAATGTTTATATTTAAAAAAACTGGGGTTCCCTTCATAGTTTTAGTGTATGACTATGCAGTTTGATGTTTTGGGTGGTTTTTGGTGTATTGCTATGCAGTTGCTAGGGTGTTCTAGGTTTTTGCATACTGGCCCAAGTCAGAGCTCTTTTTTATTGTTCACAAGGTGAAAATCCATTTGCTTCAAAAAAAAAAAAAAAAAAAAAAAAAAATTAATAATAATAATAGCGCACTTCTTTTCAACACCTATCTTTACATTCTTGTCCACAGCACAAACAGTACAGGATAAGAAAAGGACCTGCATACTCAGTGTTACACAGGGTTAGAGATTTATTCAAATCCCTAAACCTAAGTATGAGCATAAATAATAGTGATAGTCTTAGCAAGTGCCACTAATGAGCACTAATGATGCAGAATGATAATCTACAGGGACAAAACCAGGCAGCATGTACAGCAATGAGAGCCTGAGATTTGATCTGCTAAAATTGCAAGCTAGCCCCATGACGTGGTACATTTGAGAGAGAACAAGCTCAATAAAACTAAGGAGAATAAAAGAGATCACGGGAACAGAGTGATTTAGATAGCGGTCAGCCAAAGGAAGCAGATTGATAGGTTGGGGGAGTGACAAAAAGGAGAGATGGAGTTGCAGGAGGGGGTGAAGAGCGAAAGGGAAAGTGGAGCGCTGGGAAAATTCATGCTGTGTTAGCATCCCTGAGCAACTCCATCAATACTGCATACAGCTGAGTTACTGGCAAGAGTCCTGCTGCTGCAACCCCAACCTCCGCCGGAGAGAGAGAGCAAGAGAGCAGGAGTGAGTAAAAAGAAAGAAGGGGGGTAAAAAGAGAGGGTGTTTATGAAAGACAAGCACAAAAGCGAGAGAGAGAGAGTAAGAGAGAACAGTTCTTACAAGCGCCTCTGCTTTCTGTTGTGTGTGTGTGTGTGTGTGTGTCAGAGGTTTGTGGTGGGACTGTGCCTTGATCTTGGGCTACTGCAGTAAAAGCGTGAGGAGGAGGCAGGAGAGGAGAGTGCTGCGCTCTGGAATTCTCCACAGGAAAGAGGAATAACACCAATCCAGCTCCACAGATAACATCAGACCGGATACCTAGTGAAATTTCAGTGGGTTCCATACCTCTGGCCTTATGCAGAAAACTCTGAGCACACCTGATTGAGACAGGACCAGGTGAGTAGAGATCATGAACTCTCAGTTTGCCAGTGTTATGCAATTTAGATTGTAATCTGCTAGCGCATGGAATAATGTTTTATCAGATTTAATGAACTTCTACAAGCAGATAAGATAAAGGAAAGCTCTGTGCAGTACGTGTGACATCTGAGGTTGAATTTTGCACTGGGAAGCTGTTTGGTCATGTTCAGTAGATTGGTGCAGATTTGAGGTCCACAACATTGGAATATTATAGCATGATGCATTGAGATCTCAGATGATGGATGAACTTGTGTAAACTTTAGTTCAGTTTCAGTTTTTCTTTCTATTTACCCCATCTAGGGTTCTCAAACCCAGAAATATCAGGGAGTTTGGAAATTGTGATTGCCAGGCATGGAAAAGCCGTACATATGTTAAAAGTTGTGGATATTTCTATTGCCAATTTTACTTGTAATTTACATTTAAGCTATTAAATTAAGATTTAATCTAGAGAAATGGCTCTTTGTGGGTGCAATCATTATAAAAATATTTTTTAAAATGATAAAAAATGCTAAATCTGCTAAATACATAAATGCACATTTAAATCCTTATCCAGTAATCAATAAGGACTGAAAAATCATAGGAATGTGTGGAAACTCTATATCCTTTTAAAAGACATGAAAATGTAAATTTTTATGTAGTACACTGTAAAAAAAAAAAAAAAAAAAAAAGATCACTGGAGTATGTTTTGCAAAAAAAATACTATTTCAGTCTTTCTACTTACTGTTACTTGCCATTTTTTTGTAATTATTTGTGAAATCTACTATAAGTGAAAATTGCTTCAAAGTAAATCTCACACCAATTTTTTAGTGTACTGAAAATGAAAAAGATATGAAAGTACAGCTGAGCTTTACAGTGTAACAAAATCTTGATATTAAAAGATATATCAAGATTTCTCCCGTTCCTGTTCAGGCTTAAAATGCAGTGTGCCTGTATTCTTCTCATTTCCTAGTAGCTTGTATAAAAATTCTATAAAGGGGTCCTTGATTATGATTTCACTTCTTTAACTTTAGTTAGTGTGTAATGTTGCTGTTTGAGCATAAACAACATCTGCTTAAGTTACAACACTCAAAGTTCAATGCAAAGGGAGATATTTTCTTTTACAGCAATCGCTTTTTAAGGACTACAACAAACGGCTGGTAGGGACTACAACAAGCTTCTTCTCGGGTTGGTGACATCATAAACCCCAAAATTTACATAAACACGCAACAAAGGGGGTGAGGCCATTTTGGGTTGCTTTAGAGAAGAGGAAGAGTTGTTGTAGTAGAGTGTTGTTACCATGCCGTCATTTTCCACTGGACTGCTTTACAAACGAGGGCCAATTCAACACTGGATTTGCACAAAAGATTAACATGACGACACATGCTAGTTTATGAGTTGAATCAACTCCACAGCAACTACATACATTTATCCACTAACCGTTCAGAAACGTCCAGTTGCATTCTAAAAGTTGTAACTTCTTCCTGAGTCTCTTCATCAGTGTTTGACTCCGGTTTGAACAATGTAAAACTGAACACCGTTACTGACAATCGTCATTTTGGCTGTGTGAGATTCTCCAGCTTTGTTGTTGTTGAGCAACCGAAGCATGAGCTGTTAAAGCTCTGCCTTCTTCTGGAAAGCGGTCAGGAGCAGCAGCTCATTTGCATTTAAAGGGACACACACAAAAACGGCGTGTTTTTGCTCACACCCAAATAGTGGCAAATTTGACAAGCAGTAATAAATGATCTGTGGGGTATTTTAAGCTGAAACTTCACAGGAACATCCTGGGGACACCAGAGACTTATATTACATCTTGTAAAAGGGGCATAATAGGTCCCCTATAAGGTACATTTTGACCAAATACTTTTCAAGCACCATTTGCTTTGACTGTAAATATGCAAGAAACAGCTAGAATTATGAGTATGTGCCTTAACCCACAATGTACTAAAGGTTAGCATCTAAATTCCACAACCAGATCAGGGCTGAACTCCAGTGAACTTCTGATTATGGAAAAGACTTACAGCAAGTCATACTGCTTCCAGCTGAACTCGAGCAGCATGTAAAACACATCAAATGTCAAATATCAGAAGAAGCCAGGGGGCCATTAGGGTCATGATGTTTGATTGTTTCTTCTTTTCAGAGCTCTTAATGAGGAATCTGATTAGCTGTAAGCCAATATTTGAATTTCATTTGCGCTGTAATAATCCTGTGGCAGCTCGGAGTGATAAACTAAAGTCAAACAAAAGCCTCTTTACATCTCACTACAACTCAAGACTGCTATTGTAGTTTTGGGGATTAACAAAGGAAAATTTTATTGCTCAGACACTGTTCTTTAAGGGGACTACGGATGGACCCTGGGGATGCCAGGCTGGCTACTGAAAAGATCTGTGACCTTACTTAGGAAGTTTTCAGTTATATTGTGTTTAAGAATCAACTTTGTCTCTGATGTTTCAGTAAACTTTTATTTCGATAGTCCAGTTTAGACATTCCACTAACTATAAGTAACTTTGCGACTACATGTCAACTACCTGTCATTTTGTAGACTGACAGCTTAATATCTGCTGACACTTTATTTTGATGGTCCCTCAACACACATTCTACTGACTATAAGTAGCTTTGCAATACATGTTAAGTTATTCTACTAACCCTGTAACCTAACAGTCTACTAATATTTAATGACAGTTAATTGACATGTAGTTGCAAAGTTACTTATAGTTAGTAAAATGTCTGAAGTGGACTATCAAAATAAAGTGTAACCGATGTTTCTCAAAAATTTCCTTAGGAAAAATAAAAACAGACACAAATATGACAGTTGTTGACAGAAAATTGAGCTACAGTATAAATTAAACAGAGCAATTCAGATCAGAGTTCATATTGGTAACACTTTACAATAAGGTCTCATTTGTTAACATTAGATAATGCATTAGCTAACATAAACTCACAATGAGCAATACACCTTTTTAACCATTTATTAATCTTTGTTAATGTTAGTAAAAATCTAATTGCTCATTGTTTGTTGAATTCTCAATATTAACTAATTATTAACTACGACTTTTGCCTCAATAAACTCATAATTACTGCTTATTAATAGTAAGGTAGTTGTTAAGTTTAGGTATTGGGTAGGTTTATGGGATGTAGAATATGGTCATGCAGAATAAAGCATTAATATGTGCTTTATAAGTACTAATATGCAGCCAATATCCTAGTAATATGCATGCTAATAAGCAACTAGTTGATAGTTAGAATTGGACCCTAAACTAAAGCATTACTATAACTTTTTAAAAAAAAAAAATGTATTAGTAAATGTTGAAATTAACATTGGCTATGATTAATAAATGTTGAAGAAAAATTTCATTGTTAGTTTATTTTAAATAATGTAGTTAACTAATGCTAACAAACGTAACCTGATTGTAAAATGTTCCCAAGACTTATAATTCAGACTTTGGTATCTTGGTAAATCTTTTAGTTTTATTTTATTTTATTTTATTTTATTTTTCAGCTATTCTCATTCCTATGAATCAAAAATTGTATTACAATTATGACAAGGTGCCCATCTCTAAAACCTTGTCATAAATGCAAGACATTTTGAACTGCTGAAATATTCAGAATCTTGGAATTACAGGCTAATAATCAGGATATATCACAAATTTATATATTTAGGAGATATCAGTGAGCTGTTTCCTGACACGTAAGTCTCTAAATGATATATCCAAGTGCAAACATGTCATTGTTTGCTTGTACAGCACATCCATTCAGACTAAATAGAGCAAATGCTTACAGTACATGGCACCCCTGACTGAGGGTACATGAAAATGTTCTGGTGTAAACACTCAAACAATGCTGTGATGCTTTGCCTGTATTTCTCCAGCATGTTGATCAAACAGCTGAGCTGCAATCCAACTGGTGACGGCGGTGTTGTTGTTGAATAAATCTAGAGACAAATAGCAGTGAATGGAAAAAGGAGAGAGTAGGGTGAAGGTTGACAAACATTAGGTGCGGTTCTACTTTGTTGTGAGTATTCGCACTCTGATTTATCTTCCTTCGATCAGGGGACACTTTATCTTCTTGAGATCAGGGCAAATGACCTAATGTTTAACCAGAATACACTTTCAACTTAAGGGCTGTTGACAGCTTCTATGATCTTCCTTCGAATTGTTTCCACCATCTATTGTTTGAGCATTAAATTCACATTAAGGGATTTTTGTCAGTAAAACTTTATCTGCAAGTCAAGTTTAGACTCAAAATATCATCCCAAAGGACATTTTTATTACTTGTTCTGGTCGCTCCTGAGAAGATCTGCCACCTTCCTTGGTCAGTTTAAATGAAAAATGTTCTCTGACTTTTGATTACAGGCTTTGGTGTCTTTGGTAATTCTGAGCACAGTTTGAGACATAAGCCACGTTTCCACCGAAATTACCTGTTCCCCCAGACCTGTTGCTGTCTGCGTTTCCGTTGTTGTGTAAAGTACCGTAAAGATTAAGTACGGTGATGTAGAACTGCACGCGACTTTCCAGTTCCCGCTGGATTTCATCCTTCGCATATAAGCTTAATAAAGCCTGAACCTCATCATCGGTCCAGTGGTCGTATTTTTTAAACTCCATTGTTGATTCAAGTAGCGAACAACTCTTACTGCACACACCGGAACACACTTTTGAAAATGGTGGTTTAAATAAAATGCTGCGTGAAGTCAACCAATCAGCATGTCCCACCCTCGAAAGTTCCTGAAGTTTGAAAAAATACTACCTCGTGAGCAGGGACTTTCTGAGGGGGAAATTGTACATGGAACTTCATTTAGACCCTGGTTCCTGCGGTTGAAACACACCGAGTACCACCCCAAAGTCAAGTAGTTCCTGGGGAAAGTTCCTGCGGTGGAAACGTGACTATTGTTGAGGTCTCTTCTGTATGGAGCCCCTAAAGGGACATGGTGAAGAAAAAAATATGAGATGGAGGAAAAATTATATGCCAATGCTATTGCGTTCTTTTGGTTTTGAGAGCGAACACAAAGTTTCTCAGGGTAATGCAAAGGTTTTGCGAGTGAACGCAAAGTTTCTTGGGGGAACGCAAAGGTTTTGCGAGAGAACGCAAAATTTCTTGGGGGAATGCAAAGATTTTGCGAGTGAACGCAAAGATTCTCGGGGGAACGCAAAGTTTCTCAGGGGAGCGCAAAACATAAGAAGGCAAAAGCATTGACTTTATATTTATCCTCCTATCTCATATTTTTTTTCCCACCACCATGTCCCTTTAGGGGCTCCGTACTACAGACAAAGATTCCTGGGGTCTTTTTCTCAGGAAAACAACCCGAGCAGCAGCTAAAGTTTCATTTGTTCCTCTCTTTGCTTTATAGGAAAAATTAACAAGGTCTCATTGTAAATTTTTATTCCTGAAGGATTTTTTTTTTTTTAGAATTTACTGGGGTATTTTGCATAGGTACCTGAATTGGTCACACCCCACCGGAAGTTGAATTGGAATTTGAATTGGATTGACAGGAAGTGGAATTTACCTAACAATTTAAGGAAATTCAACACAGGTAATGGATTCTGGGGAATGAAGTGTACTTCCACCCTGGCCCATACGATGAAAGTTCAATTCTTAGATATAAAGAAGTATGTAAAAAATGGAGTACAAATTTCTAGGCCTACACTACCATTCAAAAGTTTGGGGTCTCATGCTCACCAAGGCTGCATTAATTTGATCAAAAATATAGTAAAAACAGTAAAAATGTAATATTTATTTATTTATAATAACATTCCTGTGATGACAAAGTTGAATTTTCAGCATCATTAGTCCAGTCTTCAGTGTCAAGAAACATTTTTTATTATCATCAATTTTGAAAGCAGTTGTGCTGCCTAATATTTTTGTGGAACCGTGATACATTTTTTCAGGAATCTTTGATAAATAGAAAGTACAAAATAACAGCATTTATTTAAAATATAAATATTTTGTAACATTATAAATGTCTTTACTGTCACTTTTGATTAATTTAATGCATCCTCGCTGAATTTAGTTTCTTTTAGGGGCCTGTAAAACAATTAACTTGCAGACAAGGCTTTGACAAGCCTTGAATGATTGATTGACACTGCCAAGAATGAATGATTGACACTGTGTGATAAAAGCAATGCTGTCATGTATCTATAGTGTAAATGCTGACACATGCTTCCATCTGTAGAGTTACATAGTTCCTGAAACCATCCACTGCTCAAGTCACGGCTGTGGGACACACATCACTGTGTAACGCTGCCTTTGTACTTGCGTGTCAGTCAGAGTCCAGGTGATAAACCGTGTGTGTGTGTGTGTGTGTGTGTGTTGGTGGAGGGGAGGTTGTGGGTGTGGGAAGGGGACAAACCTTCAGAGAAGCATTCACTCAAATTTACTGGGTGGGACATTTCCAGCTCTTGGCAGCAGAATAGAAGGATGAGAGACAGGCATGATCATACAGTAGGTATATTGTTTTTGTCAATGTCCTGTCTGGATAAAACAGTGCAGTCTGTCAGAGCTCAGCGTGTGGACAGTTGTGCTTGTGTAGGTTGTCTCTCAAAGGCTTTCAGGAGGAGAGAAAATGCTTTTGCAGGCTGTTTGTTTGGAATGGAGTTGCTCGTTTTAATGAAATGGTTTTAGATGGTGGGCCAGCGCTGCTGTTATAATGTAGTCTTAGGCCAGCTTTGCTGGTACATTGCAGTATTGTGAGTAGAGTTATAACTTGCAACTGTCAAAACGATTTGGAGGAACAGCAGGGGTAGAAAATGAAAGTCTGCAGGATCAATAACGATCCTGAGGGAGCCAGTATCTTTCCTGAACATTGCCATAAGAAAATATGACTGTTCTTTCATAGTTCTTGAGACTAAATGGAGTTAATTATCAACTATACCTCCTAAAAAGACACAAATGAGACAATAGTTGCCATACAGTATAGGGTAGTTACACATAACATGTCCATTGGCTTTTTTTTTTTAAACAACATCAGTATTTCAGGTCATAATGTACACTACTGTTAAATGTTTGGAGTCAGTTTTTAATGTTTTTAAAAGACGTCTCTTATGCTCACCAGCGCTGCATGTATTTGACCAGAAATACAGTAAAAACAGTAATACTGTGGAAACAATATTACAATTTTAAATAACTGTTTGAAAATGTAATTTATTCCTGTGATGCAAAGCTGAATTTTCAGCATCATTACTCCAGTCTTCAGTGTCACATGATCCTTCAGAAATCATTTTAATATGCTGATTTGCTTATTATTTGCTTATTATTATCATTGTTGAAAACGGTTGTGCTGCTTAATATTTTTGTGGAAACTATGATACATTTTTTTGATGAATAAAAAGTTCATAAGAACAGCATTTATTTGAAATGTAAATCTTTGTAACTACTATCACTTTTGATCAATTTGATGCATCCTTGTTCATTAGAAGTATTTATTTCTTTAAGATTTTTTTTTATTATTGACCCCAAACGTTTGAACAGTACTGTATATGAATGAGAATATGAAATATCAAAGGGAAAGTAAATATTTTAGGTACTGTGATGGACCAGCATTTATTTTAGGTTTTTTCACCATTTTAAATCACCTTTTACCTTCACTAGTTCATTTTTAAATAGTCCTGCGGTGTGATACATTTTTTTTTTTTTTTTTTACATGATTTTTACTAATACTATTATTTTTACTAATTTGTTTTATTAATTATTTGCCTCTCAATTAACATGATTATAATAAGACATGTCAGATTGTAATAATAATATGTCCGCTTTCATGTCAACTGCCCAGTAATAGTGTGGAGCCATACATTTTTATTCCAATATTTGAACAGCATAACTTGATTGAATTTGATTTGGTGTCTTGGCATTTTGAGATCCATTTTGAGATTATATCCTGTCAATCAAGAGGCCATTTTCCGCCTCGGAAAAACGTGTCAGACTGCAACTCAAACTGTGTGTGAAGAAAATATGTCTTGTGTTGGAAGCTAGTGATTATAATTTTTTATATAGTTACTCTTATGATGGATGGATGCGCTTTTTTGGGCTTCAAAATCTAAGGTACCATTCACTCCCATTATAAAGCTAGGAAGAGCCAGAATATTTTTTAATATAACTGTGATTGTGTTTGGCTGAAAAAAGAAAGTCATATGCATAAATGATGGCTTGAGGGTGAGTAAATTATGGGATAATTTTCATTTTTGGGTGAACTAACCCTTTAAGAAAATCTGTATCAGCATTCTGAATAATCGGTATCGGTATCTCTAAAATAAAACCGCTAATATATCTAAGAAGTGTGCAGAATAAAGGCCTCTCTCTAAATATACAGTCTTTTAAAAGTCTTTTGCTGGGTCTTCAGGTATTGTAGTAGCTGTAGATATTGAGTCTGACAGCCTGTTTACAGCAAAGAGTTTTTGCTTTTGGCTTGAGGACAGACGGTAAGCGAGAGAACTGCGTCATATGTTGTGAAGGCTGAAAATCTGATTAACCTACTTTAGGGGAAAAAGTGAAATATTTGGGGCTTGATGCCCGATTGCCCAGAAAAGCCAGCAGTTGATCCTACAAAGAAGTCGGTACGTGATTCACTCAGTTGTAAGCAAAGCAATGTGACAATGTAGCACTTTTAATAGCCTGTGCTAATCAGTAAGGAGTATTGTGACAAACAAATAATGTAGTAAGTTAGTTTGTTGCTTAGTGGGTGAATCTGATGCAACCTGTCGAGAACATGTCCAACTCATATTTTGCATTGTGATATTATGGCACATTTTCCTCTCTAATTCTCATTACTGTAGTGCAATAAAATTTCATTCTCATTACAATAATTAAATAAAGATTTATTATTCATAGATCATTGTATTATTTGTTGTTCTGCCTTTAATTGATCATTTAAATATAAATAATTTTTTTTTTTTAATTAATTACTGTATTGCAATAGTGAGCAAAGAGAATTACACAAAAACATATGGTACTGAGAATGCTTAAATTTCATGAAAATAATGTCACAATGGGCTTAATGCAGAATATAATTTCTTAAAGCATTTCTATTGATTTTGGGGAGAACTGTGACAAGGACATGTTGAGATTCACCCTATGAGTAGCTTTTAGTGAGAATATAGGTTTATTGTAGTTGATAAATGTATTCTTATATATAGTAAAAGGACATGGGTAAGAGCGAGAGAGATGGTGGAAGAAAATTACCACCTTATTTATTTACCTTCATGCAAGCCATAAACCATAATGCATTGTGCACAGCTTCTATAGACAGATTCACAGTTGCTATGGAGATTTTCATAAATTCTTCAGGAATAGCAGAAATGGCTCTTTTCTGCCAACAGGAAGAGGGAGGCAGTCTATTTTTTGCTTTTTTTTTTTTTTTTACAAGCAGTCCATTTTGTTGATGCTTTTGGGATTGATAAAAGAATGTGTTTTTTCATACTGCTATCTCTATTTACAATAAACAAGGCAGAGCAGTGCAAAGCTCTGAGGGCGATGAGCGGAGAATTTAGAGCCAAGAGAGTAAATTCTGTTCATTTGAATTCTTTTTCAACTTTTTATATGATTCACTTCAAAATGTGCACCATATCCAGCAGATCATCAAATCTGTTTTATGTGGCAGCTCTCAAAGCTTGTGTTTTAAAGGTCCCCAAAGTTTGGTGCATCTGCTCCTGTTTTGTTTGTGGAACAGTTCCTTTCCTTAATTAAGGCAAACTTTTGTTTTTTACTCGCCACTTCACAGACCTTTGGGTGTGATGTGAATATCAAGTGGCTCTTGAGCTTAGGCCCTGATGCTGAGGCATTTAAGCTCATGTTATATGAGGCTGAAATCAGTGATTTTTATCCCTGTCATCCTCCAGAAAAACAGAAACAGAAAAAAGAAAGAAATTTTGTTTGTAAACAGAGTACTTTGAAGGCCGTGAAACAAGAACTTCTCGAGTGAAGGTACTTTGGAGATGTCAGTGAGGGTAATGGTTAACTCTGGAAAAGGGCTGAAAAAAGATTCAAGTGGAAAACTGAGAACAATTAGATTTTAAGATTTTAGAGTTTTATTTAAGATGCATGCACATGCATATGTATGAACTCATACTTTGTCATTCCAGATCTCAGTCTCTCTCTCTCTCTCTCTCTCTCTCTCTCTCTCTCTCTCATACACACACGTTGGGTTTCCATGTTTTATGGGGACATTCCATAGACATAATGATTTTTATACTGTACAAACTGTATATTCTATACCCTAACCCTAACCCTAAACCTACCCATCACAGAAAGCTTTCTGCATTTTTACATTCAAAAAACATCACTTAGTATGATTTATAAGCTATTTTCCTCATAGGGGGGACAAAAAATGTCCATAAGGACAAGAACTTCAGATATTGCCATCTTTTTGGGGACATTTTGTCCCCATAACGTAGGGTAGACCTGAATGGTGAATGTGATTTCACCAAGTGCAACATGTTCTTGGATCATCAACATCCTTGTTGATCCTGGAACAACATTCAGATTTGAAGGACAAGTTTACAGTTTATGTATATTTTGACTAGTGTATTTGCTTTAAATATATCTTTAGTTACAGTGATCCATCACCCTGGCTTAGTTATCTCTGAGCATTAAACTTGGATAGGAGAAATTATTTTAACAAAAACCTTTAACTTTTAATATTTTAACAGGACCAATTGTATCCCTGTCCCCCTGCTGGATTCTTGCAATTCTCCAAGAGGACGTTTGTCACTAAACACAATTTTTGCAATAAAATGATAGTAAGTTGTTATAACCCTTCTGACCTTAATGTTACATTCTGTCAGTTGGCAGGGTTCCCATCATCATCTACACTTTTATAACATTTGCATTTCATTAGACTTGACATAAACATCTAAAGAATGTTTGCGCAATAGCCATATTGCTGCAGGTTCAAAGAGAGGCAAGTGTATCAGTCATGGACAATTACTCAACGGGAATGTTTTCTGTGTACAACCTTGTGTTCATTTCACAACAGAAAGAAATGGTCACCATTTTAAAAAAAAAATCTTTGTCGAGAACATCTTGCTGGTTAAGCTAGTTATAAGCCTGGTGGGAATATCAGCCTCCAAAACACAATGGTTTAATAGCAAGGCAATGGTGTATAAAAGGAAACTGTAAATTAGATGCACACAACCAAACTATTATATGTTGTCTTTTCTCAGGCTGTGTATCATGTATAGTCGCTGATCTCTGAGATGGCCGTGTGGGCCCGACGGGCCAAAATTTCCCCCCTGCAGCGCTGCCTTCACCTCCTCCAGGGCCAGCGGCTCACCCTGTGCTTCTGATCTGCCCAGCCCCGCTAACACCCATCCTGGGCTTCCCTCTCATCGGGCCACCTGGCTTCACTCCGGGCCCACCATGGGAGGATGCCTCTCCAAACCCAAACCAGGTGATGAGCATAACCCTCATTGTGATAGCATTCCCTGTTGAATAAATTTTGTAATAATTGAGACTTGTGTCTCCACCTATATATAGGTCGGTTAACATGGCCCCTGACTGCTGTTGTGATGTGGCTTTCCTTTAGTGCAGGAGGAATTTTAATGCTCTTAATTGCTGTGTTCAAGGGGATTAGACAGTGGAATATGAGTTGTGTTTCGAATGTTTCACAATGTATCGCTGTTTTTCTTCTATGGTGGCTGGGGGAGGGGGCACTACCAAGGGGCAGCGAAACACCTTTCATCTGTCCAACGATTTAGTTGTGAAAGTGTGATTGTGGGTGTTGGATTTCAGAAAGCACAGAGAGAGACTGAAGGGTCCGAGCCAGTCAGTCAGTGTGCTTGGAAAATTGCCTAAGAAATGCCTATGACTTTCTATTCTGTTTTGAACATACAGTCAGAGCACCAGGATCACTCAGTGATTATATCACTAACAAAATGTTAATCTATTAAGGTTTCTGTCATCTCGAGTACAGTGAGTGTGGGACATTCTCAAGAAATGGTGCCATTTGGGCCTGAAAAGTCCAGGAATTTATTCAGCAAGGATGCATTAAATTGATCAAAAGTGGCAGTAAAGACATTCATAATGTTACACAAGATTTCTAAATGCTGTTCTTTCTATTCATTAAAGGGGTCCTTGATTAAGATTTCACTTTTTTAACTTTAGTTAGTGTGTACTGTTGCTGTTTGAGCATAAACAACATCTGCAAAGTTACAATGCTCAAAGTTCAGTGCAAAGGGAGATATTTTCTTTTATTTTCTTTTAATTGCTTTTTAAGGACTACAACAAACAGCTGGTTGGAACTACAACAAGCTTCTTCCCGGGTTGGTGACATCACAAACCCCAAAAGTTACATAAACTCTGCCCCCTGTGACACGCAACAAAGGGAGTGAGGCCATGTTGGACTGCTTTAGAGAAGAGAAAGAGTTGTTGTAGTAGAGTGTCGTTACCATGTCGTCATTTTACGCCGGACTGCTTCACAAACAAGGGTCTATTCAACGCTGGATTTGCACAAAAGATTAACATGACGGCACATGCTAGTCGATGAGTTGAATCAACTCCACAGCAACTACATAAATTTATCCACTAACCATTCAGAAATGTCCAGTTGCATTCTAAAAGTTGTAACTTCTTCCTGAGTCTCTCCATCAGTGTCCGACTCCGGTTTGAACAATGTAACGCCGAACACCGTTACTGACAATCGTCATTTTGACAGCGTGAGATTCTCCAGCTTTGTTGTTGTTGAGCAACCAAAGCGTGAGCTGGTAAAGCTTTTGAAAAGGGGGCTGAGCTTATTTGCATCTAAATGGACACACAAAAACGTGTTTGGGGCAAAATTTTTATTTTTTTGAGAGTTACCTGTATGTAATCAGTATTTCAAACTCTTCCCTGCTACAAAAAAAGTTAACTTAGAAGCAGTATGATGTTGATTCCAAATCCAAATTAATGGAAAAACTTTCTGCCCATTTTGTTGAGCTGTCATTGATATTAAAATGATTACCTTCAAAGTTAGAGTGGGAATGGGAACATAGTTATTAGACAGTAGTTATTAGATCACTGGCCCACTGCTGAAACGGCTGAAATAGACTGCACATATTTGATGATTGTCGTTTATGTCTATAGATTATTACTTTCTTGTAGGTAGAATAAGGGAATGAGATTTTGAGTGTGGTTTCTTTTATTAAATGAGCCCTTAGAGTATGTTCACTAAATGATCTGTCAGATGTTATTTTTTCTTAGTTCTGACATCGAAAACAAAGCGTCTGGAGCCAGCTCTGCGATGGCGAGTTTTCTTTTCTTTCCTTTCCTCCGCCGGCTCAGTCATCTTGCATGATTTTCCATTGATTTTAATTAAGCTTCACTCAGCAGGTGTGAATTCCTGTGTGATTAAGGCATAAGAAGCAGGCCCTCAGCACATTTTTCCGGCCAGAGAGAAAGCCAGCAAGATCGAACTGTAATGGAAGCACATTGCACAATCGCCTACTATAAAGACTGTATAGATTAAATGGTGCTTCAGCTTCCAATGTTCTTCTCCAAGCTCTGTCCGAATTTAAGATGCTATTTCTAAAGACTACAGAGAAATAAGCACTGTACTTATACACTCTTAAAAAAATAAAGGTTCTTTATTGGCATTTATGGCTCCATGAAGAACCTTTAACATCCATGGAACCATTCCATTGCGAAAAAGATTCTTTATAGTGGAAAAAGGTTCTGTAGATTGTTAAAATGTTCTTCACACTAAGACAAAATGTTTTTGTTTTTTTTAAGAATGGTTCACTAAAGGTTTTTTTTGGGGAACCGAAAATGGTTCTTCTATGGCATTGCTGTCAAAATCCCCTTTTGGGACCTTTATTTTGAAGAGTGTATATTAGGTTAAATTTCACTTGAATTTGTTCTAAAACATCAAACATGACAAGTCTGCCTTAAGCCAGTGAGGCACATGTTAAAAATGCTATCTATTTTGTCATTGCACATAATTTGCCCTTAATTGCTCCAATTAAAGGTGACAGGGGATTACATTTAAATTTAGCAAACAAATTGATTAGTTGTCTGAAGAACAGAATCTTGTCTTATTCTCTTTTGTACTCATGCAATTTTGTTGCAGTAGAGGTCAAAGTTGAGCTCAATCTTTTGGACAAAGAGAAGGAGGTGGACCTGATGTCTCCCAATGGAAAGGCCAGTCCGTTTTCAGAATGCAGACCCAACGGATCTCTGGGACACTGTTCCGACGAGGACAGCATGACCCTGCGGCCGCAGCGTAAACACAGAGATTACATAGAGGCATCAGTCTGCCACGTAAAAGACCTTGAGAATGGACAGTAAGTTTTTCCATTCATCACTCCCATAGGGATTTAAAAAAAAGTCTTTATTAAAGCATTTTAAGCCATGAACCAAGCCAAGCATCTACGAGGTGAATCACAACATTACAAACTTTGATTTTAAGCAAAGAAGTATTTAAAAATCAAAAGGTACAAGACTGTATAGTTAATGGCTTTAATGAGGGAAACAACTACAATCCCATGAAGCATTGCGAACAGCATAATTGAATTAAAACAATGGAGAAAAATAAAACTACTCATTTAAAAATGTAAAAATTGTCTTGCAGTGCTTCATGGGATTGGGTGGAGCTAACAAGCTCTTTTGGGCCGTTTTGATTGTGGCAAATGATTGGTGGAATTTTCTGTACAGCATCATGGGTAATGTAGTTTTCACCAGGAATTCCATTGTTAAACAATTATTTTAAGAACAAGTTGAAATAATGTGGGCTGATGGCTTCAACAGAAGCAAATGCCATTGATTAACAACCTTGTAGCTCAAAGTGAGTCTGTATTTGAAGGTTTATAAGTTATCATTAAAAATCCCTATGAAGAAACTCAATTAAGTTTTTACTTCCAGAACCTGATTGTTGCACTCGATACCAAATTTTGGGTTCCCCAAAGAACCTTTCAGTGAACAGTTCTTAAAAGAACCATTTTTTCTTAGTGTGAAGAACATTTTATTAACCTGAAGAACCTTTTTCCACTATAAAAAACCTTTTTTGTGGGTTCCATGGATGTTAAAGGTTCTTCATAGATTCCAATAAAGAACCTTTAAGAGAGTACAGTAGATGTCTTTAGTACATCACAACTAACAATTCAAATGATTTTTAAATTCCGAGACCTTTAACACCACATTAAATAATTTGATGAACAATTTTCTTTGCTATTTTAATTTATTCCCCATTAAAACAAAACACTGATCCATGAAATTAGCCTTTAGTTTACACCATAACCCAGCAAAACCAAACTGTTAATTGCCAGTTTGCTACATGGACATTCTCATTCTAAAGAGCATTTTATTGGACAAAAGTTTGCAAATATTAATGAGCATAAGTGATGTCATCAGTAGTTTTGCTCCAGGAAGAGAAAGATTGTACATTTTAAATGCTTATATCTGTGTACCAGGAGTACGCTAGCATATAGATGTCATCAAAGCTAAGAGACAGAGGCATTAAAACCACAAAAAAATGATTTAAGTTTTTTAATGTGGAAGTGTGGTGCATAAATGACGTACTTCAGTTGTAACCTTTGAATGTATCAATATTGGGTTGCGTTTTGACATTAGATCTCTGCTGATCATATGTGTTCTGTTGTGTTTGGCAGAATGCGTGAGGTGGATTTGGGTGCAGGTCGTGCTCTGCTCATTAAGGAACATGGAGAATTCTTTGCAATGGGACACAAGTGCCCACATTATGGGGCTCCACTGGTCAAAGGTGAGGGGCATCCTGTGGAGCTCTCCTGGTCCTCTACATTCCATAGCTTGGGATACCAATAGCTCTCAGAGATCAACTATTTGGACTGAATGTTGTCTATTTAGTGAAATCACTTTAAATATTTGGCTGTATTTTATAACATGTTGCTATAAAACACGCCTTATCAAATAGCAAAACAGATTGTTCTTTCAGTATTACTGTGTATTGAAAAGCAGTTCTCCTCTAGGTGTGCTATCAAAAGGACATGTGCGATGTCCATGGCATGGGGCATGTTTCAACATCGCTACGGGTGATATTGAGGATTTTCCTGGCCTAGACAGTTTGCCTACCTTCCAGGTAACGAACACATTCCTCTTCAACCTCGAACTTCCACTGGGTCCTTAAGGACTGTTGTTCTGCTGTAGCTTGTGATGTTAGTGTATTTGCATTTTGGAAAATTGAGCTACATTTAGAAAATAATATGTGTGAACTTATTGATGAATCATTCAGTTCAATTCGATTCAAGTTTATATGTTTAGTTATTCAGGAAGCAGGGAGCATTCTGTTTTCAGTCAGAGATAAGTGTGTCAAAGTCATTTCCATATGGAAGTAATATACAACTATAAGATAATATAAGAATCATGATTTTTTTGTGTGAAAATGTTCACAGGTTGATGCACAAATAATGAATAAGACCTATTGATTTGAAAAAAATGCATATTCCCAACAAGACATAGAGGGAGTACATACTGCTGTTTAGAGGAGAGAAAATGAACCTCAGTATGTGTCATCACTAAAACAGTGGGGGTGTTTTTATAATCCCACTGTTATGTAATAATCTGTCATGTCATTTTTTTTCCTCACTATTTCAGGTCAGAGTCGAAAAGGAGAAGGTGATAATAAGAGCAAACAAGCAGGTAAAGAGTCTCTCTGTGTCTGGAGTATGTGTGTAAAGAGAGTTATATTTAACAACAGTTGTAAATGGTGATGTGGGGAATGTTTGTTTTCTGACAGGCCCTTCAGACTCAGCGGCGGTCAAAGGCCATGTCAAAATGTTCAGCTGTCATCAATTCCAGCACTGGATTCAGCCACGTTCTGATTATTGGATCAGGTTGCAACCATAATGTTATAAAATGCACTAACATAGGGGTGAATTCACTAGATAGCGTTGTTTATTTCTGTGAACTGTCTGTGTTGTTCTGGAGAGGAATCAATCTCAGTGCATGTTCATTAAAAGGATGCATGTTTACAATAATTCATTAATTAAAGTATTCAAGGCACAGTGCTATTATAGCGCACAGAAGGGCTTTTCACACTGCGCTTAACCCCGGGTCGTTCTAAACACCACTTTTAACCACGGATAAAGGAACGTTTCACACTTGTATTTTAGATGCAGGGTTAGCATCGCTTTTTACCTGGGGTTATGAAACCCTGCTCCGCAGCAGGGTTAGCACGGCTTTTGCAGTGTTAACCCCGCATTGTGGTGACAAAGTTGTACAGTGTGAAATGATGAGATGTTAGAATGTTACAGCTAGACACTTAGCAACAGACAACCAATCACATACTCATATTTGCCTGCTTTGGACAGTCACGGAAAAACACTGCGCATTGTATATAACAGTAAATTCAGCATTTGAGAGGAAAAATGTCAAATGCTGAGAGAAAACGCGACAATCTGAGTGAAGAAAAACGGGTCACGTGCTGAGTTTATCCAATCAATGACACTGACACCGCAAATATGCAAATAAGAACGTTAACCCAGGATTTAGGAATGTACAATGTGAAACATCAGCTTATGAATACCCAGGATTTATTGGCCACGTTCACACATCAGCAGAATACAGTTGTCAGTCCTGAGCCCTTAATACGGTTACGTTCACACACAGTACGGTTATTTATGGGTGTGACAACCGCATTCTATAACCGAACTCACACCCGTAAATTTTCAGGACTCACAACCGCATTCTCTGAATTTTCGCGCTGTGTGAACGGAACCGGACTGGACTACTAGTTGTCTGTCACGTCATACAGTGCAAGAGAGCCAGTGTTTTATATGTGGTTTCGCTTTCGGTAACTTACAGCGACAGAGATATGAGCTGTGCGTCATCTTAAGGTGTTAGATCCAATACACTCGCGGTCCAATTGGTCTCTTGTCATGTCAAAAGTGATGAGACTTTTCAGTTTTATGGACGTCGCCATCTTTAATATTATGTTGTTCACTGTCGCTATGGTTACTAGTAAGAGAATACGGGCTTGACTCTCATTGCACGTTCATACAGACAGTGTTCCAGACGCTACTGTAAGTTGCTGTGTGAACGGGACATTTCGAGACTCACACCTGTAAGTAAATGCGGTTGTCAATCCCAAAAACTGACAGTGTGAACGTGGCCATTGTTAACCCCGGGTAAATTATGAGCAATGTGAAACGTGAAGCAAGATAACCCAGGATTCCGTTTATCTGGGGTTTAGAATTATCCAGGGTTAGCTATTTCAAGCCCTATATAGGGCTTTTCACACTGCACTTAACCCGGGCTATCGTTGTTCTAAACCCCGCTTTTAAACCCAGGTAACAGAAACAGACAGTACGGTCAGCAATCTATAGCTAATATGAGCTTTTATATAAATAGCTTGAGCACTGCACTTGTTCAATCAATGACAATGACACAGCAAATAAGAATGTTAACCCTTGGTTTGGGAATGTATCATGTGAAACGTCATCTTATGAATACCCGGGATTTATAGTTAACCCCCAGTAAATTATGAGCGGTGTGAAACGTGAAGCAAGATAATCCAGGGTTCCGTTTACCCAGGGTTTAATGACCCAGGGTTAACTATTTCAAGTGTGAAAAGCACTTGTGTCTGGTTAAACTGGATTTTAGGTAATAAGACTGAAATAACTAATTTTTGCATGAAAAATTTTAGTGGATTCACCCTAGGATGTTTTGAGTAGTAAACCTTTGTACAGCTTACATGTGTAGCTTACGGCTGTAGCTTTTACAATCCACTAACCTTGTCAACTGGGTTATATACAGTATTTTTCAATACACAGTAAAACTGAAATTGCTTCCTGCTCATATTGTCTAATCTATTTACATGTGGGAGACGTAACTGGATGATGTACAATGAAATGTACTTTAACATGCCATGACAAAGAAAAATACTCAAACTGAGCCATTTTTTTACATCATTTCCTGTCCCAAACTGATTTTATTTTTGTTTCTTGTACATGTTTTATGGCAGCGTAGATAAGGAGCTGAATTTCTACATTTAGTACAGACTAGACAGGTCCAAAGGTTGCATGCCATCTTTAAACAAGACAATGCAATTACTGATTGTTAAGTTAAAATAAAGATAAAATGTGAGAGATAACATCCAAATCATCAGCTAAAATCATGCATTTATATTCAGATTAGAGTTCAAGATAAAGATAGCCACTAGTAAAAAACTGACATCGCAGTCAGCTCAATAAACTACACATACATTTACCTTACATCACAACATGCAGCATTTCACGTTATTCAAGACAAAAATGACATAATATTATGAAATATGACCTCCTTGTGTTTGCTTGAGTTGGTTTTCACTATTTCTAGATCGGTTTTCTTTGTCTGTGTTCATTGGTTACCATTGTTATTAGTTCATTGATTAAGTTACACTTGTGTCAAACACCTGCTCTGACCTCTGTTGATGTTCTCACTCAGGTCCTGCTGCTCTGGTGTGCGCTGAGACTCTGAGGCAGGAGGGTTTCACTGACCGCATAGTGATGTGCACCATGGACAAACATCTGCCTTACGACAGGCCTAAACTGAGTAAGGTTTGTACACAGAACAGTCCATAGAACAGTGTGGGATCTCAGGTTTAAAATATATATTTAACATAAGACTGCTTTTCCAATATAAAGTTTTATTTTGACCACA